>NC_056735.1:303247829-303547829 GCF_019279795.1 Protopterus annectens | reverse complement strand
CACCATGCTACTGAGACTGTGCATGTTGCAACTGTACCCTTGGGAGGTTGGTCCTGAAAAGCCTGCAGTGCAAAACAACTGCCCTTTTCTGTCTGCCACAAAAAAATTCCCCAATTCAGTGCATATTCATCTGTGGGACTGTGGAGAAAGTGGGGGAGGTCTGCACTTGTTGAGGTTGGGTGAATGTCGCCACCACTGCAAATGTTTGTGGCATACATTGGATAATCAAATAACCTGACCACGGGGTCTTCCAGCTGAGACCACTGAACAAGCAAGGTCCACTGTAGTAGTGATGTGGAGCCTCATGAATAATACCAAATAAATGCTTGCTGTTATATGCCAAATTGCCTTCAATTTAGGTGCTGCTGATTTAACAGACATAACCTTACTGCTGACTTGAATGTATACTACTTTGTATGGAGGAAGCTGGGCAAATTTCTGCACCATGTCTAGATAATAGCCCATGAAAATCTGTGCTTGTGATAGCTCTAAATGGAACACTGCAGTGTTCAATGAAATTCCCAAAGACAAAGTCTTATGGTGGTGACCTACAGCCAGTCATGTACATATACAAGCACTGATTCAGAGCAGTCTCATGAACTGCTGCCACTGCCATCTATTTAGTAACAGCCAAGGGAGGCACTGGTGAGACCAAAGGGCAGAACTAGGAGTCAGTATTGACTAGCTCTCAATTTCATGAATGCCTTAGCTACTTCCCATGTGCAAGTAGGCATCCTGAAGGTCCAAACAAGCACATCCAATCTCCCTCCTCAAGACATGGAAGGGTGGACTGCACATGCTCATATGGAACGTGGTTTTCTTTATATAAAAGTATAGGCCACCAAGATAAAATAATGACTTGAGGTCATTCATTTGTTTTGGAAAATAAACTGAAGAATAAACAATGGGCCCTTTCTGGATGGGTGGTACCTATTGAATAGTCTTTTTGTGTGTAGGCTGGCGACCTCCATCTTGGGTGTCTCCTTGTGGTGGGGTGGGATGCCTAGAAGTGGGAATGAAACTGCCTGGGGAATTATTTAGAAAGGAATTGAATAGCTAATGGAAATGATTTCCCTTAATCCATCCATCCTGCATGATGGCTAGAAACTCAGCTAGGTAGACAATCTCCAACTGCCTCCAAAGAACAACTCCCACAGGGAGGGATATAGACCCCCCCTGTGTTTGCAGTACATCACTGCCTGTAGGGTAGCATCTATCTGACTTCAAGCCTATGTGATCATGGAAGTTTATCAGAATTTTACTCAAATCGTACAAGTTGGGATTTGCAAAATAAAAAGTCATGTACTCACCATAACGTTCTGTTTGTTGTCCATCTCGCCTATATTCTTGCTGGTTGGGTTCGGAGCCGTTCTTGGCTCCAACTCGGCCAAATACTAAAGCTAGAGAGCTTCCACTGGCCCGAGGCTAACCCCTATCGCATGATGCTCTGGGCCAAATCCCCAGATCTGGTTTGCAAGTGAAAGATAATCACAGAAAATTTGTAGATTATATATATATATATATATATATATATATATATATATACACACACACACACACACACACACACACACACACACACACACACACACACACACACACACACACACCTTATAAAGGACCTGAACGGAGGCTCAAAACCATCAAAAAACTATGTGCATAGTATGTAGTTATCCATCAGTTCCTCCAGGAATACAGGATCGGGGAAGGAGGGAGGGACGCAAGAATATAGGCGAGATGGACAACAAACATAGAACGGTATAGTGAGTACATAACTTCTTAATGTTATGTTGTCCTATCTCGCCATAATTCTGGCTGGTTGGGATAGTGTTCCTAGCACCTTTATCCTAGGGTGACTAAGGAAAAAAAGACTCTTCAATACAGTGGATCCAAAGGAGTACCTGTTCCGGGAGGCCAAATCTACTTTGTAATGAGTGATAAAGGTATGAGGTCTCACCCATGTTGTGGCTGCACAAATAGAATCAATAGGAAGTCTAGCTTGAAAAGCAGAGGATGTTGAGACTGCCCTAGTGGAATGTCCTCTTACCTTTCATGGTAGATGCTTACTCTGCTTATTGTAGCAGAAAGAAAAGCAATCAGTAAGCCACTTAGATAAGGTTACCTTGGAAACCTGGCAATCCTTTCTTTTGGTCCAAAAAGGATGCAAAAAGTTGGCCGGATTTCCTGAAATGTTTTGTCCTGTGCAGGTAAAAGTGTAATTATCTATGAATGTCTAGCTGGTGCAATTTATATTCTGCCTTGTCTCTACAGTTTGGAAAAGACTGGCAATTCAATGGAAAGGTTCAAATTATTCTCTGAATAGACTTTGGGAAGGAAGGAGGGATTAGTTCTCAAGGAGACCCTATCCTTGTGAAAAATTATATACGGGGGACGAGTAGAGAGAGCTTGCAACTCAGATACCCTTCTGGCAGAGGTTATGGCTACTAAAGAGAGAGTTTTCTATGACAAAAATTTCAAATCACAAGATGTTGTAGGCTCAAAGGATGGTAAAATTAGCAAAGTTAGCACAAGATTTAGACCCCAAGGAACTGGAGGTTCTCCGATTGGGGGTCTGAGTAAGAAGGTACCTTTGAGGAAAGCCTTGCATAACCTATGGGACATAATTGGGACTCCCATTTCTCCAGTATGGAAATTAGAAATTTCTGCCAATTGTACCTTAATGGAAGCTGCAGCCACTCCTCCTTCAAACAGTTCGGTATCAGAGGTGACAGACTCAGGGGAGTCAATGTGCTTCCTCTTGCACAGTCTCTTCAGAGGGACCTCCTCGACGGGGTACTCCAGGGAGGTTTCAACGCCGCCAACAGGGGCTACCTGAGGCTCTGGGTCTCTACACCTAGGGGAGGCAGAGATGAAGAGATTATCACTAGCACCTGGAAGGGACGAGAGACTGGATTTGATGGGGGGGGGGGTGTTCTGGGGTGACAGCGCCTTCCCACCCCGCTCTGAAGTGGCCCTCGGCTCCAAAGCAAGAGGGTCGACTCGGAGGCAAGGCAGACAGCTCTGAAGCTGACGTGGGAGCCAAACTCAACCTAGCCGAGGCACCGAGAGGAAGAGTCGTGTCAGATGACAGTCCGTGCCAACTCTCCCCTCTGGATCCGACTGGTGAGCGTCGGCTCCCAGACCCCTCAACTTCTGATGGAGCCAAGGAAGTTAGAGGAGTTGGCACTGAAGATTCCAATGGGGCTCTCTATGCCGACTGTTCCACTACTACAGGATCCAAGCTCTTAAAGCTCAGAAGACGCTGAGGTGGTCAGAGGAGGAATCACAACGGGGCATGTAGGTATGGATGGCTCAGAGACCTTCGGGTCCAAAGAAAATAACATTTTTGCCAGGGCTGGTGTTTTGAATAATCTCTTCACCACCCGCTCCATGTCCTTATCAGATAAGCTCCTGGAGGAACGGGTGGATAAGGAAGGAGATTCTGCCCCGGTCCAAAATGGGTGATCTCACGATAGATGAGACAGGCTCCAGTTCTGGGGAGTGTCTCCTACTAGATGCTTCTGTCCACTCCCGAGTATACTTTTGGAGCCACAGAAGTAATGGTTATGTTGGAACAGAGAGCCCTCGGTTCTGATGTTGAAATCTTTTTAGGTGGCTCAGACAATGGAGCCAAAGAAGCTGGTCTTTTGGCAGACTGTGTCTTAGAGGAAGACGGGGAGGAAGATTTGGAGCTCTGTCCTTTGTCTAAAGACTCCTGAAAAGCACCTTTCATTAAACCCCCCAATTAGTTTCCACTTCCTTCATGGAGCACCCTGCTACTGAAGGCATGACAGACAGTGCAGGGGTCCTATAGATGCACTTCACCGAGGCAGCAGATGCAGCTAGTATGGCCATCATTGATGGACATTTTCTGGGTACATCTATCACATTTTTTAAACCCAGAAGGTCAATGCTTTTTCTTTTTTAGACATTATACAAAAAGGAGCTGCTACTGACAAAGTGAAAACAACTACTACAGCAGAAAGTAGAAGAAAAAAGGAAAGGGTGCAGCCCTCTAAGTCAAACGGGGCCGCGAGAGCCCTCTAACTTAAATGGTGCACTCTAGGATTAGGATAGGTGAAGAAAGAAAAATTTCTAGTTAAAGAATCTCAATAATGAAGAACACAGTAAAGAAAAGGGAGGAGGAGAGCGTCCCTCAAACGGGCCTCGAGAGCCCTCTGATGCTCTCTAAACTAGGAAAGAGTAGAGACAAGACCTAAAGCAGACTCATAACTGAGTGGAATAGAGAGGAAAATTCAAGGAAACAACAGCGAAAAAAATATAAATTTAATCTACGTAGCCAACGAGCCAGCCAGATAGCAACCTCGATGCTTGAGCAGCAAAGGAGACCTGGTGATTTGGCCCAGAGCATCATGGGTTAGGGGCTAGCCTCGAGCCAGTGGAAGCTCTCGAGCTTTAGTATTCGGCCGAGTTGGAGCAGAGAACGGCTCAGAACCCAACCAGCAAGAATTACTTTGAGATAGGACAACATAACATCTAATTTTTTGCACCTTCTTGTTTTCTATCAAATTACTGTTTTGGGATAGAGAACTTCAAACAGTTGCAAGCATCTTCCTCGTACTTAATCTCAAGCAACTTCTTCTTAATCCAACATTTGAAAAAGGACAATCAAACGGGGCAATGGTGAAGGATGCCTTGAATTTTTTCCATTAACATGCATAATCTGAGGCAGGTCTGTGTCCTTACTGTGATACCTGCCCTCACTGATCCATCTGCTCAGTTATGCATCAGCTTGAAGGAGGGCAATATACTGCTTGCTACAGTCACAGTTCTAGTGTGTGGAGTAGAACAAGAAGTTATGTACTCACCACAACATCCGATGTATGTAGTCCATCTCGCCTCACATTCTTACCCGTGGGTTCGGAGCCAAACCTCGGCTCTGACTCAGCCATACTCTAGCTCAAAGCCTTTCAATTGCCTGGGCTAAGAAGGTATCCCATGTTGCACTGCTCCCTTTTCCCAGATCTAGTTTGCTGCGAGCTCACTCACTCACTCTCCACACATAACACATACAGAAGGAACATACCAACCATAAAGGAATTCTGAAACCATACCTAACCTCTAGGTCCTCCAGGATGGGGGAAGGAGGGGGGGTAAGTAAGAATGTGAGGTGAGATGGACTACATACATCGAACGTTATGGTGAGTACATAACTTCTTGATGTTATGTAGTCCAATCTCGCCTACATTCTTACCCGTGGGACAGTGTCCCCAGCATCTGAATCCTGGGAGGCTCAGTGGAAAATACTCCTGAGCACTGTGGAACCAAAGGAAGACCTGCCTCTGGACACTAAATCTAACTTGTAGTGAGTAACAAAGGTGTGAGGAGATGTCCATGCAGCCACAGCACAAATCATCCATAGACAACCTGGCCTGAACGGCTGTAGACGTAGACACAGAACGGGTAGAATCAGCCTTCACTTGAAATGGTAAAGCTCTGCCTCCTGAAGCATAAATGATGGAAATCGAGAACCAAAAACAAGGTGTAGGCACTCGAAACCAACCAGTAATTTGAAAAAGTGCCCAGGTCCGCTTGTAGGTAACCACACAGTTTTATTGCACAGAAAAACCAGTCACTTAATGAAGTGATACAATAGCAGCAGATTCTCAACCAGATAGCAGCAATATTTCGAACAAGATAGCAGCAAAACCTCAAACTAAATAAACGCTCTTGAATACACTTAGCAAACTGTGTTTTCGTCAACAAAGACTTCATCAGACAACATAAAAACCTCATAAACACATTTAAATACTCCATTAAAGTGATTAAGAACTACTTGATTGGATGAATTTCATTTCAAACACACCTATTATTTCAATACTTCGTATAATTCATTAATATTCATGACTATGTCATAAAGTGCTACATGCTTTATTAAAAACTCCTATGTTGAAAACCAAAATTTGTCTTAAAAACTGTTCCTAAATAAATACTTGTTACAAATTCATATACCACATAAAGTTGGAAAGTTAAAAAAACTATTTATAAAAACTATATTTTAAAAAAACCACTTTTAACACTGGTTAAATAGAAAGTATATATCTGTACGTAGAATTAAAAATAGAAAAAGCAGGAGGTCCACCGTGTTCATATGCCCTCGAGTGTCCACAGTTGGAATTACATTATAATTTATTGGCCCTTATTTTTAGAAGGGGTGTTATTGTTAAGAACTCATTTATTCCTGGAATATTGTTGGAATCCAGGTAAACCTGCCGCCATAATTCTCTATTTTCGAGGATTTCTTCCCATAATCCTCCCCTACTGTCAGGTTTAACCTGGTCCAACACAAAAAATACATATTTAGCTCCAGTACATACAATGCTATGTTTGTATAATGCATTGGTACCTTTAGCTTTGGAGATGTCATAATAATGTTCATAAATTCTACGTTTCAGACATCTCTCAGTCTTTCCTACATAAAAAGACTGGCAAATTTGACAAATAGCTATATACACTACCCCCCTACTTTCACAATTGTAATGGGCCTTACTTATAATTCTTTTTTTCCTACTATCAATGTATATCTCCGACCTATCAACAATATGTGGGCACTGATGACATCTACCACACTTATATGTCCCCAATCTCTTATATATACCTTCCTTTTCTTTTTTCTTATTTCTTTCAAGTATGTTCCCTATATTAGGTGGATTTTTGAATACTATCTTGGGTGTCATTTTAGTTATCTCATCAATGTCCGTTATAGAACTAAATTTATTCCATTCTTTTCTAAAGATGTCCCATAATTTTGCATTGGAATTGTTGTATTCCAACACTAAACTTCTCTTGTAATTAACTTGGTTATTCTCATTACTATTACCTTCTGCAGGTTGCCCAAAACCCATTTTAGTTTCGTTGCCCCTACCCAATATAGGTTTGAATCTATCCAGTCTTCCATCCTCTACTTCTTTTCTTGATTTACTTATAAATTCTTCTGGATAACCACGTTCCCTGAACATTTTATGTAACAATGTACATTCTTCCTGAAAGTCTATGTCATTGGAAGTCATTCGGGAACCTCGTACAAATTGTCCTTTGACTATGTTCTTTTTACTGTGGTATGGGTGGGCACTATTAAAATGTAAGTAAGAATTAACATAGGTTTCCTTCCTATACACCTTACTCTCAAATTTGCCTAATTTTTTATATAATTCAATGTCCAAATACTTCAAACATTCTCTGCTGATAGTATAGGTGAACCTCAAATATTTGGTAGTACAATTGATGTAATCCATAAATTCCAGGAATTGTGCCTCACTCCCTATCCAAAAAAGGACAATATCGTCTAAGAACCTATGGTACAATGTCCATAGTTCTTTGTACTCACAGTTGGTGATGAACTGCTCTTCCCATTTTGACAGTACAATATTGGCAAATGTGGGGGCACACGCGGCCCCCATAGATACCCCCGCCTTCTGTTGATAATATTCCCCGCCAAACATAATGAAGTTATATTTTAACACAGTGTCCATAAGAATCACACTTGCTACTTTGTCATTGTGACTCAAATCAACATCTTCAAACACTGCTTCTTCAAAAAGACCCATGCCCTCTGCATGTGGTATACTTCCAAATAAATCTATGACGTCGATTGTAATGAATCTAATGTCCTCTCTAAACAAGTCCTGTTTAATTTCACCTAAAAAATCCCATGAGTCTTTTAAAATTAACTTATTATTGATCCATATATGTTTGGTCTTAACATCTATAAACTTGGCTAAAGGGGCTGTTTTGGATCCCTCAGCTGTGACTATAGGTCTGAGGGGTGGGTTCAGCATGTCCTTATGTATCTTTGGTATGCCGAATATAGTGGCCACCCTTGGTTTCTTTACTTCCAAATATTTCAAGGTTGTTTCATCAATAATTTTTTCTATCATTAAATCCTGCAGAATGGAATCTATCCTATGATGTGCTACATTAATTTCATTATGTGAAACCTCTGTGTACTTTGTTTCGTCCCTTAAGATAGTATTCATTTTGCTTTCATACAATATTTTGTCCATTATAACAACCCCACCCCCCTTGTCAGGTTTCATAACCCTCAGAGAGGCATTGTTACTCAATTCCGTTAATATTTGATTCTCTTCTTTACTTAAATTATGATGGACCCAATATCCTTTATGTTTGTTTCTCACTAGATTAACCATAATATTTTCAAAATTCCTGATCTGAGGGTATAAGGGTGGGTTGTATATGGATTTTCTCTTCAATTTATTGTCAATCATTCTATCTTTATTAAACCCCATTTTAGAGGCCATTACTTCTAAATTGATCTTCCTAGTAAATAACTTGACATCCAAAATAGTACGTGTAGAATCTCCCTTTCTATTTGGTATATATTTTAATCCTTTGCTTAACAGTGAAAAGTGGTTTGAATTTAATTTTAATGCGCTAAAATTATATATAGTAAAATTGTCATAAGTGTGTTTGACTATATTGCTCATTGTTACGTCAGCATCATTGGAATGACCCACCAAGTCCAGGGTATCTATTGAAATCTCCCCTGCCTTCTTACCCCCCCCCACCTCTGAAAATTTCCTCCATGTTCATTGTTACTTTCCTGTACATATCCCCTATTTCCTAAGGGAGGGAAATCAACATCATAATCTGTTGTATAACATTCATTTTCCTCATTAAACTTTTGTCTATTATTGTATGGTACATTTCTTCTATAGTTTTTCCTTGTCCCATTACGTGTGTTATAACTCAACTGATTATTAGGTTTTGGGTAGCTTGTGTGGGTCTCATATTCCCTGATATCCCTTTGTAACTTTCCCATTTTTCTCTGTATCACATCTTCACATTTAATATCAATATTCCTTCTTATAGAAAAATACCTATCATTTTCTTCCTTAATGTTATGAACTAAATCAGTAGTGATACATGCATCAAGATTAGCAATTTCTATCCCTAGTTCCTTTTGAATATTGTTATTCTCTTCAATAATGAGTTTAATGACTTCCAACCCACATTCATTAAAAACTTTAAGCAAACTTTCATGAAAATGAGTCCCAATATGCACATTGTTCGGAAATTTATAAACTCTTAAACCTTTAGGAACAATTCCCCTTTCCAAACATTTCTGTAAATATGCATTTTCAATACTTAAAGTTCTGTGTTTCATAAGCATTTTATCTAATTTGACAAGTTTCATAGCATATGTTTCATTATCAACATTGTTATCGTTGTTGACACTATTCTTGTTAACATGAAACTGAATGTCCCTTTTGAGCCATTCCTCTGTAGGTTTGTTTGTATGAGTAACTTTAGAATTTACAGTACCTTGCAAACTAACAGTGGAATTTACATTTCTTTTTGGGATAGCGCCCTTATCCCTTCCATAACAATTGCTTGATTCATCTCCGTTTGAAATGTCTTGCAGCATACCAGGGGTGTTGTGTGGGTTGAATTGAGTCCCATCAAGAAGAACGCCGGCTCCGTTATCGTCGCCAATAAGCAGTCTCTTCCGCTTCCCCCTATGGACATCTTGCTCCTCGGTATCCTCGGCCATATCCGTGTTGCGTTTGCTGCCAACAATGAGATGGGTACATAGAGGAGTTAACAGGTCAATCAACTCTGTTAACTGGCCAATTAGTCTGCGTGTTTGGCCCGAATCCTCCTGCCCTGTTGTACTCATACTTCCGGGTCCGGTGTACGGAACAAGCGGTCCCTCCTGACTCGACCAAGAACCAAAAACAAGGTGTAGGCACTCGAAACCAACCAGTAATTTGAAAAAAGTGCCCAGGTCCGCTTGTAGGTAACCACACAGTTTTATTGCACAGAAAAAACAGTCACTTAATGAAGTGATACAATAGCAGCAGATTCTCAACCAGATAGCAGCAATATTTCGAACAAGATAGCAGCAAAACCTCAAACTAAATAAACGCTCTTGAATACACTTAGCAAACTGCGTTTTCGTCAACAAAGACTTCATCAGACAACATAAAAACCTCATAAACACATTTAAATACTCCATTAAAGTGATTAAGAACAACTTGATTGGATGAATTTCATTTCAAACACACCTATTATTTCAATACTTCGTATAATTCATTAATATTCATGACTATGTCATAAAGTGCTACATGCTTTATTAAAAACTCCTATGTTGAAAACCAAAATTTGTCTTAAAAACTGTTCCTAAATAAATACTTGTTACAAATTCATATACCACATAAAGTTGGAAAGTTAAAAAAACTATTTATAAAAACTATATTTTAAAAAAACCACTTTTAACACTGGTTAAATAGAAAGTATATATCTGTACGTAGAATTAAAAATAGAAAAAGCAGGAGGTCCACCGTGTTCATATGCCCTCGAGTGTCCACAGTTGGAATTACATTATAATTGAGGTTCACCTATACTATCAGCAGAGAATGTTTGAAGTATTTGGACATTGAATTATATAAAAAATTAGGCAAATTTGAGAGTAAGGTGTATAGGAAGGAAACCTATGTTAATTCTTACTTACATTTTAATAGTGCCCACCCATACCACAGTAAAAAGAACATAGTCAAAGGACAATTTGTACGAGGTTCCCGAATGACTTCCAATGACATAGACTTTCAGGAAGAATGTACATTGTTACATAAAATGTTCAGGGAACGTGGTTATCCAGAAGAATTTATAAGTAAATCAAGAAAAGAAGTAGAGGATGGAAGACTGGATAGATTCAAACCTATATTGGGTAGGGGCAACGAAACTAAAATGGGTTTTGGGCAACCTGCAGAAGGTAATAGTAATGAGAATAACCAAGTTAATTACAAGAGAAGTTTAGTGTTGGAATACAACAATTCCAATGCAAAATTATGGGACATCTTTAGAAAAGAATGGAATAAATTTAGTTCTATAACGGACATTGATGAGATAACTAAAATGACACCCAAGATAGTATTCAAAAATCCACCTAATATAGGGAACATACTTGAAAGAAATAAGAAAAAGAAAAGGAAGGTATATATAAGAGATTGGGGACATATAAGTGTGGTAGATGTCATCAGTGCCCACATATTGTTGATAGGTCGGAGATATACATTGATAGTAGGAAAAAAAGAATTATAAGTAAGGACCATTATAATTGTGAAAGTAGGGGGTAGTGTATATAGCTATTTGTCAAATTTGCCAGTCTTTTTATGTAGGAAAGACTGAGAGATGTCTGAAACGTAGAATTTATGAACATTATTATGACATCTCCAAAGCTAAAGGTACCAATGCATTATACAAACATAGCATTGTATGTACTGGAGCTAAATATGTATTTTTTGTGTTGGACCAGGTTAAACCTGACAGTAGGGGAGGATTATGGGAAGAAATCCTCGAAAATAGAGAATTATGGTGGCAGGTTTACCTGGATTCCAACAATATTCCAGGAATAAATGAGTTCTTAACAATAACACCCCTTCTAAAAATAAGGGCCAATAAATTATAATGTAATTCCA
The DNA here is from genome assembly GCF_019279795.1 of Protopterus annectens. NCBI lineage: Eukaryota > Metazoa > Chordata > Ceratodontiformes > Protopteridae > Protopterus > Protopterus annectens. The sequence goes on along the minus strand of NC_056735.1, from coordinate 303,536,370 downwards.
ACTGTGGACACTCGAGGGCATATGAACACGGTGGACCTCCTGCTTTTCTATTTTTAATTCTACGTACAGATATATACTTTCTATTTAACCAGTGTTAAAAGTGGTTTTTTAAAATATAGTTTTTATAAATAGTTTTTTTTAACTTTCCAACTTTATGTGGTATATGAATTTGTAACAAGTATTTATTTAGGAACAGTTTTTAAGACAAATTTTGGTTTTCAACATAGGAGTTTTTAATAAAGCATGTAGCACTTTATGACATAGTCATGAATATTAATGAATTATACGAAGTATTGTAATAATAGGTGTGTTTGAAATGAAATTCATCCAATCAAGTAGTTCTTAATCACTTTAATGGAGTATTTAAATGTGTTTATGAGGTTTTTATGTTGTCTGATGAAGTCTTTGTTGACGAAAACGCAGTTTGCTAAGTGTATTCAAGAGCGTTTATTTAGTTTGAGGTTTTGCTGCTATCTTGTTCGAAATATTGCTGCTATCTGGTTGAGAATCTGCTGCTATTGTATCACTTCATTAAGTGACTGTTTTTTCTGTGCAATAAAACTGTGTGGTTACCTACAAGCGGACCTGGGCACTTTTTTCAAATAAATGATGGAAATACAACTGGAGATCCATCTAGACAAGGTGACTTTGGAAACATTAAACCCAATCCTGTTTTCTGAAAATGAGACAAACAACTGATCCTATTTTCTAAGATCCTTCGTTCTATGTAAATAGAATCGTAACTGTCTGTGCACATCCAGCTGATGAAATCTAAATTCTGCCTTATTCGAGAACTCTGGAAAGAATACAGGTAGTTTAATGGATTGGTTTGGATTACTAACTGAAGCCACTTTTGGTAGAAAGGAAGGGTTTGGTCTGAGAGAAACCCTGTCCTTATGAAAAATCAAGTAAGGTGGTCTAATTGATAAGGCTTGAAGCTCCGAGACACGTCTGGCTGAAGTGATGGCTACCAAAAAGATTGTCTTCCAAGTCAAATATTTTAAATCACAAGTGGCTGTAGGCTCAAAGGGGGGGCGAAGTGAGACATTGTAGAACAAAATTTAAGTCCCAAGGCATAACTGGGTCAAAGACTGGAGGACAAAGCAGCATAGTACCCTTCAGGAATGCCTTACAAAGTCTATGTGCCATAAGACTAGGCTCATCAGCGACATGAAAGGTGGAAATAGCCATCAACTGGACCTTAATAGCTGTGGCCGCTGATCCCTGGTTGAAAAGCATGGAGAGGAACTCCAGGACTGATGAAATTGGAGCTGTATAAGGATCAATTTGTCTTGCATGCACCCATATGGAAAATCTCCTCCATTTACTGGAATAGATTTTTCTGGTGGAAGGCTTATGGGAAGAAGACAGAATATGAACCACTTCCGGCAAAAAATGATGAAGCCTGACTAATGATGGAAGTGGAGAAGCCAGGCTGTCAACCGGATGGTCTGAAGAGAAGGATGGAGCTGCCCTGACATACGAGTCAGCAGATCTGGTTGTGGGTCCACAATCCAGAGGGCGTCCATTAGGTAGGGATTGAGAAAGGGGAACCAAATTTGATGAGGCCAGTGTGGCGCAATCAGAATAATTTTGCTTCCCAAAGATTGTGCTTTCTGAATAAACTTTGTCAGCAGAGGAACAGGAGGGAAGGCATACAGTAGACCGGAGGGTCAATCGTGAACTAGAGTGCCCCTGGGTGACTCCCCCTGAGGGGGGATAAGGGTGAAGTAGCTGCTGCATTTGGTATCAAGGGGGCTGGAAAATAGGTTGCAGTAAGTCTGACCCCCACCTGCAGAAAATCTGCTCTGCAACCAGATTGTTCAGGGACCACTTGTGAGGCATCAGAATAGCTCTGCTCAACCTGTCTGCAATCACATTGAACTTGCCCGGAATGTGGGTTGCTACAAGAAAACGTTTGGAAGCCACTGCCCACTGCCACACTCGCATGGCCTCTCTGCAAAGGGGTATGACTTGGTTCCTCCCTGTTTGTTTAGATACCATACTACCGACATATTGTCTGAGTGGATTGCAATTGTCCCGAGAGGAAGAAAGCTCTGAAGTGCTTGCAATGCTAGTAGCACTGCTCTCATCTCCAGGACATTGATATGCAGATGCATCTTGTGTTCCTGCCACGTGCCTTGGACTGTCCTGCCTAGATAATGCCCCCCACCCCATCTGGGAGGCATCCGTGGTCACTGTGGCAACTGGGGGGATGGAACGAAGGTTTTTCCCGCATTGAGGTTACTGGTGTGAAGCCACCAGTGAAGATCCTGCTTGCACCTGTCTGTGATTATTATAAGATGAGAAAGCAGAAAATGTTGTAGAGACCACTGGGCGAAGAGTAGCCACTTTATGAGCCTCATGTGCAGCCTCGCCAGAGGAACCAGCATAATTGTAGCAGTCATTATCCCCAACAATTTGAGGATCAATCTTGCCTTCACACTTCTCAAAGGGAGCAACGCGTACACCTTTTGTTGTAAACTTTGAATCCTTCCTAGTGGTAAAAACGCCCTCATGAGCATGGTGTCTAACCCGGCGCCTATAAAGGTGACATGCTGCGAGGGCAACAAGGCAGACTTTTCCCAATTTAGAGTGATACCCAATTGTTGACACAGTTTGATAGTGGCGTCTCTAGTTTGTAGGAGTAGATGCCTGGTGGTGGCAGAAAGGAGCCAGTTGTCCAGGTACGGAAACACTTGGAATCCCTGACGTCTCAAGTGAGCCATCACCACTGCCATACATTTGGTAAACAGCCTGGGGGCTGTGGTGAGACCAAAGGGCAGGGCGCGAAATTGAAAATGACCGGGTCCCAGCCAGAAGCGTAGAGGACTTTTGGATGCCCTGTCCATCGTTATATGGTAGTAAGCATCCTTGAGGTCAATGGAGCACATCCACACTTCTTTTCCCAACAATGGGAGAATAGACTGCAACGTGACCATTCGGAACTTGGACTTCTTCACATGGGTGTTCAATCTCCTGAGATCCAAAATGGGCCTCAGGTCCCCTGTCCTTTTCGACACCAAAAAGAATCTGGAGTAAGTCCCTAATCTGATGTGGTCTGAGGGGACATACTGGATGGCTCCTTTTTCTAGCAGCTTTAAAACCTCTGAAGCTGCAGAATCCCTTTGATTGGGTGGAACATCTGGGATTTTTTTGATCGGAGGGGGAGTTGAAGAGAAGGGAATGCAATATCCTCTGGTTTTAATACCCATTGGTCCTGAGTGATACCTTGCCAGGCCTCTGGGTATAGTGAAATGCGACCCTCAACTGGCTCCGGAAATGCACATTCGGGCCAACTATCAGGAGCGCTGGTAGGTAGAACCACAAAAGGAATCACGGTCTCCCTGGTTACGTGGGCCTTCTCTGCCCCTAGGGTGGCATCTACCTGAATTACCACCCCCTCCCCTGCCTTTGGAGGGGGACTCACCTTGTGCGTCATGAAAAAAACCTATGTAATATTTTGAACCACATCTTCCCACCCCTCTGGGTCTTAGGATAAGGCCTAGAAGGGAGGAAAAAATGGACTCCCACAGCAGACAGAGTTTTTCCCTCTTGCTTGCACCTAGTGAGAGTGTCTTTCGCCATGGTTCCAAATAAGGAGGAACCATCAAACAGGGCGTTGGTGAACGCAGACTTGAAGACCTCCGTGAAATTACAGCGGCGCATCCAGGAGTGTCTCCTAAGAGCAACTCCTGAACTTGCTGCCCTACCCACTCCTTCGGCTGTGTAAGAGAGTTAGCAATAGAGTTGAGGGTAGACATCTGAGCATTGACCTTCTGAGCCACTGCATCAGAAACGTTACCCTGCAGAGCATCTCCAAGCTCTTACAGGAGATCTCTTTCGAGCCATGTAAAATGTGATAAGTAATTCAGTGACCGCAGAGTAAAGGCTGCTGAAGAAAACATACGCTTCCCATATCGGTCCATGGTCCTAGACTATTAGGAAGATGGACGGTAGACCAAGTCTCAGCCAGTTCCTTCTTGGTGGCCGCTACCACCACCATGGCATCTACAGCAACTCCCTTGGATAGAAACTCTGTCAGCGGGGGTGGACAAGAAGTTGCTGGGTCTCCTGGGAATTGGTTCCACAGAGTCAGGGGTTTCCCACACCCTTCGACAAACCAGATCCAGAAGTTCGAAGGGTGGAGATAGGCGGAGGGGCTGAGCCCCAAAGGCCTTCAGGAACAAAGACTCCTCCTCGGAGGGAGCTTTGGAGGGCCACTCACTCCTCTGCTTCACAATTTCTAGGCTGTCAGAGAAAGAGACATCCTCAGAGGATGACTTGCTGAACCCCTCCGATTCCTCGAGGTCGGTGTCTGATGTGAGGGACTCATCTTGGGAGTCGATGTGCTTCTTCTTGCACTTTCTTTTTCTGTGTGGCTCCTCAGGTAAAAACACTGAGGGGCCCTCAGAAATATGGGGACCACTCATGTAGGTATCCTGAGGTCTTGGGTTTCCGCTGTCAAAAGATAGAGAGCGATCAGAGACCCGCACCGGAGCTGGAGGGGACAGAGTGTCAGTGCCGAATGATGCCGCTGAGGACCTGGCCAGTGCGCTCTGCATGACCTCGAAAGCTGGTCTCCCCGGCTCCGCAGATCAACCAGCCATGAAAGACCTCGGAGCAGAAGGGACCAGGTCCGAAGCCGAAGCAGGGGTCAGGCTCCCCCGCGCCAAAGCACCGAGAGGGAGGCTAGAAGCCAAAAAGTGTCCCGAGGCCTCCCCCTCGGGTCCGACCAAGGAACCTTGAGTCCTGGACCCCATGGACAGAGCCGAAGAGGTCGGAGCTGAAGCCGGACCTGATAAGCCAGGATGGGCCATCGGAGCCGATCTAGGGACATCAGATGGTGCAGACCACTCCGGCTCTGAAAGCTGAGATTCGATCGGAGGAGGAAGTATCGACGCTGGCTGGGTGACAGGCTCTGGAGCTGACTGGGCTGGAGCCGAAAACAATTGTGCCAGTACCAGTGATTGGAGTAGTCTCTGTACCACTCTATCTACACCCACATCTGAAAGAGTCCTGGAGGACCTAGAAGATAAGGAAGGAGATCTACACCTCTTCAAAGGAGACCTGCGAGGAGGAGAGACCAGCTCCGAACTAGCACATCCGCAACCAGCTCCGAGGGACTTGGAGCCGAAGCAGATTCCGCAATGCACTAACTTCCTGCGGCTCTGAGGACAGTGGAGCCGAGGAAGCCACAGTAGATTTTGCTACTTTCTCCGGAGGCTCTAAGGATACAGATGGAGCCGGAGATCGCATTTTTGCCTTGGAAGTTTTACTCTTAGAGGGAGAGGACTTGAAGCCCTCCCCAAATCCTCCTCGGAGGAGGGTTTCAAAAGTCCTTTCAAAATTAGTTTGTTCTTCCTCTCCTGAAGAACACGTGGGTTAAATGCATGGCAAAAAGTACAAGATTCCTGGAGGTGAATCGCCCCCAGACAATAAACACACAGAGTGCCCATCAGCGATTGGCATTTTATAACTACTTTTAGTACATTTCTTAAAGCCCGAGGGCTTATGCTGTTTCGTATCCTTAGACATAGTGAAGGAAACTGAAAAGCCACCAACCGTTAATATAGACCAACTGTTAATATAGAAGCCACAAGCACAGGAACTAAAGAAAAAACAACAATCACAAAAAGACCTCTAACTTAAGCAGTCCCAACAGGAACATAGGGAAAGGACTAGGTCCTCAAACTTAAATGGCCTGAGGGATAGGTACCTACTAACAAGCAACACAGAAAGAACAGGGCAGACTAAGTCCTCTAAGTGAAACGGGCCTAGCCCGTATGGGAAACAGTTAGCGGGACACCACAAAAGAACAATATCTAGAGAAAAAACTGTACACCAGATTATCAAACTAGTACACACACAGCTATGAAAATAGCTTTTTTGAAGCAAGAATATCTCAATAAAAGACAAAAAGTTATACTTAGCCACAGCCAAGAGCGAGACCACGTCTGAGCTATACGAGCGGCAAATGAGATCTGGGAAAATGGAGCAGTGCAGCATGGGATACCTTCTTAGCCCAGCCAATTGAAAGACTTCGAGCTAGAGTATGGCTGAGTCAAAGCCGAGGTTCGGCTCCGAAAGCACGGGTAAGAATGTAGGCGAGATTGGACTACATAACATCTTCCTTTTTTTCAGCAAGATGAGCACTTTTTTCAGCTAAGTCATGATGAATCTAAGTCACTGCATCGGACAATTCAGGGTCCTTACAGCAAAAGTACTAGAAGCAAAAGTATAGTTTTCCATATAATCCATAGTCTGATAACCTATCAATCATATGGGAAACAAGAAGTTATGTACTCAACATAACATTCTATGTATATAGTCCATCTCGCCTTACATTCTTACCCGTGGGTTCAGAGCCGAATCTCGGCTCTGACTCGGCCATACTCTAGCTCGAAGTCTTCAATTGGCTCGTGGCTAAGAGGTATCCCATTGTGCAACAGGTCTATTCCCCAGATCTTGTTTGCTGCAAGCTCACACACTGAGAACAACAACCCCAACAGAAAGGAATACTGATACCTAGAGACAATATCTCCAGGTCCTCCGGGAGGGGGAAGGAGGGAGGGTTAGTAAGAATGTAATGAGAGATGGACTACATACATCGAACGTTATGGTAAGTACATAACTTCTTGATGTTATGTAGTCCAATCTTGCCTTCATTCTTACCCATGGGACAGCGTCCCTAGCACCTTGATCTTGGGTGGCTCAGTGAAAAATACTCTAGCACCATGGAACCAAAGGAAGATCTGCCTCTAGAGACCAGATCTAATTTGTAGCGACTAATAAAGGTATGAGGCGAAGCCCATGTTGCTGCAGCACAAATATCATCCATAGATAGCCTAGCCTGAAACACAGTGGAGGTAGCCACAGAATGTGTAGAATGAGCCTTCACTTTAAAGGGTAATTCTTTGCCATTGGAAGCATAAATAAATGAGATGCAAATCGGAGATCCAGCAAGACAAGGTTACCTTAGAAATCGAAACCCCAAGTCTAGTGTCTAAAAACCAGACAAACATTTGATCTGATTTCCTGAAATCTTTTGTCCTATGTAAACAGAAACACAATTGTCTGTGAACATACAGCTGATGAAACTTAAAATTCTGCCTTGTTGGAGAATTCAGGAAAAACACAGGCAACTCAATGGATTAGTTGATATTGACAACAGAGGCAACCTTTGGAACAAAGGAAGGATTGGGTTCTTAAGGAGACGCTATCTTTGTGGAACACCAAATAAGGTGGCCTAAATCGATAATGCTTGGAGTTCAGAGACCCGGCTAGCTGAAGTTATGGCTACCAAGAATACTGTCTTCCATGACAAGAATTTAATGTCACACATAGCTGCAGGCTCAAAGGGAGTTGAGCTTCTGTAGTACAAAATTGAGGTCCCATGGCATCACTGGATCAAAGACTGGAGGTCAGAGTAACAATGTCCCTCTCATAAGGTTGGGCTCATTAGCAATGTGAAAGGGAGAAATTGTTGCCAATTGCACTTTAACGGCTGCCACAGCTGAACCCTGACTAAACAGTTGAGAAAGAAATTCCAGTATTGCCGAAATAGGCGCTGTATAAGGATCAATAGGTCTCTCACGGGCCCAAATAGAAAATTTCTTCCATTTACTGGAATAAATCTTCCTGGTAGAAGGCTTGTGGGAAGATGATAGAATATGGACTACTTCCAGGGAAAAATCATGAAGCCTGACTAAGGACAGAACTGGAGCAGCCAAGCTGTCAACCTGAGGGTCTGGATGGAGGGATGGAACTGTCCTGACATACGAGTCAGCAGATCTGGAACTGAGTCCAGAATCCAGGGCTTGTCCATTAGATAGGGTTGAAGGAAGGGAAACCAAATCTGACGAGGCCAGTGCAGGGCAATGAGGATCATTTTGCTCCCCAACGACTGTGCTTTCTGAATGACTGGTGGAAAGCATAGAGAAGACCGGAGGGCCAATTGTGAGCCAGAGCGTCCCTGTGTGTCTCCCCCTCTGGGGGAATAAGGGTGAAGTAGCTGCTGCATTTGGCATTGAGTGGACTGGCAAACAGATCGCAGCAAGGCTGATCCCATCTGTGGAATATCTCTTCCGCAACATAATTGTTCAGGAACCACTCGTGAGGCATTAGGATAGCTCTGCTCAGGCTGTCGGCAATCACACTGGACTTCCCCAGTATATGTGTTGCAACTAGAAAGCAATGGGAAGCCAGCGCCCACTGCCAAACTCGAAGTGCCTCTCTGCAAAGGGGGTATGATTTGGTTCCTCCCTGTTTGTTCAGGTACCACACTGCTGACATGTTGTCTGAGTGGATTGCAATTGTCCCTAGAGGGAGAGAGCTCTGAAGTGCTTGCAAAACTAATAGCACTGCTCTCATCTCCAAGACATTGACATGCAAATGGGTCTCGTGATCCTGCCACATGCCTTGGACAGTCCTGCCAAGATAATGCACCCCCACCCGATCTGGGAGGTATTTGTGGTCACCATGGCAACTGGAGAAGATGGGACAAAGGGCTTGCCCGCGTTGAGATTGCACCTGAAGCCACCAACGTAGATCCCGCTTGCACGTGTCCATAATCAGAATAAAATGGGAGAGTGGGAGATGCTGCAGTGACCACTGGGCAAAAAGCAGCCAGTGAAGAACCCTCATGTGTAGTCTGGCAAGGGGAACTAGCATGATCGTGGCAGCCATGGTCCCTAATAACTTGAGGACCACTTTTGCCCTGACCTTCCTCAATGGTAGTAAGGCGCAGACCTGCTGTTGTAGAGCCTGAATTCTCTCCTCTGGTAAGAAGGCCCTCATGAGCGTTTAGCGCCAAAAAAAGTGACACGCTGCGAGGGCAACAAGGCAGATTTTTTTCCAATTTAGAGTAATTCCTAACCATTGGCACAGAGTAATGGTGGCGTCCCTGGTCTGTAACATTAGATACCTGGTGGTGGCAGAAAGGAGCCAGTCGTCCAGGTATGGAAACGCTTGGAATCCCTGATGTCTCAAGTGAGACGTTACCACTGCCATGCATTTGGTGAACACCCTGGGGGCTGTGGTGAGCCCAAAGGGCAGAGCGCTAAACTGAAAATGACTGGCTCCCAGCTGGAAGCGTAAATGACTTCTCGATGCCCTGTCCATCTTGATATGGTAGTAAGCATCTTTGAGGTCGATGGAGCACATCCACACATCTTTCCCTAACAGAGGGAGTACTGACTGCAAGGTGACCGTGCGGAACTTGGACTTTTGTACATGAAGGTTCAATCGGCTGAGATCCAAGATGGGTCTCAGGTCCCCTGTTCTTTTTGGCACCAAAAGAATCTGGAGCAAGTCCCTAATCCTACTTGGTCTACGAGAACAGGCTGGATGGCTCCCTTTGAAAGCAACTTTCTTATTTCTAAAGTTGCGGAATCCCTGTGACTGGGTGGAACATCTGGGATTCTCTTGGATGGCAGGGGAGGAGAAGAGAAGGGAATATGATAATCTCTGGAAATTATCTTTAATACCCACTCGTCTTGGAAGACTTCTTGCCAGGCTTCTGGGTATAAAGAAATGCGACCCCTGACCGGCTCCAGAGACGCACAGTCGGGCCTCTCTTCAGGAGCACTGGTAGGGAGAAGCACGAAAGAAATCACAGTCCCCCTGGTTATGCAGGCCACCTCTGCATCTAGGGCGGCGTCTAGCTGAATTTCCACCCCCTCCCCTGCCTCTGGAGGGGGAATCACTTTGTGCACCCTGAAAAAACCTCTGCGACTTCCTAAACCACATCTTCCCACCCTTCTGGCCCTTGGGGTAAGGTCTAGAAGGCATGGAAAAACTGACTCCCACTGCAGACAGGGTTTTTCCTTCCTGCTCCCACCTAGTGAGTGTCCTTAACCTTGGTTACGAACAATGATGAACCATCAAATGGGGTATTGGTGAAAGTAGACTTGAAGGCCTCCGCGAAATTGCACAGGTGCATCCAGGAGTGTCTCCTAAGAGAGTCTCCAGAATCCGCAGCCCTGCTCGCTCCATCGGCTGCATATGAGATCATTCTCATGGAGGAGTTGGTAAGGAAATTTAAGGTAGACATCTGTGCATTGACCTTCTGTGACATGGCATCAGAAATGTTGCCCTGTAGAGAATCGACTAGCTCTTTTAGGAGAGCTCTCTTTAGCCTCGTAAAATGTGTTAAGTAGTTCAGTGACTGCAGTGTAAAGGCTGCTGAGGTAAAAACACACTTCCCATACCGGTCCATAGCCCGGGACTCCTTGTTAGGCAGATGGACAGTAGAAGTTTCAGCAAGTTCCTTCTTGGTGGCCACTGCCACCACCATGGCATCTACTGGAATGCCTTTAGATACTCCTTGTCAGAGGGGGCAGACAAAAACTTATTGGGTCTCCTTGGGACTGGTTCCATGGTGTCAGTAGTTTCCCACATCTTTCGACAGACAAGATCTAATGGCTCATCAAAAGGGGGAGAAACCCAGGAGGCAGAGGGTTGAGACCCAAATGTCTTCAGGAACACAGACTCATCAGAAGGGGGGGGTTTGGAGGGCCAGTCACCTCTCTGCTTCAAGATCTCCAGGATATCTGAAAAAGAGATATCTTCAGAAGACGACTTGGGGGACCCCTCTGACACCTCGAGGTCGGTGTCAGACAAGAGAGATTCATCCGGGGAGTCAAGGTGCTTCCTCTTGCATAATCTCTTTCTGGCGGGCTCCTCAGGTAGAATCTCTGGGGAGACTTCAGAAAGTTGGGGACCACTCATGGAGGTATCCTGAGGCTTAGGGTCTCCACTGCCCAAGGATATTGGAAACAGTAGTAGCCCTCGGTGCTGATATGAGGTCCGAAGCAGATGTCAGGTCCAAGCTCAATCAAGCCGAAGCACCAAGAGGAAGGCTAGGAACAGATGAAGATTGATCCGATCCCTCCCCCTCAGGTCCAACCGGAGAACCGTGGACAGAGCAGACTGGGTCAGAGTGGAAATCAGAACCGATGCGCCAGGCGAGGCTACTGGAACTGACCTAATGGCACCGACAACTCTGGCTCCAAAGGCCGAGAAACGCTCGGAGGAACAACAAAGAATGAAGAGGCCATAGGCTCCGGAGCCGATTGGGTCAGAGCTGAAATCAATTTGGCCAACACCGATGACTGAAGCAGTTTCTTCACCACCCTATCAATGTCCTCACTGGAAAGGGTCCCGGAAGATAAAGTAGGAGATCTGGATCTCCCTACAGAAGGGGACTTGCGTGAAGGAGAACCCAGTCGAAAAACTGGAGACCGGCTATGAACCAAAATATCTGTGACCGGCTCCGAAAGGCTGGCAGCAGATACAGACTTAGTCAAGAGACTACCTTCTTTCGGCACCGATAGCAATGGAACTGAAGGAGAAGCTGTTCTAGCCACTTTCTCTGGCGGCTCCAAAGAAACAGACAGAGCCAGAGAGCGCTTCTTGGAAGTCTTTTTGTCCTTTCTAGCTGGAGAGGGTAATGCACTGGAATACTTAGCCAAGTCTTCCTCGAAGGAGTGTTTAAGCAGTCCCTTCAAAATGAGCTTTTTCTTCCTCTCTTGTAGCACATGGGGCCTAAAGGAATGACAAAACAAACAGGACTCTTGGAGGTGAATAGCCCCCAAGCAGTACACGCACAGAGTGCCCATCAGTTAAAGACATTTTATTGCTGCATTCAACACACTTTTTAAAGCCCGAAGGCCTGTGTTCCTTAGGATCCTTGGACATGCTGAAAGGAACAAATGAATACATACACACACTAGACCCAACTAACATGAAACAGAGCCTCTAACTCAAACAACCAAGAAACTGGCGGGAAACAACAGGGAGGACTAGGTCCTCTAACTTAAATGGGCCTAGCCCGGGAAAACAATGGCAGGAAAGCACCACTAGCCAGACACAACACTAAACTCTGACAGAATGGAGCACCAAACTAAAAACCACACAGAAACAATGGGAAGGACTAGGTACTCTAACTTAAACAGGTCTAGCCCGTGGGGAAAAGAAAACGAATGAGATACCCAAACAGCCAGACAAGGGCACAATAAAAAGCCAGAGAAACAAATACAGGCGGTAAAATACCACTATCACATACACACACAGCTATGAAAATAGCTTTTTTGAGCAACAAGTCAAAAGTATATAAATATTTTATAAACAATATACTTAGCCACGGCCAGAAGAGAGACCATGTCTGAGCTTAACGAGCGGCAAACGAGATCTGGGGAGTAGACCTGTTGTACGATGGGATACCTCTTAGCCACAAGCCAATTGAAGACTTCGAGCTAGACTATGGCTAAGTCGGAGCCGAGGTTCGGCTCCGAACCCACGGGTAAGAATGAAATAAAATCTATACTTTTGCTTCTCCTTTGAGGGATATGCTTGGTGACAGTTGCCACCACAACAGAGTCTGCAAGGAGTGCCTTACTCAAACTGTTCTGGCCTTTGGATGCTAAAGGATCTTATCCTGTTTTCTAGGAACAGACGCAAGCCATCACATGCTCTTACCATGCCTTATCTGTGACCAGATCTATCATGCAATCAGCAGGTCATCCAGAATCCTTACTGCCTCATTAATTCCAGGACCACACAAATTTGAGGTCTTCTGAAGAGGACTGTGGAGAATCCCTTCAACAAAATCTATATCTGCGGTGGGAGAATTCTGGTGAAGAATCATGGTGCCTCCAGTACCACATCCTTTTTCTCAGGTAACTCAGTTGACCCAAAGCATTTAAGAAAGGATTCTTCCCCAGATGATGGAATATGTGGAGACTTTCTGGTGTAGACTTGCTGGGACAAGGATAAGACATTCAAGGCCCCAGGACTGAGGTGTCATTGGATGAAGCAGAGTAAACACTCCTCCAGAATCTAACAACCTTGGTGACTGCCTTAGAACCATGTCACATAACTTGGTTGCGGGAGTCAAAATTGTAAACACTGAATTTGTCAACCCTGCCACTGAGGTCTACTGACATGAATTCAAAGTCAAGTCAATAGTGTCAAGGCCTAAAACTGATACCTGGCACTGAGGAACGTTTTTGCACCAGAGGTTCAAATGCCAGCAAAACTGACACTGTAAACAGGACCACAGTGATTAGTGTCAATGTTAAGAGTCAATCCAGTGACAAAGAGTGCCTAGTGGTCCTTGGAACCAAGGTGATGGTGTTGATGCCACCAGTACCAAGGGAATTAGCACTAACAGGAGACCATAGGTGATGACATGGACAGAATGTGAACATCATTCAGCTCGGACACTCTCAGCGCAAAAACAGGGCCCAGGGAACAAGCATAAGTAAAGGATAATAATCCTTGTGTGTCTGCCATATGGACACAGGGGGGGAAGAAAAAGTACAGTTTTGTACCTACCATAAATGTAGATGTCCGACAGACATGCAACTGCAGTCATAACATGTGGGTTGTCCTGCCTCGGGCAGCCCTCGGTCGGCCGGATTCCAAAGTCTGGGTCCGACGTCGGCTGATGTCGCATTTCTCTCCGACGTCAAAGCGGCTGGAGTACATAAGCATCAGCCGACGCCATTTTCTTCAGTGTTTCTTGCCCCAGATGCCAGGTGCCCTCCAAGGAAGGCTGTAATCAAATTGGAAGACAAAAACAGGATTCCAAACAAATACATGAGCAATAAAACAAATACATCATAACAGATATCCCCAGCTAAGAGTAAGGGGGATAGGAGTGGACCCTAGGCATAGAGGGGTATGGAGGGAAAACCCGACTGCAGTTGCATGTCTATCGGACGTCTACATTTATGGTAGGTACAAAACTGTACTATGTCCTTCAAGAATGCAACTGCAGTCATAACATGTGGGTAGAATACCATAGCTTAGCTGGGGGAGGAGGTATGCTCTAGGAGAGAGATGGTGTGGCAATCAAACCCTGCAGGACTGCCGAAGCAAAGCCTGCTCTGGATCTGGAATATAGAGGGAGATTGTAGTGTTTGGAGAATGTATGCACGGAGCTCCATGTAGCAGCTTCTAGAATGTCCTTTGTAGGCACCCCTCTTAAAAATGCTGTAGAGGTGGCTGTAGCTCTGGTGGAATGTGGTCTGACATAGGCTGGAACAGTCTTCCCATGAAAGGAATAACAGAATCTGATGCAATGTCCAATCCATTTAGAAATAGTCTGTTTTGAAATTGCTTTTCCTTGGACTGCAGGGGCATAAGCTACAAAAGCTGTTCAGACTTCCTACTGGCCTTGGTTCTGTCCAGGTAGTATCGAAGTTGTCTATGAATGTCCAAGGTATGCAAAGTCTTTCCCCTTATTCTCAGGATTGGGGAAGAAAGCAGGCAGATAAATGGCTTGATTTAGAGAAACCCTAGATACCACCTTTGGCATAAAAGTAGGGTTGGTCCTTAATGAAACCCTGTCTCTGTGGAAAATAATAAAGGGTGGTATTGCCATTAGGGCCTGTAGCTCCGAAACCCTTCTTGCTGAGGTAATTGCCAACAGGAAAGCTGTTTTCCATGAGAGAAATTGCAAGTCAACTGAAGCTGCTGGCTCAAAAGGAGGTAGAGTCAGTTTTTCTAAGACAAAATTGAGGTCCCAGGCTGGCACTGGGGCCTTTCTTGGTGGCTTATAATGTTCTTGATTCCCCTGAGGAATTGTCTTAGTAAGGGGTGAGAGAAAACAGGAGGATCAGTGTTGTATCTGGCTGAAATAGCAGATGCATGTATCTTTATTGAAGAATATGAGAGGCCGCTCTGCAACATATCTGCCAAATATTCCAAGATGAGTGGGATGTTCAGTAATGATGCATCATGTCCCTTGCTGGTATTCCAATTGCTGAATCTTTTCCACTTTGCTAAGTAACCTTTCTGGTGGATGGTCTTCGAGCCTCTGTTAGTATCCGCTGAACTTCCTTGGAGAGATAAGCTGAAGTTATTTATGGGATCTCCCAGGCTGTTAGCTGCAGTGTCTGAAGGTTTGGATGCAGTGTTTCGAAATTGTGTTGAGTCAAAAGTAGAGGCCACTGAGGGAGGGCCCACCTCCTGGTGTGACATATGCTCCGTAGTAGTGGGTACCAGTGTTGTCTTGGCCAATCCGGAGCTATTATGATTCCCTTGGGCTTCTCTGCTTTGATCTTTATTAATACTGAGGTCATCAGTGGCAGAGGTGGGAATGCATAGATTGCTAGGGAGTTCCAGTTGAATGAAAGGGCATCTATTTTCCAAGCCTTTGGATGGTATGTCCTTGTGCAAAATTTTGGTAGAAGATGATTGAGGTGAGAGGCAAATAGGTCCACTTCTGGCTTGCCCCATGTCGAAGTGAGTTGTCTGAAAGCCTTCGGATGTAACCTCCACTCGTGTGGGTCTGTGAAATTCCTGCTTAGGCTGTCCGCCAACACATTGTCTTTTCCTGGAACAAACTGGGATTGTAACTGGATGTTTAGGCTCAGTGATTTCTCCCAAAGCTGCATCGTCAGTCTGCAAAGGGGGTAAGAGTGGGTGCCCCCCTGCTTGTTTATGTACCACATCACAGTGGTGTTGTCTGTCCGTATCATTAAATGGCCTTGCTGGAGTTGGTGTTGAAAAGCCTCGATAGCATGCATTACTGCCAGCATTTCCTTTTGGTTTATATGCAGATGTGTTTCCTTTGGAGACCATTGTCCTTGTATACACCTGCCTTCCATGTGCCCCATCCAAGGTCTGAGGCGTCTGTAGTCATGGTCTGTGTTATCTGTGGTTTTGAATGACATACCTGTGTTTTCCTGGCTCACCGAGGCCCACCATAGGAATTCCTTTTGTAGGCATGGAATGAGTGGTATGATTGTCTCCAAGTTGTTGCTGTGTTGAGACCAAATGCTTTTAGGTACCATTGAAGCTTTCTCATGTGTAGTTTTGCTAATGGAACCAGTAGAATGCAGGATGCCATGTAACCCAGGGCCTGTAGGAATCTCCTTGCAGTCATCTGGGTGAGTTTTGCTAAACCTTTGAAGTATTGAGTTAACTTCTCTTGCTTGTCTTCTGTCAGGTAAGCCATCTGAGAGGCTGTGTCTAGTTTGGCTCCTAAGAAGATTATTTGCTGGGATGGCTGCAGTCTTGACTTTTGGAAGTTAACTGTGTATCCCAGAGCTTGAAGTAATCGTATGACATAATCCAGGTTTTTTGTCAACATCAATTTGTCGTCCGCTTGAATGAGGCAGTCGTCCAGGTACGGGTAAATTTGTATACCCTGGAACCTGCAATGAGCAATTACTGAAGCCAGGCATTTTGTAAATACTCTGGGCGCAGTAGATAAGCCAAATGGCAATGCTGAGAATTGATAATGCTCTGGCCCTGCAAGAAATCTGAGGTATCTTCTGCAGCTGTGTCTGATAGGGACATGCAGGTATGCCTCCTTGAGGTCCAGAGTAATCAGCCACGACTCCTTGCCCAGCATGGGAAGGAGTTGCTGTAGAGTCAGCATTTTGAACTTTGGTACTATGAGAAAGGTGTTTAATGCGGACAAGTCCAGTATTGGTCTCCATTGAGATTCTTTTCTTGGAACAAGGAACAGTCTTGAGTAAAACCCCTGTTCTTGTTGTGGAACTCTTTCTATTGCTTTCATTCGAGTCAGCAGAGTGATTTCCTTGATAGCCTCTGCCCTTTGATGTTGTGGTAGATTTGGCATGCCTTGTTTTCTTGGTAAGGTATGAAAATGAAACCTGTACCCTCGGTCTATAATGTCCAAAATCCATTTGTCCTTTGTCAGTCTGTGCCAGTTTTCTGCAAACAGAGATAATTTTCCGCCCAAGGGAGCTTCTAGTTGTTCCCTGGTAGGCGGTAGTAGAGGAAAGTCATTGAGTTTGTGGTTGTTGGGCAGGTGAAACCCCTGCGTCACTTCTTTGGTTTCCTGGCTGCCATTGTCGTCCCCTGTAAGGGCCTCTGTATTGGCCTCTTCCTCGGCCACGTCTGTTCTTACCCCTTTGAAACTTTTCTGGGTTAGGAAAGGACCAGTTTTTTGAAGGCCAATTCCTTCTGAATCTGGGGGGTTGAACCTGGAGGAAGTCTTTCACAGTCTGAACTGATTTTGCTTTTTCTTCGATGGTCTTTAACACATCCTTAGCATTTGCACCAAAAAGCTTGTTCTTTTCCAAAGGTGCATCCAGAAGTTTTGCTTTTACATGATCTGGTAGAGGCTGATCTTTTAACCAAGCATGTCTACGCAGCACTGCCCCTGTCATAGCTGCCCTACATGAAGCTTCCAGTGCATCATATCCACACTGCAGGAAGTGATTGCTTACTTGCTGAGTGTTATGTACAGCTTCCTGCAAATTCTTCCTGTCTAAAGGATCAGGAGAAGCTAATGTTTTTTGTAAATCTTCTAAGAGATAATCCTGATATTGGAACATATGAAAAAGGCAATTTAAAGCTCTCATAGATAAGGTAGTGGATGTGTAAACTTTTTTACCCCATCTCTCTAATGACCTTGCTTCCCTGTTGGAGGGCAAAGGATTTTTTGAGGTGGAGGCTGAAACTCCTTTAGGCCCCTATGAAATAGTTTCCAAATTAGCAGTATGGGCCCTGAATAAATGGGAATGAGTTTCTGGGACCCTGTAATACCTGTCTGGCTTGGCTGGAGCAGGAGGAAGAGAATCAGGGGTAGCACTAGAATCAGAATACAAATCATCCAGAACATCAAGTACAGGAGGAATAGCTAAGGGCCTGTGCTGAGGCTTCTTAAGGAAAGTCCTAAGGCGTTTCCTAGAATCAGAATGTTCCTGACCCTGCCACTTGAAATGTTCCCTCATGGTGTGCAGAACTTCCCCAAAAGAAATATCCTCAGGAGGGGAGGCCGAAGGTATGGAATCTTCTGCATCCGAGTCCTCATAGGTCTGGAAGAGCTCTTCCTGGCTATCAGAGTGGACAGAGCCCTCAGAGTCTTCATCTGAAGGAGAAGGATCAGAGGGTTCAACCCGGGGCCTTTTATCAGGAGGAGGCTGGGATGCTCTCTCAGGTTGGGCCTGTGAACCTCTGATCATGGAAATTAAATCAGCAGCCATGGACATAATTTGTGTCTCCGGAGTCGGCTGAGGTAAGGATTTGGAAGCAATATGCTTTGTTTTGCTGGCTGCCTTAGCCCTAGTGTAGGCCTTAATACACATGGCCATAGGAGGCCTGGCAGCTCCATGTGCAGGAGTGACCTTGTCTACAGCAATGGTCTCGGGCATTTCCTCGGTTTCGGTATCCGGAGGAAAGTCTATAACTGGCGGAGTAATATCAGGAATCGGAGTCGTCGGTAATGCGGTGTCTTCGGTTCGGAGCGGTGGAGAGACCGTCTCAGAGGGAACCGGAGCACTCGCGCTTTGTTTTGGCATGGAGTTGGTGGTAGACGCGGGCCGAGGATGTCTGTCCCGGTCTTTTCGCTTTTTGGGAGTTTGCGATGTCGGAAGATCCGACGGCATGGTGTAAGCAAATTTATCGCCGAAAAAATCTTCAGCGAACTCCGCCCGGCACCTGAGAGTGCGCTTGTTGAAGCGAGCACAGGCTACACAGGCCGAGACGTCGTGGTCTGGGCCCAGGCAAGGGAGGCAGTAAGAGTGGAAATCCTTATGAGGTATTTGTTTACCACAAAAAAGACAATTGTTAACTTTTTCAGTAATTTCTGACATCGGCTGAGGCAAGAAAAGGTCCCCAACCGGGTACTTAGCTTTTTTGATGACTTCGGTATCGTAGAATACAGGAGCTGACCGACCGGCACTTGCGAACTGCTTCTGCTTCGGGCACCGCGCGGCAAGAAAGACTGAAGAAACTGGCGTCGGCTGATGCTTATGTACTCCAGCCGCTCTGACGTCGGAGAGAAATGCGACATCAGCCGACGTCGGACCTAGACTTTGGAATCCGGCCGACCGAGGGCTGCCTGAGGCAGGACAACCCACATGTTATGACTGCAGTTGCATTCTTGAAGGACATCACATCTAACTCAATCTGGGTCTAAATGGAGACTTCCATTATCAGGTCCCAATCCAAGCATACCAAAGGGCTCCATTCTGACCTATTCAAACTCCTGGACATGGTAGGAAGAGGCCTGTTCAGAGGGAAAGCTACAAAGTCTCCTACTTGGAGAATGCTCCAAGATGAACACTATTTCACAGACTTCAGCAAGTGGGGCTCGTCTCATCTCCTGAGGAGGCTGCACTGTTTCAGAGAGAGAGACAGGAAGGTCCAATGTAGCTATATTTGGTGAAAGTATCTGGTTCCTTCCAACTTACTTACTTGAATCTTCACTTTTCCTTTCTTCTCTCCTTCGTGTCCCTTTTTCTTTCAGAGGGCAGAAGGACGCTTACTAATAAGCTTTTGTGTTCCTGTAAAGCATAATGACCAAGGTTTTTGCAAATGTCAGTGTGTATTCAAGTGATTCATTTCCTGGCACATGATTCAAAGATTGTGTTCATCCTGGTAGAAATTGAGGGGCTCACAACCCTTTCTGAAACTAGAAGCTTTGTTCATTTTAAGCAACAGCACTAGCTGACTAATCATAAACCCATACCATACTCACACAGCAGAAAGTACAGTTTTGTACCTACCATAAATGTAGATGTCCGAACTGGATAGCATCTGCAGCCATAACAAGTGGGTTGTCCTGTCGTCAGGCAGCCCTTCAGTCGGCCGGATTCCAAAGTCCGGGTCCGGCTTCGGCTGATGTCGCACTCCACCCGACATCATCTCTGTTGGTCTTCGGGTATAAAGGCATCAGCCGACGCCATTTTCCTCAGTGTTTCTTGCCCCAGATGCCAGTAGCCCTCTTGCAGGCTAAAATTTGGATAGATGCCAATGTTTCCAAATGGATAGAGGTAAACACAACAATAAGCATGTATGTACATATACACAAACAAATACACCATAAAAGACTCCCCCCCAACAGCTAGCTATTAGAAGGGTAAACACCCTAGGAGTACCACAGAGGGGAAGGAGGGAGGGTAATCCTGACTGCAGATGCTATCCAGTTCGGACATCTACATTTATGGTAGGTACAAAACTGTACTATGTCCTTCATGGATGCATCTGCAGTCATAACAAGTGGGTAGAATACCATAGCCAACTAGGGAGGAGGATAAAAGTAGATTATGGTGTGTTTAGGATCCCTTGCAGTACAGCAGTGGCAAACCCTGCTCTGGATCTGGAATATAGAGGCAAATTATAATGCTTGGCAAATGTATGCACGGAGGTCCAAGTAGCCGCCTCAATAATGTCTTTGGTTGCCACTCCTCGTAAGAAGGCTGTGGTAGTGGCTGTTGCCCTTGTAGAATGAGGTCTTATGTTCTGTGGAATTGGTTTTCCATGGAAGGAGTAACAGAATCGTATGCAATTTCCTATCCATTTGGAGATTGTCTGTTTGGAAATAGCTTTTCCTTCCCTTCCTGTTGCATAGGCTACAAAAGTTGGTCAGTCTTTCTGCTATTTTTGTTCTGTCCAAGTAGTAGCGTAGCTGTCTATGTACATCCAAGGTATGCAGTATTCTTTCCCTCTGTTTTGTGGGTTGGGAAAGAAGGTAGGTAGGTGGATTGCCTAGTTTAAAGACACTCTGGATACCACCTTGGGCATAAATGTAGGATTAGTCCTCATGGACACTCTATCTTGGTGGAAGATTAGGAAGGGTTGCACTGCCATTAAGGCCTGTAGTTCTGAAACCCTCCTTGCTGAAGTAATTGCCAGTAGGAAAGCAGTTTTCCATGACAGGTGTTGTAGGTCTGCTGTTGCTGCTGGTTCAAAGGGTGATAGTGTCAACTTTTCTAGCACAAAGTTTAAATCCCAAGCTGGTAATGGTGGTTTCCTTGGAGGTTTTACATTCTTGATTCCTCTGAGGAACTGCCTGAGCAAAGGGTGTGAAAAAACAGGTGGATCAAAGCTGTATTCTGCTGAAATAGCTGATGCATGTATCTTGATGGAGGAGTAGGACAGGCCTGAATGAAGAAGTTCGGCCAGATACTCCAGAATGTTAGGCATATCTATGTTTGACACATCTTTTCCTCTTTCCGTACTCCAGATGACAAACCTTTTCCATTTTCCAGCATAGTTCCTTCTTGTTGAAGGTCTGCGTGCTTCAAGAATAATGTCTTTAACTATTTGGGAAAGTTCTGGATTAGCTGCTGTTATGTGATGTTCCATGCAGTCAGTTGCAAGGTTTTTAGGTTTGGATGTATGATGCTGTAGTTGTTCTGCGTTAACATCAAAGGCATCAGGGGAATTGTCCACATATTGTTCCGAGACATGCTCCTCAGTAGTGGGTACCAGTGTTGTCTTGGCCAGTTTGGAGCTATCAGGATTATCCTTGGACGTTCTTCCTTGATTTTCAGTAGTACCTTGTGTATCAAAGGAAGAGGTGGGAATGCATATGCTGTTAGGCCTTTCCAGTTGAAGGAGAGCGAATCCACTTTCCATGCTAATGGGTGGAATGTCCTTGTGCAGAATTTTTGAGCTGGTGATTGAGAGGTGATGCGAATAGGTCTATCTGTGGCATTCCCCATTTCTTTGAGATGGTCTTGAAGATGTCCGGGTGAAGCTTCCATTCGTGGGCATCCGAAGTGGTTCTGCTTAGTATGTCTGCTAGAGTATTGTCTTTCCCTGGTACAAATATTGCCTGTAACTGGATGTTGTAGCTGAGTGCCAGGGTCCACAGCTCCAAGGTCATTCTGCATAGGGGGTATGAATGAGTGCCTCCCTGTTTGTTGATGTACCACATGACTGTGGTGTTGTCTGTCCTTATCATCAACTGGCCCTCTTTGAGAAATGGTTTGAACTTTTGGATTGCCAGTTTTACCGCCAGCATTTCTTTTAGGTTGATGTGCAGTTGAAGTTGATCCTGTGTCCACAATTCTTGCACGCATTTGTCCAGCATGTGGGCCCCCCATCCTAGGTCTGAAGCGTCTGTTGTGATGGTCTGGCTTGCTTGACATCTGCGAAAGTGTAGGCCTGGGTTTGACTGGCATGCCTGAGCCCACCATAGGAACTCCTGTTTTAAGCATGGAATTAGTGGGATTTCTGTTTCTAGACTGTGTCTGTGTTGGGACCATAAATTCTTCAGGTACCACTGTAGTTTTCTCATATGTAGTCTGGCAAATGGAACCAAGATTATGCATGATGCCATGAAGCCCAAGGCCTGCAGTACTTTTCTTGCTGTTAACTTGTTCAGTTTTGTTAGTGACAAGAAGTAAAGAGGAAGTTCTTTTTGTTTTTCTGTAGTCAGGAATGCCATTTGTTTTACTGTGTCCAATTCCGCGCCCAAGAATGTCCTTGTTTGGGATGGTATCAGCCTTGACTTTTGTAAATTGACTGTGTATCCCAGTGCTTGCAGCAAGTAAATGACCCTTTGTAAATCTGTTGTCAGCTTGCTTTTGTTGTCCCCTTGTAGCAGGCAGTCGTCCAGGTATGGGTAAATTTGAATTCCCTGAAGTCTGCAATGGGCGATTACTGATGCCAGGCATTTTGTGAATACTCTGGGCAGTAGATAAGCCAAAGGGCAATGCTGAGAATTGATAGTGCTCTGATCCTGCAAGAAATCTGAGGTATCTTCTGCAGATTGGTCGAATGGGGACGTGCAGGTATGCCTCCTTGAGATCTAGAGTTACCAGCCAAGACTCCTTGCCCAGCATGGGAAGAAGTTGCTGTAGGGTCAGCATTTTGAATTTTGGGACAATGATGTATGTATTTAAGGTGGACAGGTCGAGAATTGGTCTCCAACTTTTTCCTTTCTTGGAACTAGGAATAGTCTGGAATAGAACCCTTTCCTTGCTCTGCTGTTGGCACTCTTTCCACAGCTCTCATGTTTGCTAACTCCATTATCTGGCGAGAGCCTCTGTTTTTGATTTGGAGGTAGATTTGGCATTCCTCTTTGACTGGTAAAGTGTGGAAGTGAAACCGGTAACCTTGATCTATGGTTTGTAAAATCCACTTGTCTTTTGTTATGTAGTGCCAGTTCTTTGAAAATAAGGTTAACTTTCCGCCTAGAGGAGCTGCTATTTGTTCCCTGGTAGGCGGACTTAGGGTTAAGTCACTGTGGTTGTGCTGATGTAGTGGCAGTGGCTGTGTCTGTGCCTCTGTTGTTACCTTGCCACTGTCTTCCTCTGTAGGCACCTCCTCTGGGTTGGTTTCTGCCTCTGGAACGTCTATTCCTGCCCCTTTGAAATTTAGTGGAGTCAGGAAAGGACCAATTTTTGGCAGGCCAGTTCCTGCTAAACCTTGGGGGTTGAACCTGCAAGAAATCTTTAACAGTTTGAACAGATTTTGCCTTTTCTTCCATTTTCTTCATAACCTGCTGGGCAGGTGTACCAAACAAACTTGTCTTGTCCATAGGAGCATCTAGCAACTTAGCTTTAACATGATCCGGTAAAGCTTGTTCCTTTAGCCATGCATGCCTTCTTATCACTGTGCCTGTCATGGCTGATCTAAATGAAGCCTCCAGTGCATCATAGCCACATTTTAAGGAATGGTTGCTAACCTGTTGTATGTTATTTACCATCTCTAATACATATTTCTTATCAAGAGATTCATCAGTGGTTAGTTTTTTAGTTAACTGATCAAGCATAAACTCTTGGTATTGTATCATGTGAAACTGACAGTTTAAAGCTCTAGCTGAGAGAGTAGCTGAAGTGTAGACCTTTTTACCCCATCTGTCTAATGACCTTGCTTCCCTTTCAGAAGGAATAGGGTTTTTAGCTATGGTCGCAGCTACTGCCTTGGGACCCTGGGATATAGTTTCTGGGTCTGCAAGTGGAGCCTTGTAAAGGTGGTGATGAGTATCTGGCACCCTGTAAAATCTGTCTGGTTTGGCAGGGGCTGGGGGTAAAGAATCTGGAGCGGAGCAAACATCATTAAAAGCATCATCCACCACAGAGAGAACAGGAGGTATAGCTAAGGGCCTGTGCTGTGGGAGGTGCAGAAAGGTCCTAAGTCTTTTTCTGGAGTCTGAAAAATCCTGTTGCTGCCATTGGAACTGTTCTCGCATGGCATGCAAGGTTTCCCCAAAGGAGAATTCTTCTGGTGGGGAAGCAGCTGGAATGGATTCTTCAGCATCAGAATCTTCAAAATTGGAGAAGGGAGCCTCTGGCTGGTCAGTTATGTCTGATTCATCAGCAGAATCGTCAGAGGACACTGGCTCGGGGGGCTCTGCCCTAGGTCTCTTCTCTGGGGGCTGAGAGGCCCTGTCTGGGTGAGATTGATATCCTCTAATTAAAGAAATTAAATCTTCTGCCAAAGTGAGCATTTGAGAACTAGAAGAGGGCCTGGATGTGGGGGGTTTAACAGGCACTGTTTTAGTAGTCTTGGCTGCTTTAGCCCTGGCGAAGGCCTTAATGGACATGGCTGCTGGAGGCCTAGCAGCACCACGTGCTGGGGTAGAGACATCCAAGGGGATGGTGTCTGATAAGTCAACCACCGTAGTGGGTAAAATTTCTGAGGTCGATTCAAGAGTTGTAGCAGGGGCCTCAGTTGTAGGAATAGGTTCAGCTGTACTTTGTTCAGTTTTCTCGGTTTCGGCGAAACCGAGACACTCCTTGATTTGTTTGACCATGGTTTCGCCGAAACCGCGGACGCAGTGTCGGTCTTTGTCTTTGTGTTTTTGGTAGATTGGGTAGTCGGAGGATCCGGCATAATGTACGCAAAATCAGAACCGAAAAACTGTTCTGCAAACTCCGACCGACGCCTAAGCGTTCGTCGGTTGAAAGAAGCACAGGCGAACAGGCTGCTACGTGGGCTGGGCCTAAACAAGGCAGACAGTAAGAGTGGAAATCTTTATGAGGTATTTGTTTCCCACAGTTTAAACAATTGTTAACTTTTTCTGACATCGCCTCAGGCAAGAAAGAGTCCCAACGGGTACTTAGCTTTAGAAGTCTTCGAAGTAGTATTCGGTAGAAGTAATCTCTGGATCCGACCGACAGGCACTTGCGAACAGCTTCTGCTTGGGCGCCACGGCAAGAAAGACTGAGGAAAATGGCGTCGGCTGATGCCTTTATACCCGAAGACCAACAGAGATGACGTCGGGTGGAGTGCGACATCAGCCGAAGCCGGACCCGGACTTTGGAATCCGGCCGACTGAAGGGCTGCCTGACGACAGGACAACCCACTTGTTATGACTGCAGATGCATCCATGAAGGACATCAACACTTTCAAACCAACTCGACTGACTTCTTCAAATCAGTCTCAAGAGTCGTGGATGAGGGTAAGGTGGTCCCACACAGCCTATTTGGACCTCAACAAGGCCTTTGACACCATCCCCCATTCTGGAATCATAGATAGACTTACTAAGCCAGGCATTAATCCCTACTTCATTTGATGGGTTGCCAAATGGCTTACTGACCAAACCAGCACTGTAAAAGTAGCTGACTTCAAATCCAGCTCCAGACAAGTGGAAAACCTCAGGGTTCAGTCCTGGGACCGCTCTTGTTTGGCATCTACTTCTCTGAAGTACAGGCCAACACTAAGGGACTCTGGCTAACAAAGTCCACAGATGACTGCAAACCAGGAGCCATTATTGAATCCCGAAATGATGTGGATACACTACAAAAGGGCCTTACAGAAACAGATGCTTGGTGCCAGAGCCATGGGCTCAAGCTCAATGCCAAGAAAAGTACAGTTTTGTACCTACCATAAATGTAGATGTCCGATAGGTATGCATCTGCAGTCATAACATATGGGTTGTCCTGCCTCAGGCAGCCCTTCGGTCGGCCGGATTCCAAAGTCTGGGTCTGGCCTCGGCTGATGTCGCACCTTCCCCGACGTCAGAGCGTCTGGGGTATAAAAGCATCAGCCTACTCCATTTTCCTCAGTTTTTCTTGCCCCAGATGCCAGGTGCCCTCTAGGAAGGCTAAACTTGGATAAATGCAATAGAATTCCAAACATTTGCAAAATTATATATATATATATATATATATATATATATATATATACACATGTATATACAAACAAATACACCATAATAGATTCCCCCAGCTAGCTAAAAGAGGGGTAAACACCCTAGGAATACCACAGAGGGGTAGGAGGGAGGGTAAACCTGACTGCAGATGCATACCTATCGGACATCTACATTTATGGTAGGTACAAAACTGTACTATGTCCTTCAAGGATGCATCTGCAGTCATAACATATGGGTAGAATACCATAGCCAATCTGGGGGAGGAGGTACTAAGAAAAAGATGGTGTAGTTAAGATCCCCTGCAGGACTGCAGTAGCAAAGCCTGCTCTGGATCTGGAGTATAAAGGTAGATTGTAATGTTTGATAAATGTATGCACGGAGCTCCAAGTAGCAGCTTCTAAAATGTCCTTGGTAGCCACCCCTCATAGGAAGGCTGTAGTGGTGGCCGTGGCCCTTGTGGAATGAGGCCTGATGTTTGCAGGAACTGACTTTCCATGAAAGGAGTAACAAAATCGAATGCAATTTCCTATCCATTTTGAAATTGTCTGTTTGGAAATTGCTTTTCCTTGCTCCCCTGCAGCATGTGCTACAAATAGTTGGTCAGTTTTTCTGCTACTTTTAGTTCTGTCCAAGTAGTAGCGTAGTTGTCTGTGTATATCCAGGGTGTGCAGAAGTTTTTCCCCTCTATTCTGTGGATTTGGGAAGAACATAGGCAAGTGAATAGCTTGGTTCAAGGACACCCTAGATACCACCTTTGGCATAAAAGTAGGATTAGTTCTTAGTGTAACTCTGTCCTGATGGAAGATAAGAAATGGCTGTACTGCCATTAATGCTTGCAACTCAGATACTCTTCTTGCTGAAGTTATTGCCAGAAGGAATGCAGTTTTCCAAGACAGAAACTGAAGATCCGCTGTTGCTGCTGGTTCAAAGGGAGGAAGTGTTAGTTTCTCCAAGACAAAGTTGAGATCCCAAGCAGGTAAAGGGGGTTTTCTTGGAGGTTTGATATTTTTGATCCCTCTCAGAAATTGCTTGAGGAGAGGGTGTGAGAAGATAGGCGGATCCACATTGTATTCTGCTGAAATTGCTGAGGCATGAATCTTAATGGAAGAATAGGATAGGCCATTGTGGAACAGTTCTGCTATGTATTCCAGAATATGTGTCATGCTTGCCACTGTCACATCTAAGCCTTTTGATGTGTTCCAAATGAAAAATCTTTTCCATTTAGCTGAGTATGTCTTCCTTGTGGAAGGCCGGCGAGCTTCCATGATAATGTCCTTCACTCTCTATGATAAAACATTTTGTTTTGGATTTAAGGGATTTTCCAGGCAGTTAGCTGCAATGTTTTCAAATTGGGATGCATGATCTTGAAATTGTTCTGCGTCAGGGGGAGAGGCCATGGTTTTGCCTGTGACATGCTCCTCAATAGTGGATACCAGTGTTGCCTTGGCCAGTCTGGAGCTATCAGAATCACTCTTGGCTGTTCCTCCCTGATCTTCAGTAGAACCTTGTACATTAAAGGAAGAGGTGGGAAGGCATATACTTTTAGAGCCTTCCAGCTGAAAGAGAGAGAGTCCACCCTCCATGCTTGTGGGTGGTATATCCTTGAGCAGAATGTCCTCAGTTGATGGTTGAGGGGGGAGGCGAATAGATCTATGTCCGGCGTTCCCCATGCCTTTGTTATGAGCTGGAAGATGTCTGGGTGCAGCATCCATTCGTGTGCATCCATGGTAGTTCTGCTTAAGCTGTCTGCCAGTGCATTTTCCTTTCCTGGCACGAAGTGGGACTGCAGTTGGATATTGAGTTTCAGGCATAGCTCCCATAGATTCATAGCCAGCCGGCATAGAGGGTAGGAGTGTGTGCCTCCCTGCTTGTTTATGTACCACATAACCGTGGTGTTGTCTGTCCTTATTAACAGGTGGCCTTGATGGAGGAAGGGTTTGAAAGCCTCGATTGCATGCATCACTGCCAGCATTTCCTTTTGGTTTATGTGCATGTGTAGCTGTCCTTGAGACCATAAGCCTTGGATACAGTTGCCCTCCATGTGTGCTCCCCATCCTCAGTCTGAAGCGTCTGTGGTGATGGTTTGTTCTGTTTTTGGTTTGTTGAAAGGCAACCCTCTGTTGGACTGGCAGGCCTGAGCCCACCACAGTAATTCCTTTTGAAGGCAAGGAATGATTGGTATCAAAGTTTCCAAACTGTGACTGTGTTGAGACCATACACTCCTTAGGTACCATTGTAATTTTCTCATGTGCAGCCTGGCCTGTGGTATCAGAATTATGCAGGATGCCATGTAACCCAGGGCCTGCAGGATTTTCCTTGCAGTAAGCTGAGCTTGTCTTGTCAGATTCATGAAGTAATCCAGAAGTTGTTTTTGTTTTTCTTCTGTGAGAAAGGCCATTTGGGTGGTTGTGTCTAGATCCGCACCCAGAAAGGTTATCCTTTGGGATGGAACCAGTCTTGATTTTTGGATGTTGACTGTGTATCCCAATGTCTGTAGTAGGTGGATGGCATAGGCCAATGCCTGTAGTAGGTGGATGGCATAGGCCAAGTCTTTTATCAAATTTACCTTGTTGTCCGCTTGTATAAGGCAGTCGTCCAGATAAGGGTAGATTTGAATCCCCTGAAGTCTGCAGTGTGCAATTACTGATGCCAGGCATTTCGTGAATACTCTGGGCGCAGTAGATAAGCCAAAGGGCAATGCTGAGAATTGATAATGCTCTGATCCTGCAAGAAATCTGAGGTGTCTTCTGCAGTTTGGTCGAATAGGGACGTGCAGGTATGCCTCCTTGAGATCTAGAGTCACCAGCCAAGACTCCTTGCCCAACATGGGAAGAAGTTGCTGTAGGGTCAGCATCTTGAATTTTGGCACAATGAGGTAAGTATTCAGTGTGGACAGGTCGAGAATAGGCCTCAATTGATTTTTCTTTTCTTGGTACAAGAAATAGTCTGGAGTAAAATCCTTAGCCTTGCTCTGAAAGTGGTACCTTTTCTATAGCTTTCATTTGAAGCAAGTTGTTGATCTGCTTTAAAGCCTCTGCCCTCTGATTTGGTGGTAGGTTTGACATTCTGTTTCTTTTTGGCAAAGTGTGGAAGTGGAACCTGTATCCTTTGTCTATAATTTGCAGTGTCCATGTGTCCCTTGTAATATAATGCCAATTTTCCGAGAATAAAGCAAGCTTTCCACCCAAGGGTGCTTCCAGTTGAGCCCTGGTGGGCGGAATCAGAGTAAAGTCATTGAGCCTGTCCTGGTGTAGTAGTTGTTGTTGCTGCTGTTGCACTACCTCTCTGGTTGGCAGGCTGCCACTGGCGGCCTCTGTAATAGCCCCTAGATTGGCCTCTGCCTCTGGGGCGTCTGTTCCTGCCTCTCTGGGCTCTGTCCGAGTCTGGAAAGGACCAATTCTTAGTAGGCCAGTTTCTGCTGAATCTCGGTGGTTGTACTAGTAGGAAATCCTTAACTGTTTGCACAGATTTTGCCTTTTCTTCATACGTTTTTTACGACCTCCTGAGCAGAGGAGCCAAATAAATTTTGTTTCTCCATTGGAGCATCCAGGAGTTTAGCTTTAACATGGTCTGGCAAAGATTGTTCCTTCAGCCAGGCATGCCTACGAATAACTGCCCCAGTCATAGCTGACCTAAATGAAGCCTCCAATGCATCATAACCACATTTTAAGAAATGATTACTAACCTGCTGTGAGTTTTGTATCAAATCCTGAAGGGATTTACGGTCAAGGGGCTCAGGAGAAGAAAGCTTCTTGTTCAGTTCATCTAACAAATACTCTTGGTACTGTATCATATGAAAGTGACAATTTAGTGCCCTGACGGAAAGAGTTGCAGAAGTATATACCTTCTTTCTCCATCTCTCTCAAGCTCTAGACTCTCTTTCAGAAGGTAGAGGATTTTTGGCAGTGGCAGCCGCAACCCCTTTAGGGCCCAGAGTAATAGTTTCTGGGTCTGCAGAATGGGCTTTATACAGATGAAAATGAGAATCCGGGACCCTGTAGTATCTATCAGGTTTGGCAGGGGCCGGGGGGAGAGTATCAGGGGCTGTACTGACATCATTATACACATCATCAATTACATTCAAAACAGGAGGTATAGCTAAGGGCCTATGCTGAGGCAAATGTAAAAAGGTCCTTAATCTTTTTCTAGAATCAGAGAAATCCTGACCTTGCCATTGAAAATGCTCTCTCATGGAATGTAAAGTCTCACCAAAGGAAAACTCTTCAGGAGGGGAGGCTGAAGGGATAGATTCTTCTGCATCAGAATCCTCATAGGGCGAATAAGCCTCCTCCTGGTGGTCTGGCAACTCAGAACCATCCGAGGACTCATCTGAAGAGTGTGGGTCAGAAGGCTCAGTCCTGGGCCTTTTGTCTGGTGGAGGGTGAGAGGCCCTGTCGGGTGAGGTTGTGAACCTCTAATTAAAGAAATAAGGTCCTCTGCAAGGCTGAGGATCTGAGAACTAGAGGAAGGCCTCTGGGATGTAGTCTTGGGAGGCAAAGCTTTAGAAAGTTTAGCAGCTTTAGCCCTAGAAAAGCAAATACAAACACAATTCCACGGCTACTGCAACCAGCAACTGAACAGCTGGGCAGCGTCGATGTAAAAGCACAGCCACAGGAACCAAAAAAGAACCAACCAAGAATACACTCCCAAATCACAGTTGTTTAATGAAACGACTTAGCGCTTTCACCTTACAAGGCATCTTCAGAGTCAAAAAACACACATACCCCCACCCCACATTTATATGCAAACTATTAATCAATCAACACAACCAATGAGCCTTTGCAAATAATTAACAACTATACTCCACTTAAATAAACTAAAACTTCAATAAAAAATTCTTAAGAATATACACACAACCTATACAAATTTAAATATAAAACACCACATAAATAGTCATGACAAATGCAATATATATATATATATATATATATATATATATATATATATATATATATATATATATATTATTAACTAATGTAAAATAAATATAATGAATATATAGTTCATCTAAATCATCAAAGAAACTAATAAATACATATATATACAATATTGATGTATAAGATATAATATATATATTATACAATTTAAAAAGACAATGGTGTTACAAACATAACCATTGAATATCTAAAACTTGGCCACATTTTTTATAAATTTTGTGATTGATGTATCAACAGGGGTTTAATGGA
The DNA here is from genome assembly GCF_019279795.1 of Protopterus annectens. Taxonomy (NCBI): domain Eukaryota; kingdom Metazoa; phylum Chordata; order Ceratodontiformes; family Protopteridae; genus Protopterus; species Protopterus annectens. Next base: position 303,505,368 of record NC_056735.1, on the reverse strand, counting down.
AATGTAGTCGTTCAGCCCAGGAAATTTCATTGCATTCAACCTTAACTGCCATTCCATTTCCTTCAAGGCCACCCTGTTTTTAACATCCCCACCTTTCTCTTCTTTCACACGATCAATAACAAAGAACATAAACTTCTTAAAATTAATACATTTTACACTATGCAGAAATAGCGCATTGTGCATATCTTTGTTTTTGATAGACCTAAGATGCTCAGGAATCCTGTCTCTTAACCTGCGTGTTGTCATCCCCACATAAAATGCATCGCAGAATGAACAACTAGCCACATAAATTAGATTTCTGGAATTACAGTTACAGATACCCGGACAAGGCAAGGTGTACTGGTAACCTGAAATAACAACGCAATAAATCTACAACTCCTACACCTTCCACACTTAGCCATCCTAGACCTAGTATACAACTTGTTCCTTTCCAGGATGGCCTTCAAATTAGAACCCCTACTGTAGACAATCACCGGCTCTTTACCCAACAATGCCTTCAAATCACTATTAAAGCTGTAATTCCACACATTTCTCAATGCAGCACAAAACTCACTAGACTTGTCACTGTATTTCATGATAAAACAAGGTCCCTTCTTATTTTTGTCACCCAACCTTTCATTCACTACTACAGCCCCAATTCCAAGTCCAACATTACTCCTTAAAATAGGACCGTAGATGGTACGCCTTTTCTTTGTTATTTCCTTTTTCACACTTAATAATAACTTGATAGGATAACCACGTTCTAGCAGCATACCAATCAACTTGAAAATTTCCACTCTGAAATTCTCATCATTGCTCACTAGTCTTGAAATGCGTACCATCTGCCCCTTTACCACCCCTTTTCTCTGATGAAAGGGGTGGCAACTGCTAAAATGCAACAGTGAGTTGGAATAATTTTCTTTTCTATAAATAGTACTCCTCAACTCAAACTGCTGAAAGTGCCGACTGCACACAATAAGAGAACACTGGTAAAACCAAAAACAACTTTATTGTTGCAAACTGTAATACGAATAATCCCAGTAAAGGTATGCAAAGAAACACCCCACTCACATATCTAAAATGTGAGTATGGATTATCAGTTGTCTGCCACAAAACAGTTGTACAAGAAAGTTAAAGAAAATTGTAACATTTATTTTACCTTAGAAGATGCCTGCATAAGGGCCTCTTCTCAAAAAGGAGTGAATCTAACCATGCTCATGCCCATTTAAAGTGGACTTAAATGTATCCAAGTGTTGTTTAGTTTTAAAACGATTTAAGAATGGCATTATATACAGCTGCAAGGCAGTGCATTGCCTAGTGAATGTCGGAAGTATCCAGAAGTACCGGTTTAGTTTGTGGGCCACTTTTAGGTACATCCACCAACTAAAAAAGCAATGTGTGTGTGTGTATATGTATGTGTGTAAAAAAAAAAGTGTACACACCCCTGTTAAAATGCCAGGTGTTTTGTGAAATAAAATAATGAGACCAAAATAAATCATTTCAAAACTTTTCCCACCTTTAATGTGACCTAGAAGCTGTTCAATTCAATTGAAAAACAAACAAATCTGTTGGGGAAAAAATATAAAAAATAAAAAATATACATTAAGCTGGTTGTGCAAGTGTGCACACCCTTAAACTAATACTTTGTTGAAGCACCTTTTGATTTAATTACAGCATTCAGTTTTCTTGGGTAGAAGTCTATCAGCATGGCACATCTTGACTTGGCAATATTTGCCCACTCTTCCTTGCAAAAGCACTCCAAATCTGTCAGATTGTGAGGGCATCTCTTATGCACAGCCCTCTTCAGGTCAACCCAGAGATTTTCTACTGGATTTAGATCTGAGCTCTGGCTGGGTCATTCCAAAATTAGAAGTTATGTACTTACCATAACGTTCCATCTGAGTAGGTGGATTCATTTGTCTGCAACCTGTGGGTATGGATCCGATATCGGATCCGAACCGGCATGGTTTATCCAGCTATGGATCCAAGCTCCTAGCTCCTCCCCTCACCCATAATGCCCTGCTCTCCCTACATGACCTCAGATCGAGTTTGCCCTGCACCAACTACCCTAACCAAAGGGTAACACACCCTATGCAGGAAACTGACAAGGCCAGGGGGATAGGAGGGTGGGATGGTTGCAGACAAATGAATCCACCTACTCAGATGGAACGTTATGGTAAGTACATAACTTCTAAATCTGAAGTAGGAGAATTCATTTGTCAGCAACCTGTGGGACAGAGTCCCCAGCTACCTGAATCTTGGGTGGCCATCATGGAAGGATATTCCGAGCACCGGAGCCAAAGGATGCTCTACCTCTAGAAGTGATGTCCAGCTTGTAATGAGTAATAAAGGTATGAGATGAAGCCCAAGTGGCTGCTGAACAAATGTCATCCAAAGGAACCCTAGACTTAAAAGCCGCTGAAGTAGAGACAGACCGGGTCGAATGAGCATGGACTCCCTCCGGTGCGGGCCTCCCAGAGGCTTGGTACGCCAACAGAATACACTGAGAAATCCAGCGTGACAAAGAAACTTTGGAAATTGGTTTACCCAGATTGAATTTGGCAAAAGAAATGAACAACTGGTCTGATTGCCTATGACCAGCTGTCCTATGAAGGTAAAAACGAAGCTGCCTGTGAACATCCAAGGAATGCAGCTTGTATTCGCCTTTGTTTTGATACTTAGGGAAGAAAACAGGGAGGTTGATGGACTGATTAATGTTAGCTTCCGAAGCTACTTTAGGAAGAAAGGAGGGATTGATTCTTAGGTATACCCGGTCTGGATGAAAAATCAAATAAGGCAGTTTCATGGACAGGGCCTGAAGCTCTGAAACTCTCTTAGCCGAAGTAATGGCTACCAAAAAAGCAGTCTTAAAGGACAAGTATTTAAGATAGACTGTGGCCGCAGGTTCGAAGGGGGGAGCGGTCAAGGCCTGAAGTACCAAGGAAAGATCCCAAGGGGGAACAGTTTCTTTGACAGGGGGTCTGAGCAAAAAGGTGCCTTTTAGGAAGGTTTTGCATAACTTAGCCGACATAAGAGGCCCTGAATCGTGTCCAACATGGTAATGAGATATGGCCGCCAACTGAATTTTGACCATGGAACTACTGGCGCCATCATTAAAGAGAGTAGTAAGGAAATCTAGAACCAAAGGAAGGGGAACCGTGAAAGGATCTAGGTCTTGCCGCTCTGCCCAAATGGAGAAACGCTTCCATTTACTGCGGTAAATTTTTCTGGTAGAGGGCTTGTGGGCCGCTGCCAGAATGGCCTTAACTGGGGACGAGATACCGGGAGTCCTGATTAGGAGTGGAACTGGAGCAGCCAAGCAGTCAACTTCAGGTTGTCCAGGTTCGGAGTTGGCAGGTTCGACGGGTGTGATATCAGATCCGGAATGGGATCTAGAATCCAAGGTGGATTCACTGAATGAGACCTTAGGTAAGGGAACCAGATCTGTCGAGGCCAGAACGGGGCAATGAGGATCATTCTGCACCCCAACCGAGAGGCTCTCTGAAGTACTTGTAGCATCAGAGGTAGAGGGGGGGGTATGCGTAAAGAAGACTGGGAGGCCAAGCATGCACCAGAGCGTCTCTTGGAGAATACCCTGGAGGGGGGATTAGAGCGAAAAAACTGTCGCACTTGGCGTTTAAAGAAGAGGCAAAGATATCGCAACAGGGAGTCCCCCACTGTGCGAAGATACGTTTTCGCTACTTAAGAATTGAGAGGCCACTCGTACGGAGAGAGAATGGTGCGACTGAGCTTGTCCGCTAGGATGTTGGTCAGACCCGGAATATGCATTGCGATGAGAAAGCGGTTGGTGGAGATCGCCCATTCCCATACTCTCATGGCTTCTCAGCATAAAGGGTAAGACCTGGTTCCCCCCTGTTTGTTGATGTACCAGACCACCGACATGTCTGATTGAATCGCAATTGTTTCCAGGGGAAGGAGGGCGTGAAGTGCTTGTAACGCCAAGAGCACCACCCTCATTTCCAGAACATTGATATGCAGGGAGGTCTCTCAATCGCTCCACATGCCTTGGACCCTCCGGCCCGCAAACTGCTCCCCACCCGAGGCAGGAAGCGTCCGTGGTCACCGTGGCGAGAGGGGGAGATGCACAAAAGGGGCGGCCCCTGTAGAGGTCCGGAGAATGGAGCCACCACAAGAGAGACCGCTTGCAAGCCTTGCTGATCGCAATGGGATGATACAGGGGGAGGGAGAGAAATGACCATTGCACCTGAAGTGTCCATTGAAGCACCCGCATGTTGAAGCGGGCGTGCGGAAGAAGAGTAATCGCTGCCGCCATAGACCCTAGTGCCCTCAGGACCAATTCCGCAGGTGCTGAGCTGGAGTGAAGGATGGCCCGCACCTGGAGTCGCAGATTCCGAACCCTGTCGGTTGTGAGAAAGGCTCTTAAATTTCTCGTGTCTAACCTGGCTCCTATAAATTCTATCATTTGAGTAGGGACCAGGTTGGACTTCTCTATGTTTACCGTGATGCCTAGCTTGGGAGCTAGACGAAGGAAGGAGTCTTTTGCCAAAGAGAGTAGATGCCTTGTTGGGGCGGTGAGAAGCCAGTCGTCTAGGTACGGAAAGACCTGCACCCCCTGAAGCCTCAGGTGGGCCGCAACCACTGCTAACACTTTGGTGAACACTCTGGGGGCTGTGGTGAGACCAAAGGGAAGGACCCTGAACTGGTAGTGACTGGCTCCCAGCCGGAAGCGAAGAAATCTCCTGGATAGTCTGTCCATCCGAATGTGGTAGTACGCATCCTTGTGGTCTATAGAGCACATCCAGTGATTCTCCCCTAGAAGGGGGAGGATGGACTGCAAAGTGACCATCCAGAAAAAGAAGTTATGTCCTTACCATAACGTTCCATGTGGAGTGTTCATCTCGCCTTGGTTATTACACATGGGTTCGGAGCCGATCCTCGGCTCCGTGCCGGCCGACTGCAAGCTCTGCATCGAGAAGAAGCTCGAGGACATCTAATACCCACAATCCCCCTCTGCCTTTACCTCAGATCTAGTTTGCAAGCAAACCAGACAACAATCACGCATACATGCCAAACTATATACATAATTACATATATACAAACATACCAAGGGTATGATAGCAACACCAACACTGCAACAGCAGAAGGAGAATACTCCAGACCAGGCACCAAATCGAACGTTCTTCCTAAGGGTGGGAAGGGTGGGAGTGTAATAACCAAGGCGAGATGAACACTCCACATGGAACATTATGGTAAGGACATAACTTCTTTATGTGAGAGTGTTCAATCTCGCCTTTGTTCTTACACATGGGTAGCGTCCCTAGCTCCATGATCCTGAGGAACTCAAGGGAGAACGTTCTTGAGCACAGTGGAACCAAAGGTTGCCCTATCCCTAGAAACCCTGTCCACTTTGTAATGAGATATAAATGTATGTGGTTTAGCCCAAGTAGCAGCCGCACAAATAGTGTCTAAAGGTAGCGAGCTGTGAGCCAAAGATGTAGAAATTGATCTGGTAGAATGTCCTCTGGGTTTTGCTGATAATGTTTGATCAGAAGATTCATAAACATAAATGATACAGTCAGTTAGCCACTTAGAAAGAGTTCGTTTCGTAACTGCAAGACCCTTTCTGCTGTCAGCAAAAGCTACAAATAGTTGATCAGATTTCCTGTGATCTTTTGTTCTATCCAAATAAAATCTGAGTTGTCTATGGACGTCTAGTTTGTGCAACATATACTCCAATTTATTAGAGTGGTTTTTAAAAAAAGGTGGGTAATTCGATGGACTGATTAATATTACTAGTAGAACAAACTTTGGGAAGAAAGGATGGATTAGTGCGTAGGGATACTCTGTCAGAATGAAAAATTAAATAAGGATGTTTGACCGAAAGGGCCTGCAGCTCAGACACCCGTCTAGCCGATGTAATAGCCACTAGAAATAATGTTTTCCATGACAAAAATTTCAAAGTGCAACTTGAAGCTGGTTCAAAGGGTGGTAGCATCAATTTAGAGAGCAACAAATTTAAATTCCACGGTGATGTCGGGCTTCTGACTGGTGGTCTGATATGAAAGGAACCTTTTAAAAAGGCTTTACAGAGTCTGTGAGCCATAATAGGTGCACCACTTTCTTCTATATGATAGCTAGAAATGGCAGCCAACTGTACTCTTAAGGTAGCCGGAGAAGCTCCTTCCTGAAATAATTCGGTTAGAAATTCTAAGACCTTATTCAACGGAGCTGTAACAGGGTCCAACTGATGTGACTCCGCCCAGAAGACAAAACGTTTCCATTTACTAGTATAAGTCTTTGTAGTGGAAAAGTACAGTTTTGTACCTACCATAAATGTAGATGTTCGAGGACCCACATTGCTGCAGTCCTAACTATTGGGTAGTCCGCTGTCCAGTCGGCCCGAATACCAGAGTATATGGCTGACGTCGGTCAGGGCGCATTAGACTGACGTCAGTACGTCAGGGTACTAATGCGCATGACCGACGTCATATCCTCAGTCTTTTCTTGCCCCAGATGTCAGAAGACCCTAAAAAGACAAGGCCCAATATACCTGCACCAAAAATATGTACAATATATACAAAATATATACAAAAATATCAGCATATAACCTCACCTACACAACCACCCCTAAACACAGAGGGGAAGGAGGGAGGTAAATTGGACTGCAGCAATGTGGATCCTCGAACATCTACATTTATGGTAGGTACAAAACTGTACTATGTTCTTCATTCCACATTGCTGCAGTCCTAACTATTGGGTAGAATCCCAAAGCAGAGGTAAGGGAGGCTGGCAAATCATAAAGAAGCAGGAGCTGACAACATGCCTTGCAAAATAGCTGTGGCAAAACCAGCCCTAGACTTAGAGTAGAGAGGAAGGTGATAATGCTTAGAGAAAGTATGCACTGAACTCCAAGTAGCTGCCTCCAAAATATCCTTAGTTGCCACCCCTTAGAAATGCTGTTGAAGTGGCAGTAGCCCTAGTGGAATGAGGCCTAATCCCAGCTGGAATCTCCTTGCCATGATGGGAATAACAAAATGCAATACAAAACCCAATCCACCTAGAAATAGTTTGTTTTGACACAGGCTTGCCCTGCGAACTCAAAGCAAAAGAAACAAACAACTGCTGAGACTGCCTAAAATCCTTAGTCCTGCTTAAATAATAACGCAATTGCCTGTGTACATCTAAAGTGTGCAAAATCTTTTCCCCTTTATTTTGGGGGTCTGCATAAAAAGTAGGCAAATGAATAGTTTGGTTTAAAGCCACACTAGAAACCACCTTAGGCATAAAGGAAGGATTAGTACGTAATGATACCCTATCCTTATGGAAAATCAAAAGGGCTCTACTGCCATAAGGGCCTGCAACTCAGACACCCTTCTTGCAGAAGTAATAGCCAACAGAAAAGCAGTCTTCCATGACAAGTATTTCAATTCAGCAGTAGCCGCAGGCTCAAAAGGTTGTAGAGTAAGTTTTCCAACACAAAATTGAGATCCCAAGCAGGAGTAGGAGCTCTATTGGGGGTCTTATATTCTTTGCCCCTCTAAGAAACTGCTTGAACAAAGGATGCGAAAACAATGGTGGGTCACAATCATAGTGAGCTGAAATTGCTGCAGCATGAATCTTAATGGAAGAGAAGGACAAACCTTTGTCCAATAACTCAGTAAGATATTGAAGAGCCACACTCAAATTAGGCTCAGAAATCTCCAAATTCTTTGCTGTACTCCAAAATAAAACCTCTTCCATTTTTCTCGTACACTTTCCTTGTACTAGGTCTTCTAGCTTCCATAATCACATTTAAAACTTGTTGAGGAAGTTGAGACCTGCTGTGTTTCAACACAGAATATGCCAGGCTGTTAGATGAAGAGAGTGAAGCTTGACATTGAGCAGATGACCGTCCTTCTGAGATAACAGATGTGGAATCAAAGGTAAAGGCCATGGAGGCTTCCTTACCAGACTCCTTAGTAGTGGGTACCAGTGTTGCAGAGGCCAATCTGGAGCTATTAAAATCATCCTTGGCTTGTCTTGTCTGACCTTTAAGAGCACCTTTGGAAGAAGAGGCAGAGGTGGAAAGGCATACACATGAAGATTTTTCCAACTGAAAGAAAGAGCATCCACTTTCCAAGCTGTGTGATGAAACCCCTTTGTGCAAAACTTTGGCAGCTGGTGGTTTAGTGGAGAAGCGAACAGATCTATGTCTGGAGTTCCCCATGACACTGTCAAATTCTGAAATACATGAAGATCTAGTTTCCACTCGTGGGGATCCATGATTTGTCTGCTTAACACATCTGCTAAGGAGTTCTGTGCTCCCGGCAGAAACCTTGCCTGAAGAGTTAGTTGCAAGCGGAGCGCAGTCTCCCATAAAATCATTGCTTGCCTGCATAGAGGATAAGAATGTGTTCCCCCTTGTTTGTTGATGTACCACATGACAGTTGTGTTGTCTGTTAGAATCAACACCTGCCCTGGAAGAAGTAACTCCTTGAAAGCCATTAATGCAAACTGGACTGCTAACATCTCCTTCATGTTGATATGTAGATGCTGTAGTCTGGCAGGCCACTTGTCTTGTATCCACTTTCCATTTAGATGAGCTCCCCAAGCAATGTCCGAGGCATCTGTCGTTAAAATCTGACTCGCCTCTGGCCGGGTCACAGAGAGTCCCTTGTTTAGGTGACATTCCTGAGCCCACCACAAAAATTCTTTTGAAGGCAAGGTATTATTTGAATGACAGTGTCCAAATCCTGGCAGTGCTGTGTCCATACATTTTTGAGATACCATTGCAGCTTCCTCATATGCAGTTTGGCATTGGGAAGCACCAGAACACAAGATGCCATGAACCCTAATGCTTGAAGGACTGTCCTTGCAGTCAGCACGGACTGATGAGATAGTTGATGGAAGTAAAGGGATAGACTCTTTTGTTTGTCCGGGGTTAAAAAGGCCATCTGGGCTGCTGTATTCAGTCTCACACCCAGAAAGCACATGTCTTGAGAGGGTACTAGACTGGACTTTATTTCGTTCACAGAATACCCTAGGCATCTTAGCACTGCTATAACATATTCCAGATGCTGTAGAAGGTCTTCCTTTTCTTGAGCCAGAATCAGGCAGTCGTCCAAGTAAGGATAGATTTGAATTCCTTTTAGCCTGAAGTAAGCTATCACTGGAGCCAGAACCTTTGTGAATACTCTGGGCAGTAGATAAGCCAAAGGGCAATGCAGAGAACTGATAATGAGAATTTCCAGCTCGAAAACGCAGATACTTCCTGCAACTTAGTCTTATAGGCACATGAAGGTAAGCTTCCTTGAGATCTAAAGTTACCATCCAGTGATCTTTGCCCAGCAGAGGTAAAAGCTGTTGTAACGTCAACATCTTGAACTTGGGAATGTCCAGATAAGTGTTGAGGATAGATAAATCCAAAATTGGTCTCCACGTGTTCCCCTTCTTTGGTACTAGGAACAGGCGAGAATAAAATCCTAGGCCCCTTTCTGATACAGGGACTGGCTGAATGGCCCCTATTTGGAGTAACAGAGAAATTTGCTTGTGAGCCTCTTTCCTTTGTGGAGGAGGAACGTCTGGCATGCCTTTGAAAGGGGCAATGTATGGAAATAAAACCTGTAACCGTGGTGAATGATATCCAACACCCATCTGTCTTGAGTAATTAAATCCCAATTTTCTTTGAAAAGAGACAGTCTTCCTCCCAAAGGAGCTGCCAGGCGAGAATCTACTGGCAGCTGAAAAGGCAGGTCATTGGGTCTGTTTACGAAAGGACTGACCCCTGCCCTCACCAGAAGTCTGAGCAGGTGAACTCCCTGTTCTAGGCCTAAAAGAACCTTGAGCTCTGCCCCTACCACGTCTAGACCTACCCCTAGACTGGGAATCATAAGCAGGATATGTCCATCCCTTAGTAGGCCAATTTCTACTAAACTTGGTGGCTGCACCTGCAAAAATCTTTAACAGTTTGCATAGACTTAGCTTTGTCCTCCATTTTCTTTAAAACTGCTTCCACAGGCGAACCAAACAACACATCAGACTGTAAAGGAGCATCCAAAATCCTTGTCTTAACATGCTCAGCTAAATTCTGATCCCTCAACCAGGCATGCCTGCGAAGAACAGAACTAGTGGCAGCCACCCTCGAGGAGGCCTGTACAGCATCAAAACCACATTGCAAAGAATGCTTACCCACTTGTTCAGACACATGAACTAAATCCAGCAACTCTTTACACTCAATACCTTCCGCCAAAGCATCCACCTTAGATTTCAGTTGTGAAAGGAGATAATTTTGATATTTTAGCATGTGAAACTGACAATTCAACGCCCTCATGGCTAAAGTGGAAGAAGTATACACTTTCTTTCCCCATCTATCCAAAGCCCTTGCCTCTTTATCAGTGGGAACAGGGTTTTTAACCACAGAGGCCTTAACACCTTTAGGTCCCTGAGAAACAGTTTCCGGGTCTGCCCTAGGACTCTTAAAAAAATACTTATGAGCTTCAGGCACCCTATAGTACCTATCAGGTTTAACAGGAGCAGGAGGCAAAGAATCAGGGTTCAGGGAAGCCTCTGCAAAAACATCTTCCACCACATTCAACACAGGAGGTATAGCTAAGGGCCTATATGCTGGGGTAAAAACAAGAATTCCCTAAGCCTTTTCCTGGAATCAGAGTAATCCTGGCCTTCCCATTTAAAGTGCTCCCTCATGGAATGCAGAGTCTCTGAAAATGAGAAATCCTCAGGAGGAGAAGCTGTAGGAGTGGAATCATCCACATCAGAATCAGAATAAGGAGGATACTCCTGCAAGTCTTCCAGAAGACTCAGAAGCCTCTGAACACTGTTCAAAACTATCAAACTCAGGTTCCACCCTAGGCCTCTTATCAGGAGGGGGCATAGAACCTCTAATCATAGTAATCAAATCTTCTGCCATTTTAAGCATATGTTTCTTAGGCACAGAACCTGAAGTGCTAGGAGAAGCCCCCACTGAAGCTAAACTTGGCCTACCTCTCAAAGAAGTTTTGGAAACAGAAGGAGAGGCTCTAACTACCTTGGGAAGAGAGGGAAGAACAGTTACCTGAGAAGCCCCCTCAGCCTGGCCTACCTCCTGAGAAGGCACATCCTGTAACAGTAAAGTCTCTGCCTGAGACTCCAAAGAAACTCCTGGCAAAACCTCTGGCTCCACTGAGCCTTCTAAAGAACCGACGTCCGGGACTGCCGGTTCATCAACCCTAGGCTTCGCTGTTTTGTCCTTGCGCTTTTTGGACGAAGCGGGCGTCGGAGTATCCGACGGCATTTTATAATTGCAACGCTTTCCAAACACTAACCTGGCACAGTCTAACCTTCTCTTAATAGTGCGTTTGTTAAACCTAGCACAAGAGCGGCATCCAACAACGTCGTGCTCAGGCCCTAAACAAGGTATACACAAGGTATGGTAATCCCTATGAGGTATCTGTTTCCCACAAGAAATACAGTTATTCACTTTTTCTGACATCCGGTTAAATGTTCCCCAACGGGGTACTTAGCCAACTCTGATTCGGTCTGAAACTCCGACTTCAGAAAATTTCAGAACGCCAACCTGCACTCGCAAAACTGCTTCTGCATCGGACCATGCGGCAAAAAAGACTGAGGATATGACGTCGGTCATGCGCATTAGTACCCTGACGTACTGACGTCAGTCTAATGCGCCCTGACCGACGTCAGCCATATACTCTGGTATTCGGGCCGACTGGACAGCGGACTACCCAATAGTTAGGACTGCAGCAATGTGGAATGAAGAACATCTTTATGAGAAGCTACCAAAATATCTTGAACCGCCGATGTAAGGGGAATTGACCTGGCTAAAAAGGGAAGCGGAGCAGCCAAGCTGCTAGATGGAGAGATTCCAGGGATGGGTGAGGAACTCCTGACGAGTGAGTCAGTAGATCTGGCTCTGGGTCCAGCATCCAAGGTCCCCGAATGCGGTGATGCAAGAGAAAGGGGAACCAAATTTGACGAGGCCAGAACGGAGCAATGAGAATTATAGTCCTCTGAAGGTTGTTTGCTTTCTGCAGAAACTTTGCAATCAGGGGAAATGGAGGAAAAGCATATAGGAGACCCGGGGGCCAATCGTGCACCAGCGTCCCTTGGGACTTCCCTGGAGGGTAATAGGGCAAAGTAGCTCCTGCATTTGGCGTTCATTGGAGACGCAAAACAGATCGCAGGTAGGCTGGCCCCATTTGCGAAAAATCTTTTCCGCAACTGACTGTTTGAGGGACCACTCGTGAGGCAATAGTATTGCCCTGCTCAGCCTGTCGGCTATGACGTTGGATGACCCCGGGATGTGCGTTGCGATCAGAAAGCGACCGGTGGACTCTGCCCATTGCCAAATTCTCATGGCCTCTCTGCATAGTTGGTAGGACCTGGTTCCGCCTTGCTTGTTTATGTACCAGACTACGGACATGTTGTCTGTCTGAACTGCAATGGTCCCTGGAGGAAGAAGGGGAGCAAAATGTTGCAACGCCAAAAACACTGCCCTCAACTCCAGAACATTGATGTGCAGATTGTACTCCAGATTGGTCCATTCGCCTTGGACTGTCTGTCCCTGAAAGATGCCCCCCCACCCTATCAGGGAAGCGTCCGTGGTTATCGTCGCTGACGGTGTGGGTAGCACAAATGGTCTTCCGCCGGATAGGTTGCAAGTCTGTAACCACCACATCAGGTGTGATTTGCATGTTTTCGTTATCAAAATTTCGTGAGTCAGTGGAAGTTGTTGGAATGACCATTGTGCAAATAGAAGCCATTGTAGCACTCTCATGTGCAGTCTTCCCAATGGTATTGCTATGAGAGAAGCTGCCATGAGACCCAAAACTTTCAGAACAATTTTTGCTGGGGATTTTCTGGACGACAGCAGAAGGGAAATGTTGAATTGAAGTGCTAGTATTCTTTCTGTCGGAAGTTTTAGAACTAACTGACGCGTATCCAATTCTGCTCCTATAAATAAGATATGCTGTGATGGCTGTAGCAAAGATTTCGAAATTTACTGAAATGCCAAGGTGTGTACAAAGTTGTAGGGAGTAATCCCTGGCTTGTATCAGTTGACGCCTGGTGGTGGCAGACAGGAGCCAGTCGTCCAGATACGGAAACACCTGGAATCCTAGGCGCCTCAGATGAGACGCTACCACTGCCATGCATTTGTTGAAGACCCTGGGGGCTGTGGTCAGGCCAAAGGGCAGGGCTCGAAACTGATAGTGACTGGCTCCCAGCCGGAAGCGCAAATGATCCCTGGACGCTCTGGCCATTTTGATGTGGTAGTATGCGTCCTTCAGATCTATCGAGCACATCCAGTCGTCCTTCTGTAAGAATGGAAGGATCGATTGAAGCGTGACCATTCGGAACTTTTCCTTCTTGACAAAGGTGTTGAGATGGCTTAGGTCCAGAATTGGCCTCCAGTCCCCTGTTTTCTTTGGAACTAAAAAGAACCTTGAGTAAGTTCCGAATCCTATTTGGTCCGCTGGGACTGGTTGGATGACTCTTTTTTCTAGCAGCTTTGAAATTTCTGTAGCTGCTGGCTCTCAGATGGGGTGGTACATCTGGGAGTTTTGCCTTTGGAATGGGGGTGGATAGAAATGGGATTTTGTAACCTCTGGTAACAACGCTTTTTACCCAATTGTCTGAAGAAAGGTTTAGCCAGGCCTGAGGGTATAAAGCTAAGCGACCCCCGACTGCCTCCAGAGCAGGACAGTCGGGCCTCCTCTCAGGAGTGCTGAAAAGGTTTGCCAGGGAGGTTATCCCTGTCACCTTGGTTTTGCGGACCCCCTCTGCCGCCAGGGCGGCGTCTTCCACCTCTGCCCCCCCCCTCTGCCTCTAGAGGGGGCATCACCCTGTGTGTTTGGAAAAGATCCTTGAGGTTTTCGAAACCACATTTTCCCACCACGTTGCCCTTTGGGGTACGGTCTGGAAGGGGTGGAAAAACGGACTCCGACAGCAGACAGAGTCTTTCCCTCCTGTTCACACCGGGTAAGGGTCTCCTTTACTTTAGGGCCTAAAAGTCTGGCACCAACCAATGGGGCGTTAGTAAAGGAAGACTTGAAGGCTTCATAAGCGAACATAAGCGCATCCAGGATTGCCTACGAAGAGCAATCGCTGAAGCCGCTGCCCTACTCGACCCTTCGACTGCATAGGATATCAGCCTCATGGACGAGTTCACAATGGACGTAAGGGTGTTGAGATGCGCTGTAACTTTCTCTGAGACAGCGGCATCTGTAGCACCCTGGAGGGTATCTCCCAACTCTTTGACTAGATCCCTCTGTAAACGTGTAAAATGAGTCAAATAGTTCAGGGAACGCATAGAGAAAGCCGCTGAACTGAAAATGCGCTTCCCATATCTGTCCATGGTCCTAGAATCTTTGTTAGGCGGATGGACAGATGAGGAAGACTCCGACATCTCCTTTTTCGTGGCCGCTGCCACCACCATGGCGTCTACTGGAACTCCTTTGGTAAGGTAAGCTTTGTCCTGTGGTGCCGTGATGTACTTATTTGGCTTCCTAGGGACAGGTTCCACCGTGTCAGGAGTCTCCACGCCTTGAGCAATTAATTCCATTAACTCATCAAAGGCGGAGTGACCCAGGAGGAGGAAGGACGGGCACCAAATGCCTTCAGCAAAACTGACTCATCCTCAGAAGGGGGGAGGGCTTGCCAGTCACCTCTCTGTTTAAGGATCTCCAAGATGTCAGAAAAGAGACATCCTCTGAAGGTGACTTAGGGACCCTTCTGACTCATCTAAGTCAGTATCAGATGTCAAGGATTCTTGTGGAGAATCCAAGTGTCTCCTCTTACACAGTCTTTTCCTAGGAACTTCTTCGTGGGGAGCATCCGAAGAAGCCTCCGAGGAAGAGGGGGCACCCTCCAGGGGTGGCTGAGACACTGGTGCCACGCTTGGACGTGGCCGTGGGTGCAGAGGAGGATAACGGTCCTTTGTGGGGAGGAGAAGCTGTACCTGCTGATGTGGTTGTCTGGGTAGACAACACCTTCCTCATGAGGTCGAAGGCCCCCGGGTCCCGAGTCGAGGTATCTCCCGGTTCCGAAGAAATGGGAAGAATCCCCAAAACAGGAACCGAAGGCACCGACCCCGAGGACGGAACCGAATCGATCCGTGCCGAGGCCCCGAGAGGGAGAGTCGGAACCGAAACATCGGTCCGACTCTCGGTCCCGGAACCAAGGACAGACCTTCGGGCCCGAGACTCCGGTACCGGATCGGATGGAGTCGAGGTAAACGGTGCCGACCGAGAAAAAGACGGTTCTGGCACCGAGGGCTCCACAATCATCAGGTCAGCTTCTTCCGGCTCCGAAGACTGAACAGGTCTCGGAGGAGGAACAGATGGAGATAGTGGCAGGCCTTCAAGTCTCGACATCAACTGAGAGGAGACCGAAATAAGCTTGGACAGGGCCGTATGCTCCATAAGTTTCTGCACCACACGGTCCACGTCGGTGTCGGAAAGGGCTCTAGAAGAACGAGTCGAAGGGATCGAAGACGGAGCCGACCTCAACAGAGTCGGTGGGGGGGAGCTCCGTCACCGGTTCCAAGACTCGAGGCTCGGAAACTGCCAACAGTTGAACACTCGGCCCCGAAGTCTGTGGAACCGGTGATCCAACTAGACTCGAAGAGCTCGGATGTCTTTGGCTCCGACGCCTTCGACCCCTTCGAAGACTTGGATGCCTGGTCTGAAGCATCCAAAGCCTCCTGGAAAGAGGGTTTCAGCAATCCTCTATCCATCAGTTTCCTGCGCCTATCTGTCATGACCCTCCCACTAAAAGAGTGACAAATAGAGCAGTCCTCTTGTAAGTGGAGAGGGCCAAGACAGTAGACACAGGAACTGTGGTTGTCTGTGACCGACATTTGTTGGCCACATTGACAACGTTTAAAACCAGATTTCATCTTTTCAGACATAATAACAATGAGAAGACAGTCCAGTCCAGTAAAAAGTCCAATCCAGTAATAAATGTCAAATCCGGGAAAAAAAGTCTGTTTTGATAAAGCTAAAAACAAGACTACCACAAGTTTTTAGTCAAAGAAGTCGAATCCGAAGTCTAATCCAGTTATAATTGCCAAAAAGGCAAGACTACAAAAGTTTTAGTCACAAGTCCAAGAAGGGGTAGGCCCCGAAAACTCTAACTCGAAGTTAAACAGTTAACTTATTCTAAGTATAGAGAATTCCTGACACTCACACACCTACTCTTACTTAAGTAACTAAAATTTAAAGAAACTTTCTGAAATTTAGTACAGAATAGATAAAAATCTTATCTGAACAGCCCCGAGCTAGTCTCCAGCGATGCGTACTGCAGCAGCGGCAAACTAGATCTGAGGTAAAGGCAGAGGGGGATTGTGGGTATTAGATGTCCTCGAGCTTCTTCTCGATGCAGAGCTTGCAGTCGGCCGGCACGGAGCCGAGGATCGGCTCCGAACCCATGTGTAATAACCAAGGCGAGATTGAACACTCTCACATCTTCTCTTTGGGAACTGACAGGTTCAACAGGGACAGGTCTAGAATGGGTCTTAGGTCCCTCGTCTTTTTTGGCACTAAAAAGAACCTGGAATAGAACCCTGATCCGATCTGGTCTGGGGGGACGGGCTGGATGGCTCTTTCTCAGCAGATGGCCAATTTCTGCTGAAGCGGCCTCCCTCTGATTGGGTGGAACATAGAGGAGGATTTTTCACTTTGGGACATGAAGAAAGGGATCTTGTAACCTCTGGATATAATCCGGAGTACCCAGCGGTCCGATGTAATGGACTCCCATGCCGCTAGGTGCTCCGAGAAACGTCCCCTGACTGCCTCCAGAGTGGAGCAGTCGGGCAACCCCTCAGGGTTGCTGCGTGGGCCATTCAGAGAAGGGTTCTCTGGACCCAAAGTTCCTGGGAGCCCCTCTGCCCCTAGGGCGGCGTCCTCCCTGTCCTCCTCTGCCGCGGAAGGACTGGTTGTCCGGAGCGGGTTGGGAATGTTGTGACTTCCGGAACCACATCTTCTTCTGGCCCTTTTGGTTCCTAGAGTAGGACCTCTGGGGCACAGAGAAGCGGACTCCGACGGCAGACAGCGTCTTCCTGTCCTTCTCGCTCTGAACCAAGGTATCGCGAACCGTCTTGCCAAAAAGGGCAGAACCGTCAAAGGGGGCGTTCGCGAATGATGCCTTGAAGGGCTCCGTAAAATCGCAGTGGTGGAGCCAGGCCTGCCGTCTTGTGACTAGGCCCGCTGTCGCAGCTCTAGCGGCTCCCTCGGTAGCATGGGAAAGTAACCGCATAGAGGTGTTAGTCACAGAACGAAGAGTGGCCATACGGGTGGAGTGCATAAGTTTGTCCTCCTCCAATATGGATTCTGGGGGGGATGCAGCGTATTCCTTGATAAGATCGCGCTGCATCCTGATGACGTGTGCCAAATAGTTGAGCGCCGTCGCTGAACTAAAGATTTGCTTCCCCAAACGGTCCATCATCTGAGACTCCTTGCTCGGGGGATGGACTGAGGGACTCTCCTGGGCGAGTTCCCTCTTAGTGACTGCTGCCGACAACATGGCATCTACCGGGGGTCCCTTGCTCCAGTGGGCACGGTCAGCAGGGGGGGCTAAGGATCCTGTCGGGCCTCTTAGGGATTGGCGCCACGGTGTCCGGGTCCTTCCACGTCCTGGTGGTAATAAGGTCCACCAGGGGGTCGGCAGGAGGGGACACCCAAGAGGTAGACTGGCCCGCTTCAAATGCCTCCAAGAACACTGACTCGTCAGAGGAAGACTTTGGGGCAGACCACCCACCTCTGATCTGTAACATTTCCATTATGTCTCCGAAGGAGACATCCTCAGGGGGTGATCTTGGGGAGCCTTCCCCTTCCACCAAGTCAGTGTCTTCGGTCAAAGACTCGGGGGAGTCTATGTGCCTCCTTTTACACGAATGCTTGCGAGGTGCTTCCTCGGGGTGGCTGTCTGAGGAGCTCTCACCAGCAATGTCCAGAACCACAGGAACTGCTTGGGGCAGTAAAGCGGGCTGTCCCAGTGGCCGGGTGATGGAAGCCTGGCCCAGAGCAGATGGAGTGCAGGACGGAGCCGAAGCAAGGGCCGGGGGTGCGGATGCCCTCAACAGAGCCCTCTCCACTACATCAAAGGCAGAGGGGGAGCCGACTGGCTCCCCCTCGGATCCGATGAGCGGATCGGAGCCAGCGCCGAGCCCCTCGGATCCGAGGGACCAGTGCGCTCCGACAAAGATGGCGCCGAAGGCACACTGAGTCCCTCGGATCCGAAGCTCGGGCCAAGGCTCCGAGAGGTCGGATCCGACAGACCTGAGGGCAGGGTCGGATCCGAAGTACCCAGTACTGTCGGCGCCAACTCACCCGCGGCTCCGAGGCTGCCCGGCTCCGAGCTCTCCGAACCCGGGTAGCGGGTTGGAGAAGGAGCAATGGGCTTAAAAAAGGGGGTCGAGCTCCCCCCCAGGGGGGGGGGGGAGGCAGGAGCACTCCCATCTGCATCTGGGCCTGGATGAACCTTCGCATCATCCGGTCCAGATCAGCATCGGAGAGGCTGTAAGTAGACCTCGACGAGGCTACCGAGGTAGGCCTTGAGTGCTGCCTCGATAGCCTTGAAGGAAGTCGGGTGTCCTCATCCTCAGGCTCCATGAAAAGCACGGGGACCGGAGCCGAGGAGGGGGAGAGCCAGCAGCCAGAGAGGCCGGAGGAGTAGCCCGCTTAGCCGGCGGGGCCGAAACGGAGGTCTCTGACCACCGCTTGTGGTGCTTCTCTCTCCAGTCCTTTTTCCTGGCTTCCCTCTCCTCCGACCCTTTGGCGGGAGTTTGAATCCCGGGTGGAGGAGGGGGAGCAGGCAAGGCAGGGACTGCTGAAGGAGTGACCACCAAGGGGGCGGGGGCCAAAGCCAAGTCCGGGGGCAAGAGTCCCGCCAAGACCAGCTTAGACCTCCGCTCCTTCAATGCCCTGGGGTTGAACCCTGCACAGATTGAACACCCTGAAGTGAGGTGTTCAACCCCAAGGCATCAAACGCACCGAGTGTGGCCATCAGCAGGGGAAAGCTTATGGCCACACTCGGAGCACTTTGAAAAAACAGCCTTTGGGGCCTCAGACATCACTATTTTTTTTTTTTTTTTTTTTTTTAAAATAGTTACAATAAACTAAAACACTCACACAAAGGCCCCCCCCAAAAAACACACACCAACTACCAACCAGCGAGGGGAGGGTAAAAACTATATTAAATTAACCCAAAAAAGATATAAACAGAAGGGAAACCTATAACTTTCACTCAAATTTAAAGCTTTAAAGATTTTAAAACCCTTTAATAAAGAATACTATAACTTAGCTTTTGGAGCTCTGACGACCCAGCCTTTACCATGCGCGGCAAACTAGATCTGAGGTCATGTAGGGAGAGCAGGGCATTATGGGTGAGGGGAGGAGCTAGGAGCTCGGATCCATAGCTGGATAAACCATGCCGGTTCGGATCCGATATCGGATCCATACCCACAGGTTGCTGACAAATGAATTCTCCTACTTCAGATCTTTAATTTTCATCTGGTGAAACCATTCTTTTGTTGATTTGGATGTACGCTTGGGGTCATTGATGTGTTTAAAGGTGAAATTCCTCTTCATCTTCAGCTTTGTAGCAGATGCCTGAAGGTTTTAGGCCAAAAGTGATTGGTATTTGGAACTGTTCATAATTCCCTCCAGCTTGACTAAAGCCCCCATTCCAGCTGATGAAAAGCAACCCTAAAGCTGATACTACCACTACCATGCTTCACCGTGGAGATGGTGTTCCTTTGGTGATGCAAAGTGTTTTTGCGCCAAACGTACCTTTTGGAATTGTGATAAACTTCAACTCAGGTCTCATCAGACCATAACACATTCTCCCACATGCTTTTGGGAGACCATGTATTTTTTTGCAAATTTTAGCTGGGCCTGGATTTTTTTTTGTGTAAGAGGCTTCTGTCTTGCAATGCTATCCCATAGTCCAGACATATGGAGAATACAGGAGATTGTTACATGTAGTACACAACTAGTACTTGCCAGAAATTCCTGCAGCTCCTTCAGTGCTGCTGTAGGTTTCTTAGCAGCCTCCCTGACCAGTTTTTGTCTTGTCTTTTCATCAATTTTAGAGGGATCTCCAAGTTCTTTGCAACGTTACGGTTGTCCCATATTTTCTCCACTTTTTGAGTATCTTCACTGTGTTCCATGGTATATCCAATGCTGTGGAAATTATTCAACGATGAGATCCCTTTGATGCTTTGTAAGCTCTCTGCGAACCATGGCTTTTGCTGTAGCAGGCAACTGAGTAAATGTCAGGAAAATCCTTTTAGAACAGCTGAAGTTTATTTGGGGTTTATCAGAGTCTCTCTAATTGATGGCAGGTGTGTAATGAAGATGACTGAATGCTGTAATTAAATCAAAAGGTGCTTCAACAAAGTATTAGTTTAAGGATCTGCACACTTGTGCAACCAGCTTATTGTACGTTTTTTTATTTTTTTACATTTTTCTGCTAACAGACTTGATTTTCAATTGGATTGTACAGGTTCTAGGTCACATTAAAGGTGGGAAAAGTTTTGAAATGATTTATTGTGGTCTCATTTTTTTTATATCACAAAAACACTTTTTATATCCACTGTGTGTGTGTGTGCGCGCAATATATATATATATATATATATATATATATATATATATATATATATATATATATATATATATATATATAAAATGTGTGCAATTACAATAATTTTCCCCAAAATGACTATGACTTATGCCCGTAATATTGATCACAATCCACAAACTTAACTGAGTGAACCTGGCTTTTAACACAGGCCCTGTGCGGAGTGGTGAGCAAGTTCATGCTACTTTGCTGTTTCCATCCTGAGGACTGATTTTGGATGGACTGTAATTGGGACACCATTACCCTATCACAAACCATTTCAGACAAGACAAAGAAGCAAATACACATGCTGAGGTGTGCACTTAAGACCTGTAACTGCACTCAGGGTGTTTTTAAGTGTGCAAAGGATAATCTTCTCAAAAGTCTAGTTATATTACAATAACTGTTCAGAGCAACAACTCATGTTATTGTACTTTAATATAACTTTTGTAGATCCCTGATGGTCATACAGGCTTGTTTTCTGAGCTCACTTCATAAATACATATACAACATTTTCCTTTATTAATGTCACATTTCTTTTTCATGTTTGGCTTAGTTCTCTGACGCATACAAACACACCCATACTCACATTCTAACAAGAGAAAAAGCAATGGAGGGAATTCAGAACTGCTTCATTCTGTGAGCTTTTTACTCTCTTTTTCATGAACTGTGGCTTAAATGGCTAGATCTGCATCTTAAATACATGCCCTTTATACCAAGGGCAAAAACACGCATTTGAAATGCAGATCTAACCACATTTTATGAAACTAGGTGGAACAGTCAACACAAACTGGCTTGCTTACACAGTAAGCAGCAGGTATGAAACCAGCAATCTGACAAAAGCTATACTCCAGTTCCAGAAAAAGAAAGGTGTCGCTCATTGTGGCCCTGATTCATGATTTTGCAGCCACAAGTACTACCGGAAGGTTTGTGCTTTTTAATTACTGAACACCAGTGATTTTTCAAACTAAATATCAGGAAGATACCTAAACTTTGTGACTGGTTTGAAAGACAGTAACCATATCCATAATCCTACAGCAGGGTGTGGTGTGTGTGTGTGTGTGTGTGTGTGTGTGAGACTATCCATATCTAGACTTGTGGTGTCAATTCAGGCCAAGTGTTACTGGCATGGACATTCAAAGTACAACATTAACATCATAATACAGTAGTCATAGAGATGGAGTGGAAAAGGGAACTGCAAAATGTGTCCTAGAAAGTGCAGAGATCCCTTTTCTTCTGAGGCATTTTAAAGTGAATGCCATATCTGAGTACATTTATTTAGCATTTTCAAACTGCAAAAACAAAGATAAAAGCAGTACAACCTAAAACACTTTTGGGAGGTTCGGAAAATGTTTTAGCAGCCAAAGCACTGTTGGGAGGTTCGGAAAATGTTTTAACAGCCAAAGCAAGACAGTAGATCAGATGCTTTGTCTGTACTCACAGCCAATCCGTAAACGCTGATGTAAAGTATGTATAATTTTAGGACATTTCCTGTTTTGGAAATGTTAACTGCCATTCGCTTACCACATGTATCAGCCAAAAGAGATATCACATTATGAAATCTTGGAGAACTCAATCATAATCTATTTGGCTATAACCGAGAAAGCACATTTGTCTTTATTAACTTGCCATAACTGTAGGATGTTTTATGTGTAGTTGCTGCAGAGTTCGGGATCTCTGCTGCAGGTGTAGTCCTACATCTAGCCAGAGTTTGGATCCTATCCCTTTCACCCCTACACTTACCTTACATTTTCTGCCCTTCAGACAGCTCTGTTTTTCAGTATAAAAGCAGACATACAGTTGGCAATTTTCAGTTCTTTCTCACCCAGTCTATACAAACACAATACATACCTGGGGAAAAATTCTAGGAGACTGATTATGCAATACTCTCTAAACTAGTGGTGAAGGATGGCAGGTAGACCTAAATGACAACAAGGATGAAAAGGGAATAAGGTGGCCCTTCACCCCAGTCCACAACTCCATTGATGAGAAGGGAGAAAGGGAGGAAAAACAGACTGCAGCAAGGACTACACTTGAACATCTACTATCAGTTAATGGCACACCTGCACTGTGTTCTTTGTGCAAATCACCTCTTCAAGGAGGAGGGCCAAAGCTTTCAGAATATGTCCCTTGGGTGCTTGGCACCCATGAAAATGATGATAGTAAGACGTCCTTCAAGACTGCTGAGGCAAACACTGCTCTAGCCTTGGACATCATGTGTAGTTTGTATGGCTTGGAAAAGCTGTGGACTGAACATTAGGTAACAGCTTCCAAGGTGTCTTTTGTCAAAATGCCTTTTAGGAAGGCTCAGTGGTGCCTGTGCCAATGTTGGAATAAGATCTTATATCTGTTAAATGTTTGTCGTGGAATTTGTGATAAATGAAAAAATAAATGAGATATCCACTTGAAAATGGCCTGTTTTGAGATCGGCAAGCATTTTATGGTTTCTCCAAAGGATACAAAGAGCTGATCAGTTTTTCTGTAGGCCTTTGTTCACTGTAGGCAGCACATTAGTTATCTGAGCACATCCAGGGAATGCACATTTTTTACCCTTCATTTTTAATTTGAAAACTACGAGTTGAATGGCCTAGCTCAGTGTAACATTTTTCACAACTTTTTGGCATGAATGAAGAGTTGGTTCTCAAGGTGGCTCTTATCTATGTAGCAGGCCACAGCAGGTCTCTTGAACAAGTGCCTTAATTCAGAGATTCTCTTGGTCAAAGTAAATGCCACCAGGAACACTAACTTCCACAAAATTTACTTTATGAGGGGTACTCCTGCTGGTTTAAGGCGTGGTAGAATCATTTTTTTCTAACATAGAATTCAGATTCCAGGGCACTATGGTTGCCCTCTTTGGAGAACAGAGGTGAAAAGGCCCTTGAATGACAACTGCTTGTGATGCAAGAGGTGGGTCTGCACCTAATGATGCCACTGTAACAGACAGCTGGACCTTAAAGGAAGTATAAGCTAAGCCTGTGTGAAACAACTCTGTCAAACATTGTAGGACCACTGGTGCCTCTGCATCTGCATCAGATTCCTAATTTGGCAACACCAGAAGAATTTGGTAACACCGGAAGAATTTCCATTTTGCCAGGGATGATTTTCTAGACTAAAGGCTGAAAGCCTCTGGTGCATCAGGTTGCCTTAATTCTGAGTTTGTAGGTCTACCTGTTTGGTTAAAACAGGATCTTCCCTGGCCATCAACAGTAGGTAAAAAAAAAGTACAGGTGTGTCAGAACTTACTAACAGTGGATTTCCTATTTCTCACCATTGCAGTATCCCTTATAAAAGGAGTATCCTGCAGAGGACAGCCATATGTCTGGCCAGCATAAAAAACTTGCTTCCTTTCAAGAGCTGTACATCAGATGCATGTCCTATATCCAAGGCATAAGGTACATTAAGTGACATAAGAGTGCCAAATCCTCAGAAATAAACTGTTCCAGGATAACTAGAACCCAGGAGGAAAAGAAAAGAAAACAATGTTACATGTGCATACAGAAAGAGGGAAAAAGAAAGACCCAGTGGTTAGAGAAAAAGGAAAAAAACACAATGGGGGAGGGAAGTAATACTGTAATGGTGAGAAGTAGGACATCTACTCTTATGGCAAGTTCTTACACAACCATACCACGTACTTCCTTATTACTGCTGCTGTATTCCTTACAATAGGCAGAGTACTAAAGCTACTGGAAATGGGGGTAGGAGGAGGCCACAGAGTAACTCTCCGAAAAATAAGGAGAATAGACTGGCAAATCCTGGCCCAGCCCTAGACACATTCAACTTGTAGTGCTTAGTATGCACAGATAACCAAGTGTCAGCTTCCAAAATGGATCTAGCATCAAAACCCTTAAAAAATGTTCCAGTAGAGTGCACATGAATAGAAGTAGGAAGTTGTTTGCCATGAAACGACCAACAAGAAATGGCTTTAGAAATCCAAAAGGAGATGGTTAGCTTACAAACTGGCAAATCCTGCCTACCCCTAGAAACAACATCCAACTTGTGCTTTAAAGTATGCATGGAAAATCAAGGTAGCAGCTTCCAAAATGGATCCAGTATCGAGATCCTTAAAAAACGCTCCAGTAGAGCACACATGAACAGAAGTAGGAAGCTGTCATGAAAGGAATAATAAAAATAAATGGCTTTAGAAATCCAAGAGGAGATTGGTTACCTTAGAAAATAGCTAAACCCAACTTCTCGACTTGAAAACAAACAAAAGGTTGCTCAGATTTTATAATATCTTTAGTTTTGTCTAAAGCTTAGGGTTTCAGATTCCTCTGATGAAGACCAAGATCTGAAACTGGATTCTTCAGCTGCCTATGCAAATCCAAAGAATGTAGAACCCTCTCACTAGTATTTTGAGGTGAGGAGAAAAAAGTAGATTGAGAAGTTATGTACTTACCATAACGTTCCATGTTAGTTGTCTTCTCTTGCCTTCTTTCTTGTTGGATGGGTTCGGAGCCGAACCTCGGCTCCGACTTGGCCTATACTAAAGCTTGAGAGCTAATTTTACCGGCTCGAGGCAACCCTATATCCCATGATGCTAGGCGGTAACTACCCAGATCTTGTTTGGTAGCTAAGAAACTATAGCCAATTCAGTCTCCCCTCTGAGGTGGAGGAAGAGAAGGAAGAACACCCAAAAAAAAAATCACTACTTGAAGCTGAAACTACCCCAGGACCAACTGTCTGAGCTAGGAATAATGCAAGATAAGGTCCCCTGTAAGAAGGGGAAGAACCTCTCGGTCTGTCCAGGCTAGGGGGATGGTGGGCGGGACGCAAGAAAGAAGGCGAGAGAAGACAACTAACATGGAACGTTATGGTAAGTACATAACTTCTCAATGTTAAGCTGTCAATCTCGCCTTCATTCTTGCTGGATGGGACCGCGTCCCTAGCACCTTTGTCCTGGGTGGCTCATTGGAACAGACTCTTGAGAACGGTGGAACCAAATTTTGCCCTGTTTCTGGAGGCTGTGTCCAATTTGTAATGTGTAACGAAAGTATGAGGACAGGCCGATGTGGCAGCCGCATAGATAGTGTCTATTGGTAATCTAGCTTGAAAGGCTGTAGATGTAGCCAACGCTCTGGTTGAATGGGCTCTTGGCCTAGAAGGCAATTCTTTACCTCTGAGTTGATAAATAGAGGTAATCACAGAAGACAGCCACCTAGACAGGGTTACTTTAGATACTGGAAGACCCTTTTTACTCTCAGCATAAGATAAAAAAGTTGATCAGATTTCCTGAATTGTTTAGTTCTGTCCAGATAGAAGCGGAGCTGACTATGAACGTCCAGGCAATGTAGTTTTTGCTCCGCCCTGTTTGAATAATTAGGAAAGAGAACTGGAAGATCAATAGATTGATTTAAATTTGTCTGAGAAGCCACCTTGGGTAAAAAGGACAGGTTAGTTCTTAGAGAAACCCTGTCTTTGTGGAACAGTAAATAAGGAGGGCGAATGCAGAGGGCATGAAGTTCAGATACTCTCCTAGCCTACGTAATGGCGACTAGGAATAGTGTCTTCCAGGAAAGTAACTTCAAAGAACAGGTGGCCGCAGGTTCGAAGGAAGGGAGAATCAAGGATGCTAAAACTAAGTTTAAATCCCACTGTGGTGGGGGTTTTTGATCGGAGGCCTGAGTAAAAAGATACCTCTGAGGAATGCCTTGCAAAGCTTATGGGACATGATGTTGGAGTCCGACAAGCCTATGTGAAAACTTGAGATGGCTGCTATCTGAACTTTTACTGTGGAGGAAGAAGACCCTGAGTGAAAGATTTCGGCTAGGAAATCTAAGACAGCGTGTATTGGAGCAGTGAAGGGATCTATGTTCCTAGCCTTTGCCCAAAAGGAAAAGCTTCGCCATTTACTAGCATAGATCCTTCTGGTGGAAGATTTAAGGGAAGCTACGATAATATCGCAGACAGAATTTGAAATCATTGGAAGCCTGGCTAGGGACAGAAGAGGAGCAACCAAGCTGTGAGGTTGAGAGATTGGAGGGATTGGTGCAGCTGCCCTGATTGATGGGTCAAAAGATCTGGCATTGGATCCAGATGCCAAGGCTACTCCAAAAGGTAGCGACGCAGGAAAGGGAACCATATCTGTCGAGACCAATAAGGGGCAATGAGGATCATCTTGGCCCTCAAGGAGGTAGCTTTCTGAATTGTTTGTGTGATTAACGGAAAGGGGGGAAAAGCGTAAAGAAGTCCCCGAGGCCAATCGTGGACTAGAGCGTCTCTGGAGGGATGGCCTGGAAGGGGGAAGAGTGTGAAGAAGTCGAGACACCTGCTGTTTTGTGGTGTTGCAAAAAGATAGCAGCAAGGAACCCCCCACTTCCAAAATATTTTGTCCGTCACCGATTGCTTGAGAGACCGCTCGTGAGGCATGAGAACAGCTCTGCTCAGCCTGTCCGCTATGACGTTGGACTTCCTGGGGATGTGCGTTGCTATCAGAAACCGCTGAGTAGAGATCACCCATTGCCAGAGTCTGAGTGCTTCTTGACACAGGGGATATGACCTGGTTCCGCCCTGCTTGTTGATATACCATACAACGGACATATTGTCCGTCTGAATTGCAATCGTCCCCAGGGGAAGAGAGTCTTGAAGGGCTTGCAACGTCAAAAGCACTGCTCTCATCTCCAGGATGTTTATGTGCAAGTGGCATTCGAAGGGATGCCATGGACTGTCCTGCCCTGAAAATGCCCCCCCCCCCACCCAATCAGGGAGGCGTCCATTGTGACTGTGGCAACCGGGGGGGGGGGAGGAGTAAAAGGTCTGCCTTGATGGACTTGAGGGGAGACCATCCACCAAGACAGATGTTTTCTGCAAGATAGAGTTATTAGGATCTTGTGCGTCATAGGGAGCTGTTGGAAGGACCACTGGGATAAAAGCATCCATTGAAGAAGCCGTATGTAAAAGAGGGCAAGGGGAAGGAGAGGGATGGCTTCTGCTATGAGACCTAACACCTTGAGAACATACCTGGCCTGAAATTTGTTGTTCTGAAGAAGGACGTGAACATGACTTTGAATATCTAAGACCCTCTGCTCCGTTAACTTTGCTGAGAGCTGAACGGTGTCCAAGGTGGCGCCTATGAAGGTAATAGACTGACAAGGCAGACTTTTCAAAATTGAGAGAGATACCTAGCTCTTTGCAAATGTGGATGGTGTAGTCTCTGGCTAGAAGAAGATGACGCCTGGTGGTGGCAGTGAGGAGCCAGTCGTCTAGATATGGAAACACCTGGAATCCTTGACATCTCAGGTGAGCCATAACCACTGCCACACATTTGGTGAACACTCGGGGGGCTGTAGTGAGACCAAAGGGCAGGGCTCTGAACTGGTAGTGACTGGCTCCCAGCCTGAAGTGGAGAAACCTTCTGGAGCGCCTGTGCATTTTGATGAGATAGTACGCATCCTGAAGGTCCACTGAGCACATCCAATTGTCCTTGCCTAGAAGGGGTAAAATGGACTGTAGCATGACCATCCGGAACCTTGTTCTTTTTACAAAGTTGTTTAGATTGCTGAGATCCAATATTGGCCTCCAGTCCCCTGTTTTTTTTGGTAACAAAAAGAACTTTGAGTAGACTCCGGATCCTAGCTGGTCTGCTGGGACTGGCTGGATGGCTCTCTAGCAGCTTTGATGTCTCTAGTGCTGCTTGTTCCCTTAAACTGGGTGGAACGTCTGGAAGAGACCCCATTTGAATCATTGGGGTTTGGATAAAGGGGATTTTGTAACCCTCGGATATGATCGACTGAACCCATTTGTCTTGAGTGAGGGAGAGCCAGGCTTGTGGGTACAGCACTAATCTTCCCCAGACTGCCTCTGAAGGTGGACAGTTGGGCAACACCTCAGGGATGCTGGAAGGGTTTGTCAGAGAGGGTTTCTCTGCTAACCTGGTTCTGCGGACCCCCTCTACCTCTTGGGCGGCATCTGTTGCTGTTCCCCCCTCTGCCTCTAGGGGTGAACTGACCTCTTGCATCAGGCATGACTCCTTGTGATTTACGGAACCATATTTTTCCACCCTTTTGACCCTTAGGGTATGGTCTGGATGGGGTAGAAAAACGGACTCCTATGGCAGAAAGAGTCTTGCCATCTTGTTTGCATCTGGTCAAAGTATCTTTCACTTGAGGTCCAAACAACGCTGAACCATCAAAGGGGGAGTTAGTGAAAGACGCCTTGAAGGGGTCTGCGAAGTTACAAAGCCGCAACCAGGCGTGACGCCTCAAAGCCACACCTGTGCCTGCGGCCCTACTCGCTCCATCAGCTGCATATGAAATGAGCCGCATGGAGGAGTTGGCAATAGAATTCAGGGTTCCTAGCTGTGAGTTAATTTTTTCCTGAGACCCAGCAGCTGATGGATCCTGTAGGACTTCACCCAGTTCTTTAAGAATGTCTCTTTGAAGACGGGTGAAGTGACATAAGTAGTTCAGCGACCGCATGGCAAAAGTCACTGATGAGAACATCCGCTTGCCGTACCTATCCATTGTCCTAGACTCCTTGTTAGGTGGATGGATAGGTACTGAAGGATCAGCCAGTTCCTTCTTAGTGGCCGCCGCCACCACCATGGCATCAACTGGGACACCTTTGGATAAAAATTGTTTATCAGAAGGGGCTGTTATAAATTTAGAAGGCCTCCGTGGGGTGGGTTCCATCGAGTCAGGGGCCGTCCACGCCTTCCGTGCCACCACTTCCATAAGCAGGTCGAAGGGCGGAGATACCCAGGAGGTGGAGGGTCGAGAACCAAAAGCCTCCAGGTAAACCGACTCGTCCTCGGAAGGATTAAGGGTAGACCAGTTCCCCCTCTGTTTAAGGATTTCAAGGATGACAGAGAAGAAGACATCCTCAGAGGGGGACCTTGGGGATCCTTCCGACTCATCCAAGTCTGTATCAGATGTGACGGACTTGGGGGGAGTCCACATGCTTCCTCTTACATGTCCTCTTACGCGGAGGTTCACCTGATGGATCAGGGGAAACCTCGGAAGAGGAGGATATTCCCAATAGGGAAACCTGAGGCGTTGGGTCTCGATGGCCGGGGGCGAGAGAGAAGGAAGAGACATCAGCAGGCACTACTGTGGGAGGAGCTGATGGAGCTGACCGTAGAGCAGGCACTGGGGCTAATACGCTCCTCATGACTTTGAAGGCGCTCCTGTCAGGCAGGCTAGAGAGCTCCCGCTCCGAAGAGCTAGGAACCCCAGCCGGTACCGACAAGGACGGCTCCGAAGCAGAGGTCGGGGCCGAACTCACCAACGCCGACGCTCCGAGAGGGAGAACGGGGTCGGACAAGGGTCCGATGCCACTTGCCCCCTCGGAGCCAGTGAGAGTGTCCAAGCACCCGTATCCCTCCACCATGGATGAGATCTGAGCAGATGACGGAGCCGAAGGGGGAGGTATCGGCTCTGACGTCAAAACGGTCATGGCTCCGAGGAGCTCCGGCTCCAAGAGTCGAAGGAGGAATAGTCTGTTGTATGGACGTAGCCGCTGTCTGATGAGATGGGCTATGAAGCATTTGGGCCAGTGCCTGAGACTTTAATAGTCTACTTACCACTCTCTCAAGGTCATGATCGAAAAGTCTGGATGACCGAGAGGAATGGCTCCGATGGCTCCGCTCCGAAAGTAATGGTGACTTCGGAGCCGAATGTATGGACTCCAGTGATGGAGATCTGGACCTCTTTCGTGTGGAGGGCATCAGGGTTAATGGAGCCGATGGAGCTGTAGACACGTCGGCTCCAGCCGGAGCCGACTTTGAAGACAGAGTCTTAGAGGTATCGGCTCCGGCAGGAGCTGATGCGGGTAGCTGCGATACTGAGGTATCGGGCTCCAGCCGGAGCCGATAATGTCGCACGTGATGAACCACCATCCGAGGGCTTGAAACTCGGAGCTGACAGTTTAGGTGGTTTCGAAGGCTTCCCCGGCACAGACTTAGCTGGGGAACCTTCGGGCTTTAACAAGCCCCTTAATATCAATTTATTCCTGCGCTCCTGCAGGACTCTAGGGCTAAAAGCATGGCACACTGAGCAAGAGTCCTGCAGGTGCAGGGGCCCCAGGCAATAGACACAAGAAGTGTGACCGTCTGTCAGAGACATCTTCTGACAGCACGAGTCACACTTCTTGAAGCCAGAGACCTTTGTCTCCTTCGACATTGAGAAGTCTAAAGGAAAACGCAGTTAGGAGAAAAAAAAACACACACACCCCACAAACAGGGATACAGGGGAACACACAGACAGTAAAGAATACCTGTGAGGGAATTAAAATAAAATGGAAGGGCCTAAGGCCTAACCTAGGGAGAGGGAGTATTACAGGGATAAGGGATAAAAAATAGAGACTAAACTTTGAAGTTAACAAAAAACTAGCCTATAAAAGACTAAAAGGTATACTAGGGGAAAAACTAAGGAAAATACTAGGATTTTGTGAGAAAAAACAGTCACTAACCTGAGCTGGTAAAAAGAGCAACCTCGCTAGTGTAAGCGGCAAACGAGATAGTACAGTTTTGTACCTACCATAAATGTAGATGTTCGAGGATCCACATTGCTGCAGTCCTAACTATTGGGGTAGTCCGCTGTCCAGTCGGCCCGAATACCAGAGTATATGGCTGACGTCGGTCAGGGCGCATTAGACTGACGTCAGTACGTCAGGGTACTAATGCGCATGACCGACGTCATATCCTCAGTCTTTTCTTGCCCCAGATGTCAGAAGACCCTAAAAAGACAAGGCCCAATATACCTGCACCAAAAATATGTACAATATATACAAAAATATATACAAAAATATCAGCATATAACCTCACCTACACAACCACCCCTAAACACAGAGGGGAAGGAGGGAGGGTAAATTGGACTGCAGCAATGTGGATCCTCGAACATCTACATTTATGGTAGGTACAAAACTGTACTATGTTCTTCATTCCACATTGCTGCAGTCCTAACTATTGGGTAGAATCCCAAAGCAGAGGTAAGGGAGGCTGGCAAATCATAAAGAAGCAGGAGCTGACAACATGCCTTGCAAAATAGCTGTGGCAAAACCAGCCCTAGACTTAGAGTAGAGAGGAAGGTGATAATGCTTAGAGAAAGTATGCACTGAACTCCAAGTAGCTGCCTCCAAAATATCCTTAGTTGCCACCCCTTAGAAATGCTGTTGAAGTGGCAGTAGCCCTAGTGGAATGAGGCCTAATCCCAGCTGGAATCTCCTTGCCATGATGGGAATAACAAAATGCAATGCAAAACCCAATCCACCTAGAAATAGTTTGTTTTGACACAGGCTTGCCCTGCGAACTCAAAGCAAAAGAAACAAACAACTGCTGAGACTGCCTAAAATCCTTAGTCCTGCTTAAATAATAACGCAATTGCCTGTGTACATCTAAAGTGTGCAAAATCTTTTCCCCTTTATTTTGGGGGTCTGCATAAAAAGTAGGCAAATGAATAGTTTGGTTTAAAGCCACACTAGAAACCACCTTAGGCATAAAGGAAGGATTAGTACGTAATGATACCCTATCCTTATGGAAAATCAAAAAGGGCTCTACTGCCATAAGGGCCTGCAACTCAGACACCCTTCTTGCAGAAGTAATAGCCAACAGAAAAGCAGTCTTCCATGACAAGTATTTCAATTCAGCAGTAGCCGCAGGCTCAAAAGGTTGTAGAGTAAGTTTTTCCAACACAAAATTGAGATCCCAAGCAGGAGTAGGAGCTCTACGTGGGGGTCTTATATTCTTTGCCCCTCTAAGAAACTGCTTGAACAAAGGATGCGAAAACAATGGTGGGTCACAGTCATAGTGAGCTGAAATTGCTGCAGCATGAATCTTAATGGAAGAGAAGGATAAACCTTTGTCCAATAACTCAGTAAGATATTGAAGAGCCACACTCAAATTAGGCTCAGAAATCTCCAAATTCTTTGCTGTACTCCAAAATAAAAACCTCCTCCATTTTTCTGCGTACACTTTCCTTGTACTAGGTCTTCTAGCTTCCATAATCACATTTAAAACTTGTTGAGGAAGTTGAGACCTGCTGTGTTTCAACACAGAATATGCCAGGCTGTTAGATGAAGAGAGTGAAGCTTGACATTGAGCAGATGACCGTCCTTCTGAGATAACAGATGTGGAATCAAAGGTAAAGGCCATGGAGGCTTCCTTACCAGACTCCTTAGTAGTGGGTACCAGTGTTGCCGAGGCCAATCTGGAGCTATTAAAATCATCCTTGGCTTGTCTTGTCTGACCTTTAAGAGCACCTTTGGAAGAAGAGGCAGAGGTGGAAAGGCATACACATGAAGATTTTTCCAACTGAAAGAAAGAGCATCCACTTTCCAAGCTGTGTGATGAAACCCCTTTGTGCAAAACTTTGGCAGCTGGTGGTTTAGTGGAGAAGCGAACAGATCTATGTCTGGAGTTCCCCATGACACTGTCAATTTCTGAAATACATGAAGATCCAGTTTCCACTCGTGGGGATCCATGATTTGTCTGCTTAACACATCTGCTAAGGAGTTCTGTGCTCCCGGCAGAAACCTTGCCTGAAGAGTTAGTTGCAAGCTGAGCGCAGTCTCCCATAAAATCATTGCTTGCCTGCATAGAGGATAAGAATGTGTTCCCCCTTGTTTGTTGATGTACCACATGACAGTTGTGTTGTCTGTTAGAATCAACACCTGCCCTGGAAGAAGTAACTCCTTGAAAGCCATTAATGCAAACTGGACTGCTAACATCTCCTTCATGTTGATATGTAGATGCTGTAGTCTGGCAGGCCACTTGTCTTGTATCCACTTTCCATTTAGATGAGCTCCCAAGCAATGTCCGAGGCATCTGTCGTTAAAATCTGACTCGCCTCTGGCCGGGTCACAGAGAGTCCCTTGTTTAGGTGACATTCCTGAGCCCACCACAAAAATTCTTTTTGAAGGCAAGGTATTATTTGAATGACAGTGTCCAAATCCTGGCAGTGCTGTGTCCATACATTTCTGAGATACCATTGCAGCTTCCTCATATGCAGTTTGGCATTGGGAAGCACCAGAATACAAGATGCCATGAACCCTAATGCTTGAAGGACTGTCCTTGCAGTCAGCACGGACTGATGAGATAGTTGATGGAAGTAAAGGGATAGACTCTTTTGTTTGTCCGGGGTTAAAAAGGCCATCTGGGCTGCTGTATTCAGTCTCACACCCAGAAAGCACATGTCTTGAGAGGGTACTAGACTGGACTTTATTTCGTTCACAGAATACCCTAGGCATCTTAGCACTGCTATAACATATTCCAGATGCTGTAGAAGGTCTTCCTTTTCTTGAGCCAGAATCAGGCAGTCGTCCAAGTAAGGATAGATTTGAATTCCTTTTAGCCTGAAGTAAGCTATCACTGGAGCCAGAACCTTTGTGAATACTCTGGGCAGTAGATAAGCCAAAGGGCAATGCAGAGAACTGATAATGAGAATTTCCAGCTCGAAACGCAGATACTTCCTGCAACTTAGTTTTATAGGCACATGAAGGTAAGCTTCCTTGAGATCTAAAGTTACCATCCAGTGATCTTTGCCCAGCAGAGGTAAAAGCTGTTGTAACGTCAACATCTTGAACTTGGGAATGTCCAGATAAGTGTTGAGGATAGATAAATCCAAAATTGGTCTCCACGTGTTCCCCTTCTTTGGTACTAGGAACAGGCGAGAATAAAATCCTAGGCCCCTTTCTGATACAGGGACTGGCTGAATGGCCCCTATTTGGAGTAACAGAGAAATTTGCTTGTGAGCCTCTTTCCTTTGTGGAGGAGGAACGTCTGGCATGCCTTTGAAAGGGGCAATGTATGGAAATAAAACCTGTAACCGTGGTGAATGATATCCAACACCCATCTGTCTTGAGTAATTAAATCCCAATTTTCTTTGAAAAGAGACAGTCTTCCTCCCAAAGGAGCTGCCAGACGAGAATCTACTGGCAGCTGAAAAGGCAGGTCATTGGGTCTGTTTACGAAAGGACTGACCCCTGCCCTCACCAGAAGTCTGAGCAGGTGAACTCCCTGTTCTAGGCCTAAAAGAACCTTGAGCTCTGCCCCTACCACGTCTAGACCTACCCCTAGACTGGGAATCATAAGCAGGATATGTCCATCCCTTAGTAGGCCAATTTCTACTAAACTTCGGTGGCTGCACCTGCAAAAAATCTTTAACAGTTTGCATAGACTTAGCTTTGTCCTCCATTTTCTTTAAAACTGCTTCCACAGGCGAACCAAACAACACATCAGACTGTAAAGGAGCATCCAAAATCCTTGTCTTAACATGCTCAGCTAAATTCTGATCCCTCAACCAGGCATGCCTGCGAAGAACAGAACTAGTGGCAGCCACCCTCGAGGAGGCCTGTACCTTCCGCCAAAGCATCCACCTTAGATTTCAGTTGTGAAAGGAGATAATTTTGATATTTTAGCATGTGAAACTGACAATTCAACGCCCTCATGGCTAAAGTGGAAGAAGTATACACTTTCTTTCCCCATCTATCCAAAGCCCTTGCCTCTTTATCAGTGGGAACAGGGTTGTTAACCACAGAGGCCTTAACACCTTTAGGTCCCTGAGAAATAGTTTCCGGGTCTGCCCTAGGACTCTTAAAAAGATACTTATGAGCTTCAGGCACCCTATAGTACCTATCAGGTTTAACAGGAGCAGGAGGCAAAGAATCAGGGTTCAGGGAAGCCTCTGCAAAAACATCTTCCACCACATTCAACACAGGAGGTATAGCTAAGGGCCTATGCTGGGGTAAAACAAGAATTCCCTAAGCCTTTTCCTGAATCAGAGTAATCCTGGCCTTCCCATTTAAAGTGCTCCCTCATGGAATGCAGAGTCTCTGAAAATGAGAAATCCTCAGGAGGAGAAGCTGTAGGAGTGGAATCATCCACATCAGAATCAGAATAAGGAGGATACTCCTGCAAATCTTCCGCAGAAGACTCAGAAGCCTCTGAACACTGTTCAAAACTATCAAACTCAGGTTCCACCCTAGGCCTCTTATCAGGAGGGGGCATAGAACCTCTAATCATAGTAATCAAATCTTCTGCCATTTTAAGCATATGTTTCTTAGGCACAGAACCTGAAGAGCTAGGAGAAACCCCCACTGAAGCTAAACTTGGCCTACCTCTCAAAGAAGTTTTGGAAACAGAAGGAGAGGCTCTAACTACCTTGGGAAGAGAGGGAAGAACAGTTACCTGAGAAGCCCCTCAGCCTGGCCTACCTCCTGAGAAGGCACATCCTGTAACAGTAAAGTCTCTGCCTGAGACTCCAAAGAAACTCCTGGCAAAACCTCTGGCTCCACTGGGCCTTCTAAAGAACCGGCGTCCGGGACTGCCGGTTCATCAACCCTAGGCTTCGCTGTTTTGTCCTTGCGCTTCTTGGACGAAGCGGGCGCCGGAGCATCCGACGGCATTTTATAATTGCAACGCTTCCCAAACACTAACCTGGCACAGTCTAACCTTCTCTTAATAGTGCGTTTGTTAAACCTAGCACAAGAGCGGCATCCAACAACGTCCAGCCCAGGCCCTAAACAAGGTATACACAAGGTATGGTAATCCCTATGAGGTATCTGTTTCCCACAAGAAATACAGTTATTCACTTTTTCTGACATCCGGTTAAATACTGAAGCAAGAAAAACCAAAATGTTACCCAACGGGGTACTTACCCAACTCTGATCCGGTCAGAAACTCCGACTTCAGAAAATTTCAGAACGCCAACCTGCACTCGCAAAACTGCTTCTGCATCGGACCATGCGGCAAAAAAGACTGAGGATATGACGTCGGTCATGCGCATTAGTACCCTGACGTACTGACGTCAGTCTAATGCGCCCTGACCGACGTCAGCCATATACTCTGGTATTCGGGCCGACTGGACAGCGGACTACCCCAATAGTTAGGACTGCAGCAATGTGGAATGAAGAACATCTGGGTAGTTACCGCCTAGCATCATGGGATATAGGGTTGCCTCGAGCCAGTAAAATTAGCTCTCAAGCTTTAGTATAGGCAGCTCCGAACCCATACAGCAAGAATGAAGGCGAGATTGACAACTTAACATACATGGTTTAATTCAAAAACAAGTCACTGACCACTTAAGACATAAAAGAAGGATTAGTCAGAAGAGACACTGTTGAAAATCAGAAAAGGAGGCAGTGCCATAAGGGCCTGCAGTTCACAGACCTTTTTAGAAGTCAGAGCCACCAAGACAGAGCTTTCCCATGTACATAACTTTTAGTCAGAAGAGACTGGTGGTGCAAAAGGTGGCTATGTTAGCTTCTCAAGAACAAAATTAAGGTCCCAAGAAGTAGGTATTGATTTTCTTGGAGGGCTAATAGGAAGGATGCCTATCAGCAGCTGTTTAACCTCAAAAGCAAATGAGCAGAAATGGATGACAAATATGCTTTAACAGAAGAGTATGCCAGGCCAAAATCAAGAAACTCAGACTAACAAGAAAACAGTAAAAACACCCACTAAGAGAGGGTCCTGTTCATGTTTGTGACACCAAACAGAAAATCTCTTCCACTCTGCAATGCAAGATTTTCTATTAGTGGGTTTTCTGGCCTCCTGTAAAACCAAAGCATGTCCTCAGAAAACTGAGGTCAAAAAGGAAATCAAAACCCTATCACCTAGACTGTCAAATGTAGGGTAAGAATATGAGGGTGAATGA
This sequence comes from Protopterus annectens, assembly GCF_019279795.1. Classification (NCBI taxonomy): domain Eukaryota; kingdom Metazoa; phylum Chordata; order Ceratodontiformes; family Protopteridae; genus Protopterus; species Protopterus annectens. Next base: position 303,468,211 of record NC_056735.1, on the reverse strand, counting down.
GACAGCCCTTGTTCTGTGCGAGTAGATTCTTCTGGTAAGGCAAGTTGTAATGATTGCCCCTAAGTGAAAAAGAAGGGGAAATCAATGTTCTCTGGGTCAAAAAACTGTCACCACATAGAACCATAAATACTTCCTGAATAGAAGGTGAATAGGAATGTAGAGATGGGCATCCTTCAGGTCTAGAGGCACCAGAGATGGAATGAGAGAGCAGCAGAGGGAACAGAGACTGGAGAGGAGATCTTTTGAAAGAAGGAACTTCAAAAGGCTTTGAGAAAGCCAGATCTAAAATGGGTCTTTCTTGGGGTCGGAAAACACACTGGCGTACAATCTCGTGCCCCTCTGGGACAGAGAGACTGGAAGAATAGTCACTTTATCCAAAAAGCCCTGAAGAACAGGAGGTAAATGAGGTAGTTATCAAGGTGGGGGCAGAGGGATTCCTGAAGGGCAAAGAAGGATGAAGGGCAAATAGAGACGGACTTAGCTGGGAAAGAAGACTTCTGTCTTCTTGAATCCTGAGCTGGTTTCTCAGAAAACACTCTCTTGGAAGGTCTATTGCCCTTCGAGGGTTGCTTAGAATGCCTACACACAAAAGGAGTCCTAGAAGGACAGTTACACTGAAATTTAGGGCTAGGAGGAAAGAAAACTTTTTTCCATTTGATTTTTGTTTTATTAAAGTGTAATTTGGAATTTGTTGCCTCCCCGTGCTGCTGTTCATTTCAATTTCTTTTTCATTTGCGGTTCATCGAGAAAGGAAAACCTGTTTAAGGTCTTGCATAACCTTTCCTTTACCACGGCAAGAGTTCTGCAACAGACAGCCATACAGATAATTATCCAAATTTGGGTCCAATAACTTTGCCTTGAAATCCACAGGTTGGGCTTGAAATTGAAACCAAAAATACCTCCAGATAACTGATCCTGAAACAGCCTCTACAGAAGAAGCATCAGAAGCATTACAGCTGCGTTTGATGGAATGGTGTGCTACCTCAGATGAAAACCTAGTAAGGAAACGGTACAGGATTTAGTTTCAGTGTCGGGCATGTTAGCTAGAACATCCAAAAGCTTAGATAGAAGAGCCAGCACATACCTGGTCATATGAGTGTGGTAATTAATGGCTCTGAAGGCTTAGGTTACAGATGTATACACCTTTTTATTGTACCTGTGCACACCTTTATCCTTATCAGAAGTTAAACGGTTAGAGGAAGATAGCTACTTACAATACTTGTCAGCGGAGAGAGAAAGTACTGTAGGGTCTGAAGGTGGATTCTAGTACAAAAACTTTTGTGCCTCATGAACTTTGGAGAACCTGTCTGGCTTTTTAGAAGTAGGAGGCTGGGACTCTGGAGACTGTGAAGAAGTAGTACAGTTATCAATAAGGGCTTTCAAAATAGGAGGTATTGCAGAAGGCCTGGGAGGGTCTATCTATAACAGGTCATAATCTCTCTTCTGAACCTCAGATGTGGGAACTCCCCACTGTATCATTTTAACCACAGTGCCCTCAAAAGAAAGCTCCTCAACAGAGAAATCAAGGAAGAGTGTGTCATCTTCATCCAATTCCAGAGCATGAGGGGAATGGATCTGGGAGGAATAAGTTTTCCCCAGAATCCAGATCTTGGTCTTCAAAGGAATCTGAAACACTAAGCTTTAAAAAGATTCTCAGTGAAATCCTGTCAATCTTTATACGGGGTTCTTGGCTACAGAGACCACATGCCTAGCCTTTTTTTCTTTACACAAACCTCTAACCTAACAAGTTAAGGAAGTTCTGAACCCTATCTAACTTCAATAAGGGAACCAGACACTTCCTCCCTAATAAATATCTGGAGAATCCCCCTAGGCCTTTCAGAAGTATTCAGATGCAGCTTCCCATTCTCAACCTCAAGCAAGGTTATAATACAGGGAGCTGGCATCAGAACCAGATGGTTCCCAGGATCTTCATCTAACCTTATGGAGATGTCTGGTAGAGGCTGGACAACAGAAGTCTAAGTGCAACTTTTTATAATTCTTTTTAGAAAGTGGTTGAACACTTGGGCGGGAGGATTCAGAAGCAACAGTTCCCTGAGGGAATAACCCCACTGCCTGTGATCATGATTTCCTCCAAATTTGGCCCTACACCGAATCGTTCTAGTGTTAAATCTAGCACAAAAATGACAGGGACATTGTGGTCTGGGCCTAAGCAAGAAACACACAGTATGGAAGTCTCTGTGTGGTATTTGTTTACCACAGCGGAGACTATTTATTTTATCTGACATGAGTTATGACAAATAAAAGAGAATTCCCCAATGGGGTACTTGTCTTTCTGATCACAGCTTCTCTCTGGTCCGGACCGACCAATGCACTTGTATACTGTTTCGGGCTCCAGCAGCAAGAAAAAAAAACTAAAGTGATGACGCAGGCTGACTCCCTTTATACCCGAGCGTACTTGATGCCTAAGGGTGGCCTGCCAGCCTGGGAGGTGAAAACAGTTTTCTCTGGTAGTCAGGCCGGCCAAGGGCTTTCATGGCAGGAAATTCCAACAGTCATGACTGCAATAGTGAAATACGAACATCCAGAGTTCCCTGAGCCAATAATTCCACTGCATGTGATCATGGTTTGCCCCCTGCTGTTGTCATGGGGAAATCTGCCCCCCACACTCAAACCTCCCCTTTCTGGATGCTGTGTAAAAAAAATAACCAAATAACAAGAAAACAGGGAAGAATCTCCAATGGGGTGCTTATTAGCCCTAGGCTCAGTAGCTGATATGCAATGAACACCTTTCATACTAAATTAATTCTGAGTGGCAGCAAAGTTCAGAGCATTTGGTGTTCATATGCCACTTATGTACCCTCCCCTCCTTGGATGTGGGACATGTACATCTGCCATGGCACTGGGGGCTGTAAATGCACCAATTCATTATTGGCATCCTTGGACTGAGCAGACCCTGGGATGTCCTCAGACTCTTCAGGCTCAAAATACAACTTTCACGAAGACATGTCTGGATGGACGTTATGGGACGCCACTGAGGATATTCTAATGAAAGCCACATATTTTTCTATTTAAGTGTGGTATGGTGGGGTCTTCATTTTTCCTACAGATATCAACACGTGATATGGTGATCATGGGCTAAACAACCAACACACACTTTTCATGCCTATCTTTAAAAGTTATTATTTCTCTTTTAAGCACATTTGTTATGCTTGGGTGGCATCCCAAGACCATCATCTGGGAACACCTGAACACTAAGCAGATGTTCCAAGACTTTCAAGACTAGAAGTCCTAACCAACAAAAAGACACTACAAACACCAAATAACTTTAAGAGCAAATATGTAAAACTACATTCATCCAAGTGTTAGTTATTTGTGCTCTTCCACCTGTGGCCTGGTCTGATGAACTGCAATGAGTGTCTTGACTGAACTTGCACAGCAACAAAGAAATGAAGCTAGCCAACCATACTTCTATCTTTATGATGACGAGGCATCTGGAAAGCAGAAGCCATAAGGCTGACATACGGAGTGGGAATGGGCTTTGACAAACTGACCAGATGTAAGGAGCTGCCTGCAACAGAGATCCCTGAAGTTATGACCACTGTAGTACATTAGTGAACTGCATGAAGATCAAAGTACTTATCACAGCTAACAGTACTGTAATTAAACAATAACTGCTTTATTCCCAAAATAAAGCACACAACTTAATGGCAATACACACAAATTCTGTAATGCATCTGTGGAACAAAATACTGCAATAATCATCATAAGCCTTTTAATTTTGCTCCAAAAGATGAAGGAGCCCGGAAAACGTGCCATTTTTTTGCAAACTAAATGATTACATCTGTGGAGCAGACATTAGTATGATTTGTGCCAGTAACAAACAAGGCAACAAAGAAAAAAATTCAGCATGATTCAAGTGAAAGGGAACACAAGGTACACCACTTCCCTTTATAAAGGAGGGAAGCTCAAGAAAGCACAGTACTGCAATAGTTTTCTGAAATGGAAGCACTAGGTTTGCTCACTTCAAATACTCTAACTTTAAAATCAATGCAGATCATAAATAAAATAACATTAAAATTTAAACAAAACTGCAAATTTTAGGAAACACACATATAAAAATGAATCTGCTGCCAGTCAGTTTGTGTAAATCTATAAAAGGAAATCTTAAAAAGGATCACATTTTAAAGTTATCAGTGCATTTCAGCAGCTTTCTATAACACCGCATATTGGTGGTTACTGATTTTTTTCTGTTAAAAACTAAAAGCATCCAAGCTCCTCAAAATATGTATTTGCTTCATTAAGCAAACAAAACAGAAAAAAAGATCCCCTTAACATGTTCACACTAAGCAGCATTACTTTTTACAGATCAGCTACAGCATTAAAGGGGGGTCTTGGAAGCACACGTAAGCCAGAAAGCCTCATGTGCCATGTACGTTTTTGAAATGCGATGCTCTTCAGTAACGTGGTTACTTCTTCCACACAGTGTAAAATACCCATCTGAAGGGAAAACTGTTAAGGAAGACCGCACAAGCATTATCTACAAACATGTATGGCTGAGTGAATTTACCACTGAAAACATATCAATTACAAACCTATAATTACACGTCATGAATAATTGTTCAGCATATAACAACAGTATTTTAATTCTTAAGCTATTAAAGAAAAAAAAATAATCTGTACACATTTCATACATTTTGTAGATTTAAAGACTCTGCTGAAATCTGATGGTTACCAGCATGACCCTTTTCACCTTTTACCCATTTGGCATGTGATGACTACAGATATAAGACTTGAAAAGGAAAAGAAAAAGCTTAGCTTAACCGTATCTACTACAAAACATTCATCAGGCAGACCCACTGGAGACAGCAACTAAGGTTAAGAACTGATTCTGTTACCAAAAACAGCAGGGCTGGGAGAAAAGGGTAGCCTGACAGAGGCAGCTCTCTTCCAAAGGAGGAAGTGACAGTAACTCATCTCAGTACAAGTTACACACCCATTATCCAAAAACAAGTCTAAAACCCTTAAAAGTTAGGGTATGGAGATGTCTTATGTCTAAGCAGACACATTGTCATGGAACAGGTTAGCCACCCATGGTCATGGCCGGCCTTAGGCATAGGCCAACTAGGTGGCCGCCTAGAGCGCCGCTGTAGCAGGGGCGCTTTTCCAGTATTTATTTGGTGTAGGTAGACCAGGTTGGGGGCACCTGGGTGGTGTGGGGGGGGGGCGCTGTGGAGCCCTTTTAACTAGGGCACCAGCTGACCTAAGGCCGCTGCTGCCCATGGTTATTCCAATATTTGTTTAGCATTCAAGCAGGAAGTGGAAATAGTGCTCTAATGAGCAAGATTTGAAGCAAAATTATATCTTTACTTTTAGCAAGTCGCCTGATTTATTTTTATTCGCTTGTTTTATTGCAGACAGCAAGAATGGAGCCTGGGGGCCCATTCACACCTACAGCTTTGTTACACAAAATATATGTACAACAGTTACAGATGGTACACGGTTCAACTGCAAAAATTTGATAGATGTATCTAGAAATGGTCAAAATTCAATTTTTGCAGGAGAAATTCCCCAAGGAAGAAAGATTAAAGACTGCACTAAGTCACACAGCTGCACTCCCCACTGTATAAAGGTGTGTACTTTTATTTATTCCGGCAGCTACTGACAAAGGTCAAAAGGGGGTGGATAAGTTGTGTGTGTACTGGTAAAATGAAAGCAGGGGCTTAATGGTAAGAAAGGAGTTCCATAATTTTGGTCCTCAGTAGGAGGAAGGAGAAGGGCGAAGGAGCTGGCATTAAGAGGACAATGGATGACAGAGAGTGAATGTTTTCTTCCTGAGGACACTGCCTAGTGAAGCATGGTGATTAAGCCACAACAAGGAAAAAACGGGATAGACTCAGCACTTTGTAAAGTATTTGCTTTTGAAGTGATGCTAAAAATCATGTTCAAAGTGTGGTGAATTAACCATAAAGCTAGAAATCTTGTTTATAAGAATAAAGCTTGCCTTCTGCAGTTGATAGATGACGCAGCAGTCATGTATCTGTTTTAAAAGGTAAGGACAGTCCCCCTTCCTATACACTGCTTTCCTGCTGAAAGGTGGAGGAAGAGAAAGCTTGCAAGAGGTTTCAAGAAATGTTACTTACACAATAAAAAATGAACAATAACCTACTTACAACCGGAGAGTTCTAAAAAACAAAGATGCATGCCATTATTGGAAGGCTAAATGCATCTCCCAACTGAAGAGATCGCCAGGATTTAGTGGGACCTGCACACACGGGCAACTGGGGAGTGTAAAAGCAGGCAATACCAGTGTGCGCTCTCACTCGAGAAGTGGAAGGATCCAAATATTGGATGTAGGGCTTTGCGATTACTGAAACAAAGGTAGAAACTCCCAAATCTGGCACTTGGGCATAGTGACTTAGTCCCACTCATCATGTGACATTTTTCAGCTCTCATCAAGGCTGTTAACCAGATGTTCTTTACGGGATCTCCTTACTGATGTCAGGCACTGACTGCCCTACTTTTGCAGCAGGCTAATTTTATTCATTTCACTGCAGATTACTAGTAGTCACACTGGGGCAAAATAGTTTAGTAGTGGCAGTTTTGAGTATACAAGTGTGAAGTTGCACTACAAAACAGAGTAGGTAGAGCTACAGGACAGCACAGAGGAAAGGCCCAATTTGGAGGCAAAGTCCAATTAATAACGCTTGGTAAACAATCTGCCAAGGTGCCTAAGAACAAATGTTTTCACTCGAGATAGGCTTTTTTCACCAGAAGCATGGCCACTGACTGCAGTTTTTTTTTCTCCAACTGGTAGTTTGTCACCTAGGTTCATAGGTGTTTACTAGGCTAACGATCACAAGGGCCTTTTTAAGTCTAGCCATACATCCCAAATCTCTGACAAGTTAAGACTAGTAACATATAATTATGCTTGCAATCCCTCTTGGAAAGCATCTGTCAGCCTTTTACAAACAGCAAAGATGACATACAGGCTGTTTTTTTTTACCAAGCCCATGTACTTGCTTCCAGGTAGGACCACAGTTGGCAATGCACACATTTGGGGTAAAATGTTTTTCCCACGGTTTTTGATCCCAAAAGGAAAACAGGGAAGTAGACTGATTTAAAGACAATTCTGACACCACTTTTGAGAGAAAGTGTGTGCTTGTCTTAAGGAATACCTGATCCCTGCAAAAGATTAACCAAATTTCCCTACAGGTAAAGCTTAAAGCTTTGAAATCCTATGAGCAGATATAATGGCTAAAAAACTGACAGGCATCCAAAACATGATCTACAGAACTACCAAACCAGATGGCTTAAACAGGAAAAGGTTAAAAATGTCAAATAGTAAGTTAAGTGTCAAACTGCAGAAGGCTTCTTCAGTGGAAGAAAAAAATAAAAAGTAGAACCCCTTTATGGAACTGCTTAAGCAACAACTTCTTGAGTCACAGTTCTTCACTTTGCAAAACATTCAAAACACTGATAGGCAAAATTACCAGACACATTCCCTTAGACCTTGGAATACTTTGCTATGTAGTGTTCCACTATTTGTCAAGTCATAATTCCCTGTAAACGGATGAGCAGAGTCTGCACAGGACACTAAATGGATACCTCTTCCATGAAGCAGAATATTCCTAATAAAATAAAGGACTTCCAGAAGGCTTCAGTCACTTCAGACACTCCAACCATTAGGCAAGCAATCTTAATGAAAATTCACACACTCAGGTGCAACTGGTCATCACTCAAAAGAAAGGGAATTTTTTTGACTTGTATTTGGGGCATTTGTGAAATGCCATGGATCTAAGGGCCTGAAATTAGATCTTTCATAGCTACCCATATTGCCATAAGGATAAGATTTGATCTTTCTTCCCTCAATTTTTCAATTAGGTACAACATCAGAGAAAACAATGAAAAGGCTTACAGGAATCTGAAACCACGTCAAAAATCAACAACTCTTTCTGCTACAGCGAACACATGCGAATGATCCATGCTGCAAACAAGTAGACCTCTAGGATGTCCCTCTCCTAGGAGATCTTGACCAACCAAGATTCCAAAACTAAGGGTTCCAAGAGAGGGCTGGATCTATGGCTCATGCTGCCCAGTTTATGGAGATCCCATGCAACCATGAATGCACCCAAGCCAAGCATGCATATAGAGGTCTACATGGCATATCGGTCAGCCAGGCAGGGAAAACCCAAAGTTCTTCCTAATGAAAGGTTTCTGCTACATCAACTGGGACCTTAGTAAATATCTGGGAAGCAGAATTAACATCAAATGGCATGCTTTTGCAGTGGTAGTATTACTCACCCACAAAAAAGCAAAGGAACCTTCTGTGTAGATACCAGATAGTGCAGGCATGCATTACTGTCCCGTGATATCACACAGGCATCCTGACACCATCTGGAACTTCACATTTTTAGATATGCTCAATGAAGCTGTCAGGGTCTAACATCTAAGGGAATTCACTGATTCCTCCTCAGAATAATGGAAAAAGAGGAGTAAAGACTGCTTTTTCCAAGTGACAGCCTCAGTGGTCCCAAATAAAGCAGTCTCAGCCTGTACCAACATCTATGTAAATTGCATGGAATCGGAGTCAAACTCTTTTTTGGTGAGGATCTAAATACTCAAAGATGTGGCCATCCATGACAACACTGAGCTCCCAGCAATCGATTATACTGGCACACCAAAATGGGGTAAACAACCAACCAGCATCCAAGTCACCCTCCCAGTTGGCTTGCCTGGCTCATCTAAACGAAACAAAACCATGTGATGCTTATGAACCCTCCTCATTCTAAGGGATGCTGCTTCTTTCTAGAACACCATGGGAAGGAAACCTAGAAAAAAGAAAAGATGCCAAGGAGTACTTTAAGAACCTGCAAAGTGGTTCTGGGTCTCCGTCAGACCTAGAAAACCCTCCCTAAAAAGCTCTCTCCCAAAAAAGTCTGTAACAGCCTGCTTGTGCTCGAGAACAACCTGTACCACACCCTCCTACACAAGCATATATCTGAGCCTACTGCCCTAGCGATGACATCAACAGTCAAAATTACAGCAAGCCACAAGGAACCCCAATGCAGAAGCCATGGTATGGGTTTATCTGTTCCTTGCTCATCCCAGAATTAGGGAGATCTTGGGGCACAGTCCAAAATCTTAAATGCTTATCAGGCAGTAGAATGGAAAATGCAATGGTCTCTGTAACCTATTCTGTCCTGAAAAGGTCAAAAAGAAGAGTAAAGTCTCTACATTTGGGGCTTTCAGAGGACATACACTTCCTTAGGAGCACAGGAACAGGATTGTGGATGCTTTCAACCAAGCATACGCAGTATCCTTTAGTACAGTCTCCAGGGGACGGATGACAGCATGGTCGCCCCACCTTTCTTGCCCATGTACTGAAGTACTGCTTAACCCGTTTTTGTGGACAAGGTACAGGAGTTACAGGGATCTACCTTGCTATTTAATTTTGCCCCAAAGAAGCTCAGAATCTCTCCTTTTAAGCCCTGCTCCTCCCCATCCCTTTAACATGCCTTTCCAGAGGGACTATAACTGGTGGCTATTACTTCAGCCTATCTTTTTGGGAACTTCAATCTTTATGCTGTGAAAGACCTCTCCACCCAATGTAGTTTTGAATTTATTTTGTTCAGCCTGTCCAACTCCCTGTTTATTTCCTGAACAATCTAATCTTGGTTAAACTCCTTTATATAAAATAATGGAGACATGCAGCATTCTTACTGAGCTACCTTTCCTTCGACTGTTCTTTCAAATGTCACACCAGTTCCAAACAATGGCGAGTTACATCATATGCATTCAATAACATTCCATCAACTAACTTTACAACCTGTCTTCCTGAATTTTAATTTATATAAATGGGACAGAATCTTCCATGGGAAACTAACTTGCCATGGGGCAACTAATAACATTATCACCTCTCTTTTTATGGGGGACTTGCATTAATTTTCTGCCACAAAATTTACATTAGAATTTGTAATGCTTATATTCAGTCTATATCTCAAATGGATACAGAATATCATTTGTCCTAGACAGTCCACTACAACATACAATGATTATGATTGCTGTTAAAACAGTCAGGGAAGAATGCCCAAGAGGCCGAATGACTAGAACCTTACAATGACTACAACTGAATGAGTTTGACAAATTTATCACATTTTTATGGAATTCTCTTTTCTCATATTTTTATTATGTAATCCTAACAGGGCTTAAAACATGCAACTTCATGACCTAGACTCTCTAAAGCAATATCAAAGATGGCAGGAGACTTCTACAGTGAATATTTCATAAAATGACTTTAGGCATAAGGACAAAGATATGTAATGAACAAAGATCTTTTAAAATGGGAAAGAGGTATCAGAAAGTTCTAGATGAGTTGAAGTTAAGGAACAACAGGAACCTATTCCAACACTAACTGTACAAATGTTTAGGTAAAACTAAAGTTCAAAAGAGAGTTAAAAACAGGATGATCATCTAAGCATGACTGTGGCAATATATCTCTTACAAAAACTAAGAAAATGAATTCTATGACAACAGTCTTAGCTGCAGTGTGTTTGTGTATATATATATATATATATATATATATATATATATATATATATATATATATATATATATATATATATATGTATACCTATGCATGCAAACACACCCACATTTATATGTTTGGAAAAGACTTCTACCAATAGAGCACAAACTTCTGAAACAATTTTAAACACCAACAGGTCTAAACAACCTCTGGAGACGGAAAGGTGGAATCGGAGATTAATGGCCTATAAACTGAAGGGAATTCCAAAGCAAAAGTACAGCTTTGCAGATACATTTCTGAGCACCAACTTCAATGAAAGGGTGATAGAACTATGTCACTAAAGGAAGAGTATTATAAAGGTGAAGAAAACTAGTAGCATTAAAGCCACCGAAAGCCAAGCATGAATTGAAAAATATATGGTGATTGAGAGGGTGCACAAGAACTATGCAGAAAGGCCATATGGTACAAAACATGGAGAGATTCCACTGACAAGCATTCCGTACAAATATGAAAGCTGTCAGAATCATCTAATTATGTCAAACAGTGGAAGACACCTGCTAAAAAGGCACTCAAGTAGTCATTTCAGCTCCACTTCAGAAAAGGGCAACAGATGTAGCTCTCAAAGCACATCTAAGCATAAGCAAAACATAGATGTAGTAAAGATGATACAGTTTCTTGAGATGATCTTCTATTTTGAATGCTCTGCTAGTGTAACATGCCAAGACTGGCTCTGTAGCATACAATAAAGTCCTGACTACTACCCAGATGAAATGGCTTGGCTAGTGACTTGGGTGCTGGAGCAGCCAAGGAAGGAAGGAAGGAAGGATGAGACTGAGTGGCCACCCTGGAGGGAGGAGACCAGTCCTGTTTAATGCTGACGGCTACCATGTACTAGCAGTATGTACAAAGGCATTCAACAGCGGCATTTCAGATGTGTGTGGGGCTTGCAGGCCAAGTAGTATATACTTTAGCAAGAAAAAAGAAGTTATGTACTCACCATAACGTTCCATGTTTGTAGTCCATCTCACTCTTCATTCTTCTATATGGGATCGGAGCCAATCCTCGGCTCTGACTCGGCCTATTTACAAGCTGGAAGACTTCTGGTTGGCTCAAGGCTAGGTAGGTATTCCATGGTGCACCAGCACAACTCCCAGATTTTGTTTGCTGCTAACTAGACGAAATAATAACATACAGAAAGAAGCCAATACTAAAAGGTATCCATAAATAATGAGAAACATTTTTCTGTCTCCAGGTGCTTCCAGGATGGGGGCAGGAGGGCGGGTTCGTAAGAATGAAGAGTGAGATGGACTACAAACATGGAGCGTTATGGTGAGTACATAACTTCTTTATGTTCTGTAGTCCTATCTCACCTTCATTCTTACATATGGGACAGCATCCCTAGTGCCTTATTCATGGGTGGCTCAAGGAAAAATACTCCTGAGTACCGTGGAACCAAAAGATGCTCTACCCCTGGAGGTTAAATCCAATTTGTAATGAGTAATAAAAGTGTGAGGGGTAGCCCATGTAGCTGCTGCGCAAATATTATCAAGTGGGATCCTGGCTTGAAAGGCTGCAGAGGTAGACTGAGATCTGGTAGAATGAGTCTTGATTTTAAAGGGTAAAAAATCTACCCTCAGAATTGTAAACATAAGCTATATAGATAGAAATCCAATTAGAGAGAGTTACTTTGGAAACTGGTAAAACCAACCTGGATTCGGAAAAGGAAATGAATAATTGATCTGATTTTCTGATGTCTTTAGTCCGGTGCAAATAAAAAACGTAATTGTCTATGGACATCCAGCTGATGAAACCTGTACTCAGCTGCATTGGAGTGATTTGGAAAGAAAACCGGAAGTTCTATGGATTGATTCAAAGTGGCATGGGAACAGACCTTGGGGACAAAGGAGGGATTAGTATGAAGGGACACCCTGTCTTTGTGAAAAATCATATAAGGCAGTTTAACAGACAATGCTTGCAACTCGGACACCTGTCTGGCTGATGTGATAGCCACAACGTCTTCCAAGACAAAAATTTCAGAGAGGATGAATGAGGAGGCTCAATGGGCGGAGATGTTAATTTAGATGACACAAAATTTAAATCCCATGAGGCCACATGTTTTTGAACAGGGGGGGGGCTTAAAGTGGCACCTTTAAGGAAGGTTTTGCACAGCTTATGTGACCAAGTTACAATCTGGAAAACCTAGATGAAAATTTGAAATCACTGCCATCTGAACTCTGATAGTGGCAGCCGCAGATCCTTGGTGAAAAAGCTCAAAAAGGAATTCCAAAACCACTGGAATGGAGGCAATGTAGGGGTCAACATCCATTTTCTCTGCCCAAAGAGAGAATCTTCTCCATTTACTGGAATACAGTCTCCTAGTGGAAGACTTATGAGAAGACGCAAGGATATGAGTCACGGAAGGCAAGAAGTCATGAAGCCTGACTAGGGATGAAACTGGAGCAGCCACGCTGTCAAACTGAGGTTGTGTAAGGAGGGGTGAAGCGAACCTGACATGAGTCAACAGGTCTGGAACTGGGTCCAGAATCCAAGGGTCGTCCAAGATCAGAGGCCCGAGGAAGGGGAACCAAACCTGACAAGGCCAGTAAGGAGCAATGAGGATCAGTTTGCTTCCCAGCCATTTCACTTTCTGAATAATCTTGGGATTGAGAGGAAAGGGAGGAAAAGCATACAGAAGACACAGGGGCCAATCGTAAACAAGTGCGTCTCTCAATGACTCCCCCGGAGGGGGGATGAGGAAGTAGCAGCTGCTGCATTTGGCATTGATTGGGCTGGCAAAGAGATCGCAAGGCTGTCCCCATCTGCAGAAAATCTGTTCCACTGTTTCCTGTTTCAGAGACCACTCGTGACGCATCAGCATTGCCCGGCTGAGCTTGACGGCTATCACGTTGGTCGTCCCTGGAATGTACACTGCCACCAGAAAACGCTGGGAAGATATCGTCCATTTCCAAACTCGCATGGCCTCTCGACAGAGTGGGTAAGATCTGGTTCCGCCCTGTTTGTTGATATACCATACTACCAACATATGTCTGATTGTATTGCAATAGTCCCCAGAGGAAGAAGGTCGTGAAGTGCTTGCAATGCCAGGAGCATCGCCCTCATCTCTAGAACATTGATATGCAGGTGAGCCTCGTGATCTTGCCATGTACCCTGGACAGTCCTGCCGAGAATGTCCGCCCACCCTGTGAGGCATCCATGGTCACAATGGCAAAAGGCTGGCGAGGAACAAATGAAATAATAGTATGGTGGAAACCATGGTCCCTAGGAGTTGCAGAATAATCTTAGCTTTGACTCTTCGTAAGGGGAGAAGAAGCTGAATTTGAAGAAACAGGTTCTGTGCCCTTTCGGCAGGAAGACGAGCCACCATGTTTACTGTGACTATCTCTGCACCTATAAAAATCACAGATTGAAAGGGCAATAAGGCAGGTTTTTCCCAATTTAGAGAGATTCCCAGCTGGGCACAAAGCTGAATAGTAGCGTCCCTGCTCTAAAGGAGTAGACAGAAACACTTGGAATCCTCGACCCCTCAGGTGAGCTGTCACTACTGCCATACATTTGTTGAACACCCTGGGGGCTGTGGTGAGACTAAAGGGCAGAGCATGGAACTGGTAGTGACTGGCTCCCAACCAGAAGCATAGAGGTCTCCTTGACGCCCTGTCCATTTTTATGTGGTAGTAGGCGTCTTGGAGATCTATTGAGCCTATCCAATTGTCTTTCCCTAACAATGGGAGTATAGACTGCAGTGTTACCATCTGGAACTTGTCCTTCTTTACTGATTCATTCAATCTGCTGAGGTCCAGAATGGGCCTCCAGTCCCCTGTAAGTTTTGGCACTAAAATGAATCTGGAGTAAGTTCCGGATCCTATTTAGTCTGCTGGGACAGTTTGGATGACTCTTTGACAGCAACCTGTTGACCTCCACAGTTGCCTGATCCCTGTGATTGGGTGGAACATCTGGGATTTTCTTGGGAACAAAAGGTGGAGGAGAAAAGGGTATGACATAACCTCTGGTAATAATTCTTTGTACCCACTTGTCTTGAGTGATACTTAGCCAGGCTTCTGGATACAAAGAAATGTGACCATCGACCGGCCCTAGAGAAGCACAGTCGGGCCCCACATCAGGAGCGCTGGTAAGGCCGGCCCCAAAAGGAATCGAGACCTCCCTGGTTTTGCGGACCGCCATTGCCTCTAGGGTGACTTCTACCATTTCCTCCTCCTCTGCCTATGAAGGAGGAGTCATCCTGTGCCTCCTGGAAAAACTTCTGGGACTTCTTGAACCACATCTTACCGCCCCTCTGACCCTTACGGTATGGTCTAGAGGGAACAGTAAAATGTACTCCCACAGCAGTGAGTGTTTTTCCTTCTTGCTCGCACCAGGTGAGAGTGTCCTTTATCTTGGATCCAAACAATGAGGAACCATCGAAGGGGGTGTTGGTAAAGGTAGACTTAAACGTTTCCGCAAAGTTACACAAACGCATCCAGGAATGACGCCTTGGGGGAAATTCCTGAACCTGCTGCTCTACTCGCTCCATCGGCTGCATATGAAATAAGCCACATGGAACAGTTGATGATACGAGTTCAAGGTGGACAACTGGGCAGAAACCTTGTCAGGGACTCCCTCAGTACATGCACCTTGTAAAGAGTCTCCTAACTCTTTAAGGAGATCTCTCTGAAGCCTCATAAAGTGAGTAAGGTAACTCGGCGATCTAAGGGTAAATGCCGCTAAAGAGAAGATACGCTTCCTGTATCTGTCCATTGTTAGAGTCTCCTTATTCGGCGGAGGAACAGAAGAAGTCTTAGCTAGCTCCTTAGTGGCTGCCGCCACCACCATGGCATCTACAGGCACACTTTTAGATAAAAAAATCTTTTCCTGGAGGGGCAGAAAGGAACTTGTTCAGTCTCCTGGGGACTGGCTCCACAGCATCAGGAGTACCCCACACCTTTCGACTAACTAAATCCATCAGTTCGAAGGGTGGAGACACCCAAGAGGCAGAAGGTTGAGACTCAAAAGCCTTCAGGTACACAGACTCCTCATCAGAAGGGGTGACAGTGGGCCACCTGCACCTCTGTTTAAGGATCTCCAGCATGTCTACAAAGGAGACATCATCAGAGGACTACTTGGGGGACCCTTCAGACTCCTCGAGGTCAGTGTCAGATGACAAAGGTTCATCCTGGAGTCGACATGCTTCCTCTTACAAGTCCTTTTCCGTGGTGACTCCTCAGAAGGACATTCCGTGGAGGTCTCGGATGAGAGGAGGCCAGCAGCCAATGGCTCCTGAGGCTGAGGATCTCTGCTGCCGCTGGAAGGAGTAGGAGCTGAAATATAAGTAGGTGCTTTAGGGGGAAGAATGCCGGTACCTCTGGTAGGAGCTGAGGATTGGGGCAGCACACTCCTCATCATCTCGAATGCTGACCTCTCCGGCACCGAGGACATCCCCGGCTCCGAGGAGACCGAGGATGCCATCGGCTCCGAGATAGATGTAGGGTCCGAACTGACTCTAGCAGACGCGTGAGAGGAAGACTCGGAACCGAAGAAGTTTGGTTCCAAGTATCCCTGTCGGGGCCGACCAGAGAGCTTCTGCGCCTAGACATTACGGACGGCACTGAATGTGTCGGAGCAGAACTCTGCTCTGAAACAGCCACAAGGGGAGCTGGAGCTGAAGGTTCCACCAGTGGTACCAAGCACTCTGGCTCCGAAAGACCAAAATGGCTTGGAGGAGGAATGATCACAGAGGGTTGAACGAACTAGAGTGGCTCCGGAAACTGACTGGGTCGGAGCAAACAACAATTTGGGCAGAGCAGATGACTTCAAAAGTCTCAGCACTACCCTCTCTCCACATCTTCTTCCGATAAACTCCTGGAAGACCTGGATGACAGAGTAGGAGATCGGGATCTCTGAGGTATGGGAGACTTCAATAACAAGAAGGCCGGTAGAGGGTCCATAGACCGGCTCAGAGAAACAGTCTTAATAGTCTCCGCTGTCGGCTCTGAAATACTTGGAACTGACCCTGCAATAACAATACCACTCTCAGTTGGCCCCGAGGTCTGTGGACTTGTCTGTTTTTGAAACTTTAAGAGGTGGCTCCGAGACACCAGTGCCGGGGAGGGCCTCTTAGAAAATTTTGACTTTCCCTTAGTGAATTTAGAAGAGGATGAAGAACTAGACAAATCTTCCTCAAAGGAAGGTTTACGAAGACCTTTCAGGATGAGCTTGTTCTTCCTTTCCTGCAACACCCTAGGACTGAAAGCATGACAAAATAAACAGGTCTCCTGTAAATGGATGGCCCCTAAACAGTAAACGCAGTTACCATGGACATCCGTTATAGACATTTTTGAGAGCACTTACTACCTTTCTTAAAGCCGGATGGCTTATGATCCTTACTCTCTTTAGACATTCTGCAGTAGAGACACACACACAGAGAAAAAGAAGAATGACTAGGTCCTCTAATTTAAACGGGCCTAGCCCTGCAGGAAGCAAAATTGACACCACGAGGACTAGGTCCTCTAATTTAAATGGGCCTAGCCCAGCCAAGGAAGAGATAAGGTCTTCTAACTGAAACAGACCCAGAAAGTCAGAGAAAGCAGAAGTATCACACACTCAAACAGAAACACAGTAATAAGCAGGGAATTGCAAAAAAAACTCAAGCTTATTTAACAGACAATGCTTTGCCAAGCACAAACAGAACGTAGCTCTGTTAATAGTAGCAAATCCAATCATGCTACAACAAGTTAATTTACAAGCGAAAACTGCCAAAAAACTCTATAAACACACACAGTATAACAGTGCGCAAAAGGCGCCTACACTACTAATATATGGAAAACCAGCACATGGGATACCGACCAAGATAGAAAGGGCCGAAGGCCAAGAAATTGCACTAAATGGCACAAGTAAAGCTAACAACACTAACAACTACGTTGATTACTATAAGCCGTAACAGTTTTAACTACTTTAAACTATTTTAAACTATACAGAGCAAAGAAATTTGGTAATACATGCAATCACTTAGCCAGAGCCAAAGAGAAGCACTACCGAACTCGTCGACGTGGCAAACGAGATCTGGGGATTGTACTGGTGCACCACGGGATGCCTACCTAGCCACGAGCCAACCAGAAGTCTTCCGCTTGTAAATAGGCAGAGTCAGAGCCGAGGATCGGCTCTGATCCCATATAGAAAAATGAAGAGGGAGATGGACTACAAACATGGAACGTTATGGCGAGTACATAACTTCTTTTTTCTTGCTAAAGTACATACTACTTGGCCTGCAAGCCCCACACACATACACATCTGAAATGCCACTGTTGAATGCCTTTGTACATACTGCTAGTACATGGTAGCCGTCAGCATTAAACAGGACTGGCCTCCTCCCTCCAGGGTGGCCACTCAGTCCCATCCTTCCTTCCTTGGCTGCTCCAGCACCCAAGTCACTAGCCAAGCCATTTCATCTGGGTAGTAGTTAGGACTTTATTTCTGTATGCTACCGAGCCAGTCTTGGCATGTTACATTAGCAGAGCATTCAAAATAGAAGATCATCTCAAGAAACTGTATCATCTTTACTATATCTATGTTTTGCTTATGCTTAGATGTGCTTTGAGAGCTACATCTGTTGCCCTTTTCTGAAGTGGAGCTGAAATGACTACTTGAGTGCCTTCTTAGCAGGTGTCTTCCACTGTTTGACATAATTAGAGTGATTCTGACCTCTTTCATATTTCTACGGAATGCTTGTCTGTGGAATCACTCCATATTTTGTACCATATGGCCTTTCTGCATAGTTCTTGTGCACCCTCTCAATCACCATATATTTTTCAATTCATGCTTGGCTTTCGGTGGCTTTAAAGCTACTAGTTTTCTTCACCTTTATAATACTCTTCCTTTAGTGACATAGTTCTATCACCCTTTCATTGAAGTTGGTGCTCAGAAATGTATCTGCAGAGCTGTACTTTTGCTTTGGAATTACCTTCAGTTTATCGGCTCCGATCCCATATGTAAGAATGAAGGTGAGATAGGACTACAGAACATCAGGCATTTACAGCAGCGTGCATGTGTATGTGCTGTGAGTGCATACATGTATGGGGGTACAATGTACCAAACCTGCTGGACATCGCAGAGATCAAGGAACTAGGGCATACCAAAAATACAGGTCAACTGGTCACGGGGATGTGATAAACTAGGCTTGCCCACCTTTTCCTACACCAGATGTTGTACTTTCTGACTGATGAACCAAACCTATCAAAACAAAACACTTAAGATTTTTAAATCCTTGTTTGATTATGATGCTTAAATGAAGCAGGAATAATCCCAAGTACCACCACAGCTCACCTCCTTGCCCTCTCATGATAAACTAATTAGCACTACACTTGGGTGCAAAATACACTTAAGAATACCATTCTTCTATTAATGATTTCACTGCACCTCAGTCATGGCAGCACACTGTCTTTGCCACTATATACGGACTTCAGTCCTCACTCCACATGGAGTAAAGGTAGCCTTGCTTGTACAATATTTATGATTTTTATACCGGACGCAATGACACCATAAAGACTTTTCTTGAAATGTGCTGCATTGCACTGCCCTGAGAAGAATTTGTAAATATAGACAAAACAGGAAGAGTATAATAAAGCTTGGTAATGGATCACTTTCTAATGGTCATGCAGGCCTACTAGTGGAAAACACAGTGCAGGGTTACATACCAGAAACAGACTGATATTTCTCCTAAAACTTTTCGGGCAACAAACAAGTTGTGCTTTTAGATGCTGATGTTAACAGAAAACACTGCACACTGATTTCAGAGTGGCAAGTCAAAATTCCCAGCGATGCTTTCCTTTCTTTTTTATGCAATATTTTATAAGCTGGAAAACATCACTTTCAGGAGAAAAGAAAAACGATTTAAGATTTTAGAAATTATAAAGTCACCCCTGAGTTTCCTTGCAATGGAACTCATAAAACAAGACAATAAGGTCTTAATACCTAAAATTTCCAACTGTGTTCTGTAACTGAATGTCCTGACACCAAGAAATTTGATAAAAAAATTCAAATAGGTTCACAGTCATGGTCATACATTAAGGAGATACTGTCAGTAGGCCTACACACATTAAGCTGCTTGTTTTTTTTTTTTTTGACATTTAGTAACAAACACATATATTTATCAATCCGACTGAAACGCAGCAAATATAATCGGAATACTACTGTGTTTTATAACATGAAATTAAATATTTATCAGAAAATATTTTCTGCCATTTTAAACAGTATATAAAAAAAAACATTTTTACAAGTGTAAATGACACCCACACATTTGGGGCCCACTTCTGGTTAGCCTTCGGTGCTTTTACCTCCTGCAAAGTAAATATAAAGGGCTTTTAGGCCTTTTTTATTTAAAGCTGTTCAAGAAAAACTGAAAAAAAAACAGTACAGTAATATTGGCATCAGTAATACTGGCATCTTTAGAATGGTCAAGTTAAGAACAGATGGATAAATTCAGTTCTACTCTCACCCCAGCTTGTTATGTGGACTTTGTCCAGCTAAGGAGTAACAACAAGCGGGGTCAAAAGGGTAATAAGGGCTTAATGGTCCAGTCAAGGAGGACAAAAAAACAGAACTTACTAGCTTTGTTCTGTTTGGATATTAGTAACATAAAAATCCGGTCCAAAAATGTAAAAGTGAGACTTTCATTTTTACATGTAGTTAAAGATTATTTTTTTCATCAACATTCAAGATGCAACTGTTTCTCTGACAAAGAGGCTAACTCCATAATTTACAGAAATATTTAAAGTAACTCTCTCCCGTAGCTTTCCCTGAAAAATTGCAACTATGCCAAATGAATTTGAAAACAACAGGACTTCATATATAAAGGACTAAAAACAGGCAGAAGGCTGGGAATGGCCTTCTTGAGCAGTCTACATATAACCGAACATCTTAAAAGCTGCAAACAACTAGCTGACTGTTAGAAGACCATGGCTTACAGTAAGTTAGTTGTACAACCCATCGATTTTTTTTTTTTTAGGGGAAACTGCTCAGCCCCCACACAAAGGGATACCCCTCCACTACCATTACTCCTGATCTCTAAAGATATACTGATTCAGATAAAGGGATAAAACAATTAAAGCCTTTTCTCCATGTTTGTTATCACAAAGAGAATTTGTGTGAAGCCTCTTTGCCATCGGTTTCCACAGCAGTACAGCAGGTGAGAGAACTGGGCTGCAGTACGCCTGTTAGTGGCTGTCAAAACAGTTCATGAAAATGTCAGCAGTAAACAGTGACTGATTACATTTATTTTTACTTAACATTTGTTTACCGGGAAAGTCCGACTTGGAACAAAGCCAATTTTCAGCGGAGGCCCAGGGAGAAACGCTCCAGATGCATGTCTTTTGTAACTTGGGAGGAAACTAGACCAACCTGGAGGAAACACACACGAATGCAGGGAGGATGCAGAAGGCACTCCAGTCGAGAATCGAACCGGAGAACCTCTTGCTGTGAGGCGACAACGCTACCGCTGCACCATTGTTCCGTCAATTCAGTAACATTCCTGCACTACAAAAATATACTGCAAACATACATAAGAACCTCCTCTAATTAAAACTATTCAGATTAGAAGTAGAGATATTCAAAATAATTCACCAATACAATTTAAAGAGCACTGCCATACAGATCTTTTCAGTTATACAGTTCAAAATACCTGACTAGGGTTAGTGTTTCTGCAGGAAAGACACCAGCTCAGCTACACTTTTCTCAAACTCTTTGCACAACCCAACCTCATTTTAAACTTGGTTAACACATTTTTGCAGCAAGGTCTTTTTTCCCCTGATAAAAAAATAAAATTATAGATAACATTCATAACACACTGGCCTAAGGGCTAAAAAGCTCATGGCTGATGGTACAAATATAACATGGCAGTGAAATATACTTAAGTGTGCACAAAACCTTTGTAAATGTGAAGAATGGCAAACTCACTGGTACAATTTTCACATACATGGAAAACAGGAAGAGTAAGCAAACCATAACATGCCTTATACAAAAACTGAAACACTGCAGGCTCTCCATGGATGTATGTACCTGGTTCAGAACTACCTTCTTAAAAAAAACCTTCTCGATCACAATAAATAACTCACACTCAGACTCTTGTAATACTAATACTGACATGCCACAAGGTGTCATCCTTGGCCCACTCCGGTTCCTCATTTTTATAATCATCATCCTATGGGCACTTTCTGACGTTATTTACTTTATGCAGATGACAGCATGATAAAGAGATCTTCTCCAACTCAAGAATCAAACACACTCCTACCTAATGGCTTTAAACATCTTTAGAATTGAATCCTCGGTAATAAACTAACCCTAAACGAACAAACACCCACACGCAAAAAGCCTAATGTTTGGTCCAAACAAAAGGCTATCCTCGGCCCAACCCAATCACTTAATGTACTCAACCAAGAAGGCTACTCCCTCAAAAGGCATCACACTGCAGAAATATCTTGAGAGCATAAAGTTCTAACCCAGCTAAAAGTAGTCTACAACATTTCACATCTGCTAATAAAAAGAAACTAAGCAGGCCACAGCTGTCAACATACTGCATCCTTAACTTGAATATTTCTTCCCTTAACACCTATAGATTCTTCATAAAACAAAACAAAACAAACAAAAAAAGATAGAAATTCCAAAACTTATCTGAGCTCTTATAATGATCAACCCTGCTTAACCATCAACATTTTTAATGGATTCCTGATGCATCCTGGACCCCTCCCTGTCGGGGTCTATGTTATATATTCGAACGCTTAAACGTTAGAATCACTAAAGATCGAACTTTAGTTATCGAACATTTAAATGTTCATATATATTAAAAAAATAAATAAATAAACTGAAGTGCGATCTCGGAGTTGGTATATTTAAGTAGCGGGGGTGTGTGGGGGTGCAGGGGGGCATGCCCCCTGCTTAAATCCCTTACTTTTTTTGTTGAATATTAATTTTTAATATATTCGAACACTTAAATGTTCGATCACTAAATTTCGATCTTTAGTGATTCAAATATTTAAGCGTTCGAATATATAAAATAGACCCTCCTGTTGACCCCTTATGTACAAACTAAAAAGACAGTTTACTACTCCTCCAAACTACACAACTACCTTACCTCCCACTCACTCAGAGCTGCAAATGAAAAAATACTATCCAGACCACCATAAACTACAAGAAATGCAAAACAACCCTTTGTCAAACTTTTGCCAGGTAAATAGAACTGCCCACAGTGTACCCTACTGGAAAAGAACAGAAATGTATATAAACTATATACCTGTGCAAATGTACGTTTTAATAGTAGAAGCTGGAACATGCAGAGTTAACTTACAAAACTTCAAGAAAATAAGTTGAAATTAAGTGATTTACGATGTGCTGTAAAACTCAGTTTCAATGCAGCAAGACAGGATGTCTAAAGCTAGAAGATTTTTCTACTGTTCTGGAGAGAAGTAATTACTAGGTTTAAAATGTAAAAATGTTCAATTGTTTTACAAATTCCAGTTCTGGACAAACATTTGAGAGATGCACATTTTTAACAAAGAGATGCTACTTTCTGTTAGCCTGGGAACTGAAGGCAGGTGACAGAGTGATGTCATCCAGGCTGACCTAGCAGTAATATTTAATAACGATCAAGAACATCCACTCATCTGCATTTGCCTTGCTCTGCAAGTAAGTTATTATCTTTTAGATACAGATAGGAATATAGTAAAGATTAGTTGAGATGTTTTCTGTATTTGAGACTGTCCTGCAATGTTGTTTTAAAATATTTCCTATGATTCTGAACTCTGCAGTTACTGTGCTGATGGAGTATCATCTTGTTCTTTTATTACTTATTATTAAATGTATTTAAACCAATCTTTGTGGATATTTGTGAGACATTTAAGTGCTTAGAGTACTTGCATATGTATTTGGTGACACTGTACAGATCTCTTATAAACAACCTTGCTCTTGGTAACACTTACCATTTGGATAATAGTAACATTACACAGTAGAACTGGTCATTTTTTGTAAGAGGCTTTTAGTAGCTGATAAGCAAGGGTTGGTGGCAGTGATAACTACCTTATAGTCTGGGCAGAAGGGGGCAAAGATATTAAACCTGTGCCAGCCTTCTCCAGGTGTGTGTGTGTGTGTGTGTGTGTGTGTGTGTGTGTGTGTGTGTGTGTGTGTGTGTGTGTAAATCAAATCTCAAACATGGACACGAAGCACTGGTTGGACAGAGGGTGCTGGAGGTCTTGGCTTGACCCCTCAGTTGAGATCTTAGCCCTATAGCTTGTGCCAGTGGGGAGTCTTATTGGGGATCTGGAGAAAAAGGGAGAAACCAGCCCCAGATGGACTGTGATCTCTTAAGGGAAGTTGTACTTTACTGTTTGTATACTTGTCATCCTCCCATTGTGTACGTCCCTCACTGTTGCCAGTGGTGAGGACTGAGGCTCCTTGATTACTGGGCCAGTGTGCAGGGGAGTCACATATTAACTGGTGGCAGTCGTGGGATAACCACATCACATATTAATTGGCTTGTAGTGGTGTGGATATTGAATTCCTGTAGCCTGTGTACTGTGGCCACTGAAGGTGTTTGTACTCTCAATCAGTCACACAGTGAACATTCAGAGATCACATCGCAATTATTTTAATTGTTTTTGTTAGCTTAGTCAGGGAGAACAGGCAAGCATGTCAGCAGAGGAGTATGGCAAAATGACAAGGAGCCAGTTGGCTGAAATGCACCATGCTAAAGGACAGGAGCATGCCAAACTGACTGAAGCAGACATGACTGCAGCTTTAGTCACAGCTGCATCGCAGAACAGCAACCAGAAAAAAATGAGAAACTGCAATATCTGAAGGCTGAGGAAAATGAGAAACTGTGAAGCCGAGGAGGAGGAGAGGCAGAGGCAACATTAAAAGGAGATGCTGACTCTTCGCCAGAGTCACGGAGGTAATGGGGAAGGGAGTAAACGAACCCCAGAAGCAAAAAAGGTCAGTACATTTCTTAACAATTTACACAGGGGGATAATTTTGATAATTTCATTCATATGTTTGAGAGGGTATGTAAACAGAATAATGTTGACCAAGGGCCCTGGGTACGGCTCCTGACCCCCTACATGGTAAAGTTGTAACTGTAACTTCTAAATGGTTTGATACGGATTGTTTAAATTATAATGTTGTCAAGAACTGTCTTTTAGAATGTTTTAAGTTACACCTGAAGCTTACAGGAAAAAGTTTATTGAGCACAGGTGCAAGGCAGATGAAAGTGTGTGTGAATATGTTGCTGAACTAAGCACTTATTTTCATAGGTGGGTGAGTGGATGTCAGATCACCACTTCTGAAGGGCTGGCAGAACGTTTGGTGAGGGAACAATCCCTCAGCACTTTCCCTGAGGACATGAGAATCTGGTTAGGTGATGATACACTACTGCAGATGAGTTGGGGAAGAAGGGAAACCTATATTTAACAAGCAGGGCATCACTGCACAGGAAAGGGACACCTAGTGCTGCTCATGGGTCAAAGGGATCCCATGGTGGGCAGCCCAGACTACCCCTGCCAGTAGCAGGGGAAGCCACTAGGTCCAGGCACAAGTCCAAGACCAAGGGTTAAATATTTTAAATGCAACCAGTGGGGCCATGTAGAATACAGATGTCCACAGAGGCAAGGTGGGGAACAAAAGGTGGGAGAGCCAGTAAGTGGTAGTGACAAAATGCCAACAGTAGGTTGTCTCGAGACAACAAGGGTACCAAACTACCACAAGAGATTGTATCCCATCTTAGTGAATGAGAAAGAGGCCATGGCTAAGAGAGACCCTGCCTCTGACCTAATCATTGTGAAGCCTGCAATGGTTACAGAGGAGCACTACTTGCTTGGGCAGTCTACTCCAGTCAGAGTTTTAGGAGGGGCCCCACTCCAAATACCTTTGGCTAGGGTTCACCTTGACTGGGAGGGAGGAAAAAGAAGCCAACAAGTAGGTGTGTTTGAGGATATCCCTGCAGATGTCCTGACAGGGAATGATTTTGATAATGCAGTACAGTGTGTGCATGCAGTAACATGCAGTCAGGCTTGGAGACAAGCATGTGGGTCTGGTAGCCTGGGGGAGACCCAGACAGACCACACAATTGCAGCCAGGACTAGTGAGGTGGTTACTTCAGCGAGAGAGCTACCCTGTAGCAGCGAGACTGAAGGTGAGCCACAGCTGCTTCTGGGTACTGATGTTCCCTTGGACAGAGTGACTGCAAGGGCAGCAGTAAGTAGTAGTAGTACCCAGGCTGACAGTGAGGCACCGCTGTCAGAGGATGCCAGACTTCCTGTGGAAGGGGAGCCGGGAAAGGACACAGAGTTGAGACAGGCTCAGCTCTCAGACCCTACATTACAAGGCCTGAGGGAGGTAGCTAGTGAGGCACCTGATTCGCAAGGGAAGGGGGAATCTGTATACTGGGACAAAGGGTTACTGTATAGAGAGTGGACCCCTGAGGGAGGGTTACAGGTTGAGAGAATACAGCTGTTGGTAGTGCCCAGAGCCTACCATCTGGCACTTTTAGCCATAGCCCAAACAAAAGCAGCCAGCACTCCATATAGCCACAAGTGAAAAAGTATTTAATAATTATTTAATAAGATAAAGTTCCATTAACCAAAAAAACACAAAATAAACTTCAAACACCACTAAGGGTGAAAACAGCATACCGGTTTAAGCTTATAGCCTTCATCAGTGCTAATGTGCCTATTAAATGACTGCATTTATACATAAGCAAATCCAATATTATTGGTTCTTTATAGCAATTCATTTAAACCAGGTGCAATCAAGGTTCCTAATTTCACTATCTACATGCGTTCCTTAAAATTTAAAAGTGGATGTAAACCCTCATGTGGTCTTGTATTCTTATAAATTCTATCTATGATGGTAATGTGTATCTAGCTGTAGGGTGTTGTGTTTGTATAAAGCACTACTACTTCTCTTACACTTAACACTAAGATGTCCTGATATTCTTAGTCTGAGTGGGCGTGAGGTCTGTCCTACATAAAAAGCTGGACAGGTGGACTTAGCTAAATATATCACCCCATCACTGTTACAATTACCAAAAATCAATATATCAAATACTTTGGAACAATTTGATGAGGTAAAAACGTTCTGTTTCGGGACCAGCTTATAAAAGCTACAATCCCCCACAAGGATAGCTGCCTATTAACGGACTACCATCCAATCTCCTCTGTATATCCAACCTACCTCATTTATGCCCTTTCTTTTAGTGATTGAACCACCCACTCAAACTCTTACCTTTCCTGTAAGAAAACCTGCACCTCTCTGGTAACAACCCCGATATCCTATCATCCATCTAAGATCTCCCAATGTCGATATACAATACTTTTCAAAAAATTTGTATTGTAACCAAAGTCCATAATAAAATCTAATGGGCATATTTTGTGTATGGGTTTTGTCCTGATATTTTAAAGCCTGTTGTCTATCAATACATTGCACAGAGATTGCCACTTTCTGGATAACCTGGAAAAACCTTGCATTTGAAACCTGTGTGTGATATCCTTAGCAAGTGTATCATAATCAGCCACCCTAGAACAAATTCCCTTAAGTCTTAAGAATTGTGATTTGGGAATATTGATATGGGAATATTATTTATTACATGTTGTGGATGGCAGCTGGTGGCATGGAGCAAATTGTTAAACTGTGGGTGTTTTCTATATAAAATGCTATTTAATGTCCCATCATCCAGCACACTAACCTGCACATCCAAAATCCCCCACTTATTTTCATTTAAATATTCCACGAATTCTTGTAAATACATTTCGTCTGAACGCCAAACCAGCCAACAATCATCCAAATAGCGACGCCAGATGTCAATGGCTTCTAAATAAATGTTGTGACCAGCATCATATATCAAATGATGTTCTATATATCCCATAAAAAGGCCAGTATAAATGGGAGAAAAGGACGCTCCCACTGCTGTCCCTGTTAACTGTAAATAACACAAATTGTCAAAAAAGAAAACATTTTTATTCAGCACGTGCTCAGTAAGACACAATAGGAAGGTGTTAAACCCAGGATCATATAAAGAAGCCTGTGTAAAGCCAAAATTCTAAGGCAGCCAAACCTGCCCAATGTGGGATGTTCATGTATAATGCACTAACATCTAATGTGCAAAGTAGCCACCCTTTCTCAATCTGCATATCTGCAGTAATGTTAAGGAATTGGGTAGTATCCTGTATACGAGCCCTTATATGTTCCAATAGAGGTTTCAGATATTTAGTCAAATGCCGAGAGGGTTTCTGTCAAAGATCCCCTTCCTGACACTATAGTCTACCAAGGAGTATACTATAGTTTTTATGGATCTTTGGTAACACACACAAGCTTTGTCTTGTGGGGTTTACCACTGTTAAAAGATACTTAACTTGTCTAGAAATGATCCCTCCTTCTAAAGCCAAAGCCAAAAAACTATCTATCTCCTGTTTGAAGACAGGACTTGGATCCAAAACCATCAACTGATAATACTAATGGTCAGTCAACTGATTGACGGCTTCATTATGATACCTATCCCAATCCTAAATGACTACAGCATCTCCCTTATCTGCCTGATTGATAACAATATTATGTCTTTAGTCTACACAGAGCTTGACATTCATCCCTTGTGATATTATCCAACCCCCCATGACTAAAAACTTGTTTATGGAAATGTAAATCGGTCAAAACTAAATTCTGAAACATTCCAACATGTTTATTCATGGGCGGTGCAAAGGAGGAAGTCCTAAAACGAAAACTGTTAACATCTTCACTCTGTCGATCCACAACCTAATCGAAATAAAGTTTCAAATTAAGATTTCTACAAAAATTGAAAACATCCTGTGCAAATGAATATTCTGACACAAAGAAATTGGGAACAAACCCCATGCCTTTATTCAGTGGAGTATATTCCGCAGAGGTCAACCCTAAGGAAGAAATATTGCAAACATTAGGACACTACATTTAGCCATAGCCCATGATATTCCCTTTGCAGGTCATATGGGCATAAAGCATACAAAGAGACGTATTACGCAGAACTTATTTTGGCCTGGGATTTCTAGAGAAATAACAGGGTACTGCAGGACCTGTCTGCAGTGCCAACAGGTAGGCAAGGCAGCAGACAAGGTGAAAGCTCCTTTGAAACCTTTGCCATTGACTGAGGAGCCATTTCAGAGGGTAGCTATGGATATTGTGGTGCCTCCGAGTACCCCAAGTTCCACAGGGAAAACCTATATTCTAGTGGTAGTAGATTATGCTACCAGATACCCTAAGGCATTGGCACTGTCCTCCACTGAAGCAGAAAAGTTGGCAAATGCTTTGTTAGAGATTTTTAGCAGGGTGGGGTTTCCCAAAAGAAATACTGACTGATAGAGGTGCCAATTACATGTCAGACCTGCTGGCTTGCCTGTAGAAGTACTGTGGGGTGCAGCACCTAAAGACCACCCCCTACCATCCCCAGACTAATGGTCTTGGTGAGAGGTTAAACTCTACACTCAAGATGGTGGTCGGTGGTACGGGCAGTTTAAGAGGGAGTGGGATAAATATTTGCCCCATTTGTTATTTGCTTACAGAGAGGTTCCCCAGGAATCCACAGGTTTTTCAGCCTTTGAGTTGCTGTATGGGCATAGGGTGAGGGGACCTCTAGATTTGATTCGAGATGAGTGGGAGGGTGAGTGTGAATCTCACAAGGAGTCTGTTGTGGCATATGTCCTAAAACTCAGGACTAGCTTGGCCCAGGAGAACCTGGCAAAAGCCCAACAGCAGAAAAAGGTCTGGTATGACAGGAATGCTCGAGCTAGAGAGTATGCTGTAGGGCAGCAGGTAATAGTTCTCATTCCTGTCAGACACAACAAGCTGAAAGCAGCTTAGTAGGGGGACCCTACAAGATGGTAAGGGAGTTCAGTGATGTTAACTACATGGTAGAATTGCTAGGCAGGATGTAGGGGCACAAACTGTACCATGTTAACATGATGAAACCGTACCATGATAGGGAGGGGCCCTTGTGCTGAATACTTGCAGTGGATGGCAGGAAGAGTCTGAGGTGGATCTGGTGACTGATCTCAGTAAGGCTCAGACTGAATCCTCAGTGAAAGGGGTAAGAAATGTCCCAGCAGTTATCCCCTACAATGGTTCGAGAAATCCAAGCAGTGCTACAGGAGTTTGGGGACATGTTCACTGGGAAACCAGAGTGCACCCACCTAGTGCAGCAGCATGTGGCTACAGGACCCCAAAGCCTATTAAGCAGGCCCCTTACAGGGTGCCTGAGAGAGTCAAATGA
This sequence comes from Protopterus annectens, assembly GCF_019279795.1. Classification (NCBI taxonomy): domain Eukaryota; kingdom Metazoa; phylum Chordata; order Ceratodontiformes; family Protopteridae; genus Protopterus; species Protopterus annectens. The sequence goes on along the minus strand of NC_056735.1, from coordinate 303,438,437 downwards.
ACTCTGAGGGAGGAGATACAAGAAATGTTGGAACTAGGGGTAATTCAGGAGTCCAGCAGTCCCTGGGCCTCCACAGTGGTGCTGGTACCAAAGAAGGATGGCAGCACCGGGTTCTGTGTGGACTACAGGAAATGCTTACCCCATGCCTAGGACAGATGAAGCCCTGCAGAAGCTGGGTGGGACTATGTATCTTACCACTACTGATCTTACCAAGGGTTACTGGCAGGTGCCCTTAACTCCCAGTGAAAGAGAGAGTTCAGCCTTTGTGAATCCTTTTGGCTTGTATGAGTTCACGAAGTTGCCCTTTGGGATGAAAAATACCCCAGCGACTTTCCAGAGGCTGGCAGATTGTATACTAGCAGGAGCAGGAGATTTTTCCCTTGCTTACCTAGATGATATTGCCATCTACAACAATTCCTAGCAAGAGCACCTTCAGCATGTCAGGGAGGTGCTGGGCAGACTACAGAGATCAGGGTTGACCATTAAGTCCAGCAAATGTCAGATGGGTATGGCAGAGGTCTCCTACCTCGGACATAGAGTGGGGAGTGGTAAGATCAGGCCACAGCCTGCCGATGTGGAAGCCATAAACAGATGAGGGCATTCTTAAGGACAGCAGGGTACTACGGAAAGTCTGTCACCAGTTATAGTACTATAGCTGCTCCCCTCACAGACCTGACAAGGAAAAACAGACCCCAGCATGTGAGCAGGCATTCCAGAAGCTTAAAAGAGCTTTGGGAGGACCCCTGTGTTGGCCAGTCCAGATTACAGCAAATAATTTGCTGTGCAGGTGGATGCTTCAAACCATGGGGTGGAGGCTGTACATAGCCATGTTTCTTCAGAGGAAGAGCACCCAATGGTATATCACAAATGTAGGCTCCAACCCAGGGAGGAATGCTATGCAGCTGTAGAAAAGGAATCCCTAGCCATAGTGTGGGCACTGCAGAAACTTCAGTCTTATCTGTTTGGAAGGAAATTCACTGTACTTACAGACCACAATCCCTTAACATGGCTGCATCAAACCAGCCAACAAAATGCCAAGTTACTAAGGTGGAGCCTAGGGTTGCAAGCATATGATATGACAGTGCAGCACCGCAGGGGGGTTAACAATGTCAACGCAGATGGGCTGTCAAGACAGGGAATGGAGTAATGTATTCCCAGATAGACTCAACCCTCTCAAGCAATGTTTCTCAAGGGTCACTTGAAAAACTAGCTTGAGTTTTTTTTTGGGGGGGATGTGAGGCTGTCAGCCCAGCTATCTGGAATTTTGTAAATAATCATATGTCATTTGTGAATATTAATATAATTAATATGCTTGCCTTATAAATGTAAGAGAAAGTACAGTTTTGTACCTACCATAAATGTAGATATCCGATAGGTATGCATCTGCAGTCATAACATATGGGTTGTCCTGCCTCAGGCAGCCCTTCGGTCGGCCGGATTCCAAAGTCTGGGTCTGGCCTCGGCTGATGTCGCACTTCACCCGACGTCATAGCTCCTGGGGTATAAAGGCATCAGCCGACGCCATTTTCCTCAGTGTTTCTTGCCCCAGATGCCAGGTGCCCTCTAGGAAGGCTAAATTTGGATAAATGTAGAAAATTCCAAACAGTAGAAAGAAAAATATATATACATATATACATACAAACAAATACACCATAATAGATTCCCCCAGCTAGCTAAAAGAGGGGTAAGTACAGCTAACTAAAAGAGGGGTAAGTACCCTAGGAATACCACAGAGGGGAAGGAGGGTGGGTAATCCTGACTGCAGATGCACACCTATCGGACATCTACATTTATGGTAGGTACAAAACTGTACTATGTCCTTCAAGGATGCATCTGCAGTCATAACATATGGGTAGAATACCATAGCCAAACTGGGGGTGGAGGCACTAAGATAATGATGGTGTAGTTAAGATCCCCTGTAAAACAGCAGTTGCAAAACCTGCTTGGGATCTGGAGTATAAAGGAAGGTTGTAATGCTTGGCAAATGTATGCACGGAGCTCCAAGTAGCAGCTTCTAAAATGTCTTTGGTAGCCACTCCTCGTAGGAAAGCTGTAGTGGTGGCTGTAGCTCTTGTGGAGTGAGGCCTGATATTTTCAGGAGTTGTCTTCCCATGAAATGAGTAGCAGAATCGAATGCAATTTCCTATCCATTTTGAGATAGTCTGTTTTGAAATTGCTTTTCCTTGCATTCCTGTTGCATATGCTACCAGAAGCTGGTCAGTTTTTCTGCTGGCCTTAGTTCTGTCCAGATAGTAGCGCAGTTGTCTGTGCACATCCAAGGTGTGTAGTAGTTTTTCCCCCCGGTTCTGTGGGTTGGGGAAGAATGTAGGTAAATGTATAGCTTGGTTCAAGGATATCCTGGAGACCACCTTTGGCATAAAAGTAGGATTGGTTCTCAGAGACACTCTATCCTGATGGAAGATAAGGAAAGGCTGCACTGCTATTAATGCCTGTAACTCCGATACCCTTCTTGCTGAAGTGATTGCTAGCAGGAAGGCAGTTTTCCAAGATAAGAACTGTAAGTCTGCTGTTGCTGCTGGTTCAAAAGGGGGGAGTGTTAATTTTTCTAGCACAAAATTGAGATCCCATGCAGGCAGAGGTGGTTTCCTTGGAGGCTTTACGTTTTTGATCCCTCTCAAGAATTGCCTGAGGAGAGGATGAGAGAAGACAGGAGGATCCATGTTGTACTCTGCTGAAATTGCTGATGCATGAATCTTAATGGAGGAATAGGACAGGCCATTGTGGAACAGTTCTGCTAAGTATTCCAGGATGTGTGCTAGGTTTGCCAGTGTGACATTTTCTCCCTTTTCTGCACTCCAAATGAGGAATCTTTTCCATTTGGCTGAATATGTTTTCCTTGTGGAGGGTCTGCGAGCCTCCAGGATAATGTCCTTAACCCTCTGAGATAAATCAGGCTGGTTTTGTTTTATGCAATTTTCCAAGCAGTTAGCTGCAGCGTTTTTAAGTTTGGATGCAGGGTCTTGTAGTTGTTCTGCGTTAGAAGTAAGGGACATAGAGGTAGAGGCCATGAGTGCGTCCGAGACATGCTTCTCAGTAGCGGCTACCAATGTTGCCTTGGCCAGTCTTGAGCTATCAGAATTACCTTTGGCTGTTCCTCTCTGATCTTCAGTAGAACTTTGTACATCAAAGGAAGAGGTGGAAAGGCATATACTGTCAGGGCCTTCCAGCTGAAAGAAAGGGAGTCCACCCTCCAGGCAAGTGGGTGGTATACTCTTGAGCAGAATTTCTTCAGTTGGTGGTTGTGTGGGGAGGCGAACAGGTCTATCTCTGGCATTCCCCATTTCTTTGTTATGGTTTTGAAGACATCTGGATGCAGCATCCATTCGTGAGCATCCGTGGTAGTTCTGCTTAAGCTGTCTGCTAGTGAATTCTCTTTTCCTGGTACAAATCTGGCCTGCAGTTGGATGTTGAGATTCAGGGCCAAGTTCCACAGGTCCATTGCCATCCGGCATAGAGGGTATGAATGTGTGCCTCCCTGTTTGTTGATGTACCACATGACTGTGGTATTGTCCGTCCTTATCAGCAGGTGTCCTTGCTGGAGGAATGGTCTGAATGCCTCAATTGCATGCTTCACTGCCAGCATCTCCTTTAGATTTATGTGTAGATTCAGCTGGTCTTGGAACCATAAGCCTTGGATACACTTGTCTTCCATGTGTGCCCCCCAGCCTAGGTCTGAGGCGTCCGTGGTGATGGTCTGCCTTGGATGTGGTTTGTGGAAAGGCAATCCTCTGTTTATCTGACAGGCCTGAGCCCACCACAGGAATTCTTTTTTCAGACATGGAATGATTGGTATCTGGGCTTCTAGACTGTTTGTGCTGAGACCATACATTCCTTGGGTACCATTGTAACTTTCTCATATGCAGCCTGGCATGTGGGATCAATATTATGCAGGATGCCATGTAACCCAGGGCCTGCAGGACTTTCCTTGCAGTAAGCGGAGTTTGTGTTGTTAATGCCATGAAATAGACTGGTAGTTGCTTTTGTTTTTCCTCTGTGAGAAAAGCCATCTGAGTTATTGTGTCCAGTTCTGCACCCAAAAAAGTTATCCTCTGGGATGGCAGTAGTCTTGACTTTTGTATGTTGACTGTGTATCCCAAGGCTTGCAGCAGTATGACATTGGCCAAATCCTTTATTAATTTTGTCTTGTTGTCCGCTTGTATTAGGCAGTCGTCCAGGTATGGGTAAATTTGAATTCCCTGAAGCCTGCAATGAGCAATTACTGATGCCAGGCATTTCGTGAATACTCTGGGTGCAGTAGATAAGCCAAAGGGCAATGCTGAGAATTGATAATGCTCTGATCCTGCAAGAAATCTGAGGTGTCTTCTGCAATCTGGTCGTATAGGGACGTGCAAGTATGCCTCCTTGAGATCTAGAGTCACCAGCCAAGACTCCTTGCCCAACATGGGAAGAAGTTGCTGTAGGGTCAGCATCTTGAATTTTGGAACAATGAGATATGTGTTCAGTGCGGACAAGTCGAGAATAGGCCTCCATTGATTTTCTTTTCTTGGTGTAAAATCCTTGGCCTTGTTCCATAGATGGTACCTTTTCTATTGCTCTCATCCTTAGTAAGCTGATGATTTGTTTTAGAGCCTCTGATTTCTGGCTTGGTGGAAGGTTTGGCATTCCTCTTTTTTTTGGTAGAGTGTGGAAGTGAAACCTGTAGCCCTTGTCTATTGTTTGTAAAGTCCATTCGTCTCCTGTAATGCAATGCCAATTTTTTGAAAATAAAGCTAGCTTTCTGCCCAAGGGTGCTTCCAGTTGTTCCTTGGTAGGCGGAATCAGAGCCAAGTCATTGTGTCTGTCCTGTGGAAGTGGTTGTAGTCGCAGCTGTGGCGGCACTTCTCTGGTTGGCAGGTTGCCACTGATGACCCCTGTAGGTACCCCTTGATTGACCTCTGCCTCTTGGGTGTCTATTTCTGCCTCTCTGTGCTCTGGAGGTGTCTGGAAAGGATCAATTCTTTGAAGGTCAATTTCTGCTAAACCTCGGAGGTTGGACCTGTAAAAAATCCTTGACTGTTTGGACAGATTTTGCTTTTTCTTCCACTTTCTTTAGTACCTCCTGTGCAGGGGAGCCAAACAAACTTTGTTTCTCCATAGGGGCATCTAGGAGTTTAGACTTAACATGGTCTGGTAAGGATTGTTCTTTTAACCAGGCATGCCTTCGAATCACTGCTCCAGTCATAGCTGATCTAAATGAAGCCTCCAGTGCATCATAGCCACATTTTAAGAAATGATTACTGACCTGCTGAGAGTTGTGTACCAAATCCTGAAGGGACTTACGGTCTAAAGGTTCAGGAGAGGCCAGCTTTTTATTCAGCTGATCTAACAAAAATTCCTGGTACTGTATCATGTGAAATTGACAGTTTAAAGCCCTGGCAGAAAGAGTAGCAGATGTATAAACCTTTTTACCCCATCTCTCTAATGCTCTAGATTCTCTTTCAGAGGGTAGAGGGTTTTTGGCAGAGGCAGCTGCAACACCTTTAGGGCCCTGAGAAATGGTTTCTGGGTCTGCAGCATGAGCCTTATACAAGTGGAAGTGAGAATCCAGGACCCTGTAGTATCTGTCAGGTTTGGCAGGGGCTGGAGGAAGAGAATCAGGGGCAGTACTGGCATCATTGTATGCATCATCAACAACTGATAGCACAGGTGGTATGGCTAAAGGCCTATGCTGTGGTAAGTGTAAAAAAGTCCTTAGCCTTTTTCTAGAATCAGAAAAATTCTGACCCTGCCATTGGAAGTGTTCCCTCATTGAGTGTAGGGTTTCCCCAAATGAAAATTCTTCTGGAGGTAAGGCAGAAGGAATGGAGTCTTCTGCATCAGAATCCTCATAAGGTGAGTATGGGCCTTCCTGATGGTCAGATAAATCTGAACCATCCGAGGAATAGTCAGAGGAGAGAGGTTCAGGGGGTTCAGTCCTAGGCCTCTTTTCAGGAGGGGGTTGAGAGGCCCTGTCTGGGTGAGGTTGGGATCCCCTGATCAGAGAAATAAGGTCCTCAGCAAGGCTGAGAATCTGGGAACTTGAGGTAGGCCTGTGAGAGGGAGCTTTTGCAGGTAAGGCCTTGGAAAGTATGGCTGCTTTAGCCCTGGAAAAGGCCTTGATAGACATAGAAGCAGGGGGTCTAGCTGCCCCACGTGCAGGAGTAGAGATGTCCAACGGAATAGTGTCAGACAAATCTTGTGTGCCTGCTTCTTCAGCAGGAATTTCTGTAGCTGACTCAGCCATGGTCTGTGTGGCCTCGGTTATCGGAGGCATGCTTTCGGCCGAAGGGAGAACCCAGGTCTCGGTTTCAGCCTAAACCGAGACACTCGCGGTAGGCCTAACCGTGGTTTCAGCCGAAACCGCAGGCCGCGAGTGTCGGTCCTTTTCCTTGCGTTTTTTAGCCAAATGTGTAGTCGGAGTCTCCGACGGCATTTTATATGCAAAAGTGGAGCCAAAAAACTCTTCTGCAAACTCCGACCGACGTCTGAGTGTCCGTCGGTTGAAGGAAGCACAGGCTAAACAAGCTGATACGTCGTGGTCTGGGCCTAAGCAAGGAAGGCAGTAAGAGTGGAAATCCTTATGAGGTATTTGTTTCCCACAAGTTAAACAATTATTCACTTTGTCTGACATCGGCTGAGGCAAGAAAGAGTCCCCAATGGGGTACTTAGCTTTTTTAGAAGTCTTCGGTAGTTGAAATCTCTGGATCTGACCGACCGGCACTTGCGAACAGCTTCTGCTTCGGGCACCGCGTGGCAAGAAAGACTGAGGAAAATGACGTCGGCTGATGCCTTTATACCCCAGGAGCTATGACGTCGGGTGAAGTGCGACATCAGCCGAGGCCAGACCCAGACTTTGGAATCCAGCCGACCGAAGGGCTGCCTGAGGCAGGACAACCCATATGTTATGACTGCAGATGCATCCTTGAAGGACATCTATAGGTTATGTGTATATTGAACTACTGGCGCAGAAGTGCGTGTTGAACAGGGTTTGTACAGCACTGAGCTTCAAAGATGTGCCCACAGTGTACCCTACTGGAAAATAACAGAAATGTACATCAACTACATACCTGTGAAAATGTATGTTTTAATAGTAAAAGCTGGAATATACAGAATTAACTTAAAAAACTTCAAGAAAAGTTGAAATTAAGTGCTTTATGATGTGCTATGAAAGTACCCGCGGTGGTGGTGCTGCGGTAGCATTGTCGCCTTACAGTAAGATGCTGTCTGGTTCGATTCTCAGCTAGAGCATCTTCTGTGTGGAGACGTGTGAATGGGCGTACCTTCGTTGAAGGTTGTGCGTCAGGGCTGGTAACTCGGCACGTAAAAATCAACTACCAATCATTAGTGGACCGTAGTTCCGCTGAGGCAACCCCTAACTGGGAAAAGCCGAAAGACACAACAACAACAACAACGATGTGCTATAAAAGTTAGTTTCAATGCGGCAAGAAGACAGGACGTCTACAGCTAGAATTTTTTTCTATTGTCCTTAAGAGAAGTAATTACTAGGTTTAAAATGTAGAAGTGTTTAATTGTTTCATGACTTCCATTTCTGGGAAAACATCTGAGAGGTATGTATTTTTAACACAGAGATGTGGTTAGCCTGGGAACTGAAGACAGGTGACAGAGTGATGTCCTCCAGGCTGACCCAGCAGTAATATTTAATATTGATTTAAGAACTATCTCAGAGAAAGACTGTGCACTTTGTGTTTTGTCTTGGACCTAGCAAGAACATTCACTCATCTGCATTTGCCTTGCACTGCAAGTTATTTAGGGCATAGTATCTTTTAGATATAGATAGGAATATAGTAAAGATTAGTTTAGATGTTTTCTGTATTTATTTGAGACTGTCCTGCAATGTTGTTTTAAAATTTCCTGTGATTCTGAACTCTGCAGTTACTGTGTTGATTGAGTATTGTCTTGTTCTTTTATTATTTATTGTTATATACATTTATACCCATCTCTGTGGCTGATATTTGTGAGACATATTTAAGATCTTAGAGTACTTGCATATGTATTTGGGGACACTGTACAGGCCACTCCTAAATAGCCTTGCTCTTGGTCACACTTACCATTTAGATAATAGTAACATTACACAGTAGGATTGGTCACCCTTTGTAAGGGCCTTCTAGTAGCTGATACGTAGTGGTTGGTGGCAGTGACAACTACCTTATAGTCTGGCCAGAAGAGGGCATAGCTATTAAACCTGTGCCAGTCTTCCCTAGGATGTGTTTGTGTGTTTGCATATAATCAAATCTCAAAGTGTGAGTGTGTGTGTGTGTGTGTGTGTGTGTGTGTGTGTGTGTGTGTGTGTGTGTGTGTGTGTGTATGCGTGTGTCAGCTACTTAGGCATGGACACTATACACTGGTTGGACAAAGAGGGTGCTGGACATCTTGGCTTGACCCCTCAGCTGAGATCCTAACTGTGCCAGTGGGGAGTCTTATTGGAGATCTGGAGAAAGAAGGAGAAACCAGCCCCAGACTGACTGTGATCTCTGTGTGCTCTTAAGGGAAATTGTACTTTACACTGTGTGTACTTGTCATCCTCCCATTGTGTACGTCCCTCACTGTTGCCAGTACTAAGGATTGAGGCTCCTTGATTACTGGGCCAGTGCAGGGACGTCACACAAGGTTTTGTTTTTTACCATTTCAGCCCAGGTCATGCCTGAAAAGGGAACTTGGATTTTGCCAGGTTAACAAATGTAAAAATAAAATAAAATGTCACTCTTACCCATGTTTTAATCAAGTTTGATCTTAGTTGGGATATCACAAGGTTCACTTATTTACCCCAGTGAGCTTTTAGGTTAGAAATGGTATCTACTTATCCCTATGTTGTAGTCCTGAGGTTGCTAGGGTCAGTTACTACACAGACAAGAGAATTCTTAGGTCTTTAAGAAAGGCAGTCAATGGGGTGTCCTCTATAAAGAAGCCTTCCCTATACTGACATTGTGGTGAACTAGAATCTGAACACCTTCCCAATTTGGAAGAATTTGGTGGAAGACTGTAGTTTTACAGGATCAACAAGGAAATCTTCCCAGTCAAGGTTCAAGGGGAAAAAAGTACAAGGAGATCTCTGTTTCAAGAAAAAATGTGAACTGCTCACTGACGAATAAAATGACGACTTTCTCCAATCAATACTCATCCTCAGAGACTGTCAGAATACATGAAGGTAGATGAAAGGTTGCACCTGAAATGTCAGTACCTTTCATTGGGAAATGAGGAAAGGTCATGCACTTGTTTATGTTATTAGAAAATAAGTCTTAGAGTATGCTCTGAAATCTATCAAGGCAAATCGAATTTGTAGGCTAACAAAAGATTGTTTTAACATTTTTTTCTCCATGATTGATGAGAATGCTTTCAGAAAATTTTAATTTCAATAGCAGTCCTACTCCTGCTGTAACAAATACTACATATACTTTAACAATTCACATACCTCTCAACTTCTTAGGGCAAGAAATCTGTACAAAGCCATAAATAAAAGTGGGAGAAAGGCATACAAATAGGACATTTTTTAAATATTGTTCTTACAAACTTACAAAGTTGATAGAACAGGTTTTGCATTAGCATAACTCTTCTGAAGGGTATGAAGTCAAACTCAAATGTCTGTCATTATTTTCCAACTTCAGTCTTTAATGATCCATCACTAATTTGCTAGAAAGCTATGATTTTATGAAAAATGGACCAAAAATAATAGGAAAAAATCTGGACAGTCTGCAAAAATCTGTACAGTTGAGAGGTATATTTACATAATCATCCACATTTGCCATTTCAACAAGATCGTAATAACTCAGCTGTTTGAGTGCTATATGTCCAAGAATGGTGACTAAACATCCAGATGGCACAAACTCAGTCTTTGGAAACAAACTGTCTGTAGTGCATTTAGTACATCAAATGAGGACATTGTTAGCTTCTCTGCCCTAAAAGCTTAGCCTCTAAGATGTATACCATTTAAGAAAAAACAGAAGTGTGTAGATTAGCACAGCTGTTGGATGCTACATCACTTCAGAGCAAGGTTTGTTTTCCATCAATAACGCATTTTACAATCTAGTGTAACAACGTAAAAGCATCAGTTTTTAACTTTAAATTCATCTCTCCGACTACTGTAATAGCAATTACTAAAGCTATAGCTAGGCAAGATTACCAAAGTTAGTGCACTGCACAACACAACAGGAAAGCTCTACCCAAAACTGAAAAATTATGAGTCTTGCACTACAAATTTGTACTGTATGCTCAGCTAATATGTCAGAATCAGTGCCTCAAAATGACCATTATGGGGAGCGCCGATTTTGTTTTTTAGTTTGTCCTCTACCCAAAACGGTGTCCGAGTCCCTGCTAACATGCCTGGACATTATGAGTTTTGCCATCCTACAGTCAGTTGCAGCGACAGTGTTACACATCACTGGCTTTTCAGAGGAGGTGTGAAAGTTAATCAATTTATTCTGTTTACCTGAATTACTGAGTTTTGCTTACTTTAAGTCTGTAAAAACCTTTGTCTATTCACAGCATCTTCAATGGAAGAGATGTGAACAAGTTTGGGTTTAAGTGCTCAGAGCTGTAAAGAAACTTTCCCTTGCCAAACATACCTGCATGTTGAAGTTGTCAGCTTTGCCCTATCACTAGAAACAGCCACAAATAGCTGCCTGTATGTTTTACGCTCTGCTTAATTTTACAGTCAACTAGACAAACACATTTTGCAGTTAGATAAAAAGTAACATTGTATTGGCCAAAAATGAGGGATTCTGGCAATCTGTTTATGTTGTTTTATAGCATACTTATCCTTGTTCTTTTTATAGAGTTTAACAACTTTATCCAGTTTATTTGACCAAATTCTCTACCGTCTAGCCTAGGCCATGAACGCTGAGAATATCCTTTCTGAAATTACATGCAACTTCAACAAAGAAAAAAAGAGGGACATGCTTTACCTGTCTGGGAAATAGGTGGAGATGAAAAAAAAAAGTTCAGTTGTACAAGTAAACTTACTATAACAGTAAATGTTGGAATAGATCACAGTTGCAGTAGCTTAAAATATACAAGACATTCTACCAAGTACTGGATGTCTAAGCCAGCTTCCAAAGCTTTAGTGAGCTTTTCAAATGCGCATACATACATTAGAGCTCGACAGAGTGACCGTATAAAAGTAGGCATACAGGTGCCAAAAATCAGTGCTTTCCTTCCTCAGGAAAACTGGAGGCTAGAGCCCTGCTAATAAAAAAAATTACTAGGTGAAGAGGGAAAGACAGGAACTCCCATGATGGCATAGCAGAAGGGGGAAGGAGGGTGGGAATTTGTTTTGCAATGGTGGTCTATTCAAACATTTACTGTTACGGTAAGTTTACTTACACAACTGTATTATATTCACTACATTTTTCATTAGCTTGCTGTTGCAGTAGCTTAAACTAGATGGGATGAAAACTAAAGATTAGAAAGAGAGGATGTATGAACAATCACTGTCTAGAAGTCTCTGGAGAATGGTTCTAGCAAATCTTGTCTTGGTTCATAGAGGAATAGTCAAATGTTTGTAGTGCTTCGTAAAAGTATGAAGAGAAGACACAGTTGCTGCTTCTAGAATATTTCTCGAGTCCATCCCTTTCCTAAAAGCAGTAGTAGTAGTAGTCATAGCCCTGGCAGAATGGGATCTGACGTTGCTAGCAGAATGGGCTCTGACTTTGCCTGGCAGTGCTCTGCCAAGATCTGAATAACAGGACTGAATAGCACTGACAACCATTTAGAAATCATCTGCTTTAATATGGGCTGTCCCTTTTTCTTTCATTCATAGGAAATGAACAGGTAATCTAAATTTCTGAAGTCCTTTGTCCTGTCCAAATAGTATCAGAGTTGTCTATGAACACCCAGGGTGTGCAGAATTTCCTTCCCCTTTTTTCCTGGTTCTGGAAAGAATACAGGGAGATGAATAGACTGATTCAAAGTGAACTCTGAAATCACATTTGGCATAAAAGAATGGCTGGTCCTCAAAGATGCTCTCTAATTATGAAACAGGTGAGAGGGCTGAGTCGCCATAAAAGCTTGCAACTCAGATACTCCTCTTGCAGGAGTAAGAGCAGTGAATGACACTATATTCCATGATATGGACTTTACATCAGCTTCACAAGGTGTTTCAAAAAGAAATAAGTGCATGTTTTCCAGTACAGTCAAGATACCAATGAGCAGGTAATAGTAGCACCCTGTTTCTAGGACGAAGAATATGTAACACTCCTTTCAGAAACCGTTTCACGAGACAAAGAAGAAAGGGGGATCCATAGTTAGACATGAAGAAATGGCCAAAAATGGATTTAATAGAAGGAAGTCAAGAGGTAATGACTCATGCAAGCACTGTATAAACAAAAGTGTTGGCCTTAAAAGGATGTTGGTTCCTACTACGGCACTAACTACAAAATCTTTTCCACTTAGCCATAAATAATTTTCTTGTAGGAGGTGTCTTAGCCTCCTTTAATACATGTTGTACATTCTCAGAGAAATGGTGCATAAAAGTTATTAAAATTTTATTATCCAGGCTGTGAGATGAATAACTTGAGGGTGGGGTGGATCACAAACCCATTGTCCTGTGTGAACAAGCCCATCTGGTGAGGAGGATTGAGGTACTTGCCCTTGGCCATTTCAACAAGAACCACTGCTGCCTCGGCTAAAATGACTTATTAATATTTATTGAGAATCCGTTTGAATCTTTAAAAGGCCGCTAGCTATTACAGGAAAATGTAGAAAAACATACTGGAACATTCCAGTCCATGGGAATTAAAATGCATCTGTCTTCTGGGCCTTAATGCAGAGTCCTGGAGCAGAATTTCCTCAACTATTTGTTGTGAATGGAGGGAAACTAATCTAAATGAGGCATTCTCCACAGGTGGATGATGAAACTTCCACTCATGAATATTTGTCCTGGGCTTGCTCATCCTGACAAAATTCTGTTGTGATTGTATGCAAGTAGCATGAATGGACAGACTGAATTGTAAGGCTAGTTCTCAGGGCAGCACTGCTAATCTGTGAAGATGGTAAGACCCGTTTCTCTCATTTGTTTACATACTGCGACTGTGATATTGTCTTGTCTGTGATGACTTAACAGAGAACCTGCACTCCAGAGATGGTTTAGTGATTTCAGAGCATTTAATAAGGCCATAATTTCTTTGATGTTTACATGCTTTTTGTTCTGATGGCTCAACGAATCTTGCACTTTCACCCCTTTGGAAACAACTCATCATGCAGAATCTGATGCATTTGTGGTTACAAAATGAGTAGGGGTGAGGGGAGGGAGTAAACGGGAGAACCAGATTAAGTGATAACTAATTTACTCACCAGCGAATTTCCCTTGTGACAAAATTTAGCACCAGAAATGGAAAGGAAGGAGTGGTGCTGGTGTAGGGTCCAGACTGATGTGAGGAACTCCTGCATTTTTTCCTGATATATTGTCTGGCTACAAGAATCAGGAGGATTGTAGAAGCCATAAAATCTTTAAATTCTGCCACACTCACTCAATAGCCAGGAACTATCAGGCATTGTTCTCATAAAAGTGCATTCTGTCTAAGAAAGAAAGGCCATCATGAGGGATGCATCTATCCTAGAAACACTAACTTGTACAACAGAATGAGAGACATTTTCTAGGAAGTCCTGCAACCTGCAATAAGCTACTATTGGAGCCAGACACTTTGCAAACATTCTTGGAACTGTTGACAATCCAGGGGGTAAAACAGGAAACTGAAAATATATATTAGACACAGAAAATCTTAAAAGTGTCTGAAGTCTTGGTGAACTGCAATCTGGTGAATCTGGTGAAAGGCATCTTTTAAGTCTACAATTACTAGAAATAGAGGGGGGGTGAAAGGCAACAGAGACTTTAGAGAAAATATTTTGAATTTTGAAGTAAAGGTTTAGAAAATCAGAGGTAAAGTGCTGGCTTCCTGGTTCCTTCTTTTTTGGCATCAAAACAGTCTGAGTAAAATCTTCTTTATATTTAATCAGGTGAGACATGCTCTATTACTCTCAGACAACATTTAATCCAGAATCAGAGGAAACAGGCAGGTTTGACTGAAAGGATGGGGAAGAATTCCAAATGTAGGCAGAGTGCCCCACTGCCAATTGCAGCCTTTCTGTATAATTCTTAGGACCAAGTATCTGATGTGATCTATTGCCAAAGTGGAAGTGAAGGTATATATTTTCAGAAAGATTTAAAGGGCTGCCGGTGTGGGGAGGGTGACTGATGGTTAACTATACCTGGGCTTGGGAAGGCCCTTTTTTGAAGCTCCCCAGCCACCATCTCTTAAGAGATTGTTTGCCTGTTTTTTTTTTTGGAATTGTTTGAAATGCTTTGTAATAAAAGGACCCTGGATTAGAAGAAATGCTTCTATTACATTTGGGGATACAAGACTGAAAAATCTGAAATGCCTCTTGGATAAACTTTCTCCTTTCATTAAATATTTATTGAGAACCTCAGCATAGGTATACCCAAATAACACTTTATCCAGAGGTGCATTCAAAAGTTAAATTCTGTGTATGCTCCCAAGCAAATCTCGTAGCTGACCCAGTCACAGCAGCTCTAGAAACAGAATCAGCAGTATCATATGGACATTTAAGAGAATACTTAGTAAACTGAGAGACTGAGAACAGTAAAGAATTGCAAGGTGCTTCAGTTTCTTAAAGCAAACATCATCAATCATTGTTTTCATATTGTCAAATAAGGCCAAAAGAAGCACTGACATTTTGCTGTATGGAAAGTCTTCTTTCCAAACTTATCAAAGGCGCTCCCATTTTTGTCTGGAGGAATGGGATTAGAATCTGTGAGATACTTAAAAGAAGTTGATTTTAAAAGGGAAACAAGTGCAGGACCTACCCTAGGGTTCCTTAAGAGAAATTAGTGTGATTGCAGAACGTATCAGATTTCGTAGGGGATGGTCACTGGCTGTGTGGAGAAATGCTTACTGCATCAAAAGTGCCCTCTAAGGCTGCTAAAAATGGAGGAACAGTCACTGGTTAAGAATGGTTAAGAAGAAATCTGCCCGCAATAAATTACAGTTATGTAAAATATTGCCATAACAGTGGAATTCCTTATCTTTAGTATTGCAGTATTCTTCACAGCAGGGATCTCCTGCCAAGGACAGCCCAACATCCAACCAGTTTGCCAAAGCCTTTAGATCTTGTATGCGCTCCACATCACACATATGCTCCCTGATGAAGACATACGGCATGAAAGTATGGAGGACCACCTCACTAGCAGACTGAGAAGTAAAAAAGGAAGGGAGTTGAACTGCCTGATTTAAAGACAACTCACTGACGACTTTGGGCATAAAAGAATAATCCGTACAAAGGGACACTATGTCCCTGTGAAAATAAAAAAAGGAGGGATGGCCATCAGGGCCTAAAGCTCAGAAACCCACGGAGCCAAAGTAAGAGCAAGTAATAAGACAATCTTCTAGGTACAATGTTGCAAAGAAGCTGAACCTGTGACTCAAAAGGAGTCTGGGTCAATTTTTCTAAAACAAAATGACGGTGCCAAGGAGGAGGAACAGACTTCCTTGGGGGCCTAAGATGCAGGATGCCTTTAAGAAACTGTTTGACCTCAGAGGGAGAAGCCAAAGGAGGATTCAAGGTCAGACACTCAGAACCAGCCGACAAATGGGCCTTTACAGAAGAATAGGCCAAACCAGACTGGAGCAACTCACACAAATGGGAGAGAACCAGAGGGACCCCACTGAAAAGGGATCCTGATTATTAGTATGGCACCAGACAGAAAATCTCTTCCATTTGGATACAAGACTTTTTGGCTGCAGGGTTTCTTACCTCCTGTAAAACCTTGAGCACTTCCTCAGAAAAGTGGTGTCTAAAATAGCCCATGGTGTCAGTTGACGAGTGGACAAGCAAGGATGGATGAGTGATCCCTTGTCCTGTATGAGGAGGTCCAACCAGTCAGGTAACTTGTGATGACTGCCACTGGCCAGATGCATTAAGAGGGCGAACGAGTGCTGTCTTGGCCAAAATGGAGTCACTAACAAGATTTTTGGGGAGTCCAGCTGAATCTTCAGCAGGATTCTTGGAAGTAGAGGAAGGGGAAGGAGGCATACAGAAAACATCCCCTTCCAAGGAAAAGAAAGGGTGTCGGTCTTCCACGCCAGATGACATGGCACTCTGGAATAGAAAAGAGGGAGCTGCCTATTGGAGGCAAAAAGATCTACCACAGGAATACCCCACTGATGGACTATGTCCAGAAGCACATCTCTGTAAAGCATCCATTCGTGAGCCTGTGTTTTGGACCTGTTCAGTGTCTGCCACTAGACTGTGCTCTGAGAGAACATACACTGCCTGAACCGATAACTGTGAGCCAGATCCCAGGGCTGAAGAGCTAACCTGCTGAGAAGGTAAGACTTTTTGTCCCCTGCTTGTTGACGTACCACATAATTGTGGTGTTGTCTGTGTAATCCTTCAGAGGGCCTCTGGAGAGAGCATGGGGTGAAATGCCTGAAGGGCCAGAATCAGACCACCCCATGTCTGAAGAATCAGTGAATAGTTCTTGAGAAGTAACTGCAGGCTGAAAGGGCAGGCCTGGGTTGAGGGAAAGTTGATGAATCCACCACTCAAATTCTCTGCTTTAGACACAGAAGGAGAGGCACATTGAAATCCAGGGGGTGGCAAAGGTGAAGCCACACTGACTTTAGGTACCACTGAAGCTTCCACGTGCAGTCTGCAAGAAAGAGTAATGGAACAGAAGAGGCCATAAATAAGGGCTCAAAGAAACCATCTGGCTGGAATAGCAGGCAGAGGGAAGAGTCAAAGAAAGCAGTCAAGGACAGAAATTTTGGAGGTGGAAGAGAGGCCAACAATGGCACTGTCTAAATCCTGTAATCCAGATACACATGATCCTGAAAAGGAGTCAGGATAGATTTTTAAAATCGATAGTGAACTGCAAACTTTGGAGGAGAGATGTGGTGAGCTACAGATCCTGTTAACAGGCATCTGGGAGAAGGCACCTGAAGCAGCAGGTCATCTAAATAAGGAAAAAATCTTAATATCTTGGAGCCTGCAAAAGGCAATCACAGCAGCTAGCCATTTTGTG
The DNA here is from genome assembly GCF_019279795.1 of Protopterus annectens. Lineage (NCBI taxonomy): Eukaryota > Metazoa > Chordata > Ceratodontiformes > Protopteridae > Protopterus > Protopterus annectens. The sequence goes on along the minus strand of NC_056735.1, from coordinate 303,421,384 downwards.
AATACCCTTGAGACAGTAGACAGGCCAAAGGGCAAAGCAAAGAACTGAAAATGCGAGGAAGAAACAGAGAAGGCTAAAAACTTCCTGAAAAGAGGGTGAATAGGAATATGAAGACAAGCATCCTTCATATCCAAAGACACCACAAAAGCATGGAGTACAAATGGAAACAGGGTTTGAAGAGTAAGGATCCAAAAAGAAGGAACCTTGAAAAAGGTGATGAGCAAAGAGATCCAGAATAGGTCTCCAAGTGCCCATCTTTTGAGGGAACAGGAATATCCTGGAGTAAAATCCCTTCCCTACTTGTGAAGGAGGGACAGGCTGAATAGTTCTGTGGTCAATCAGGCACTCATGGACCTCTGGGAATGGACCTCTGGGAATGGAAGAAGTTGTTCCAGATGAGGCTGGGGAATCCTGAAAAAGGAGGGAGAGGCTTCCACACCATGAAGTAACCCCAATGGATGACAGATAAAACCCCAAAATCCGAGGTGATGCCAGTTTGGAAGACAGAAGGAGAGCTGAACGGACAAGGGAACCTGGCAGAGGGGTGGGGTAGGGGGGTAAGAAATCAAAGAGAAGCAGGCTTGTCCAATAGAGGAGGCTTCTGAGCCACAGCAGCCTGAAAAGACTTAGCAGGAAGAGCTGGTCTACCAACCTTCATGCCTTTATTGGCCTGATGAGGCTGCCTGCAAACAAAAGCAGACCTAGTAGGAGTTCCCCTGGAACTCAGGGATGGGGACACAAATATGTTTAAGATCTTGCAAAGCTTTACCTTTTTCCTGAAGAGACAAACTTAGCAGCAGCAGTCCCAAAGAGATTCTTACTATCCAAAGGTGCATTCAGCAACTTGTCCTTAAATGTCTTGAAGTAAAGACTGCAGGTCAAAGCCAAGAATAATGCCTCATGACAGATCCAAAGGCAGCAGCTGTAGGAGATGCTCAGCAGCATCATAGCTACACCTAATAGGGTGACAATCCAGCTGAGATGTAGAACCCAAAATAGATCAGAAAATTTAGCTTCAGAATCCGAGAGATCAGAAATAACCTGACAAGCCTGGGCAATTAAGGCCAGAGCATATCTGATCATGTGGGTCGAGTAACAGATGGCCCTAACAGCCAAAGTAGAAGCAGTATAAATCATCTTACCAACTCTCTCCATTGCCCTACAATCCTCATCTGAATGCAGAAGCTTGGAGAGGGCAAACATTTAGGTGGCTTGTCAGAGGAGACAGACACCATAGCAGGGTCAGCAGGAGGACACAAATAAGAAATCGACAAACCTCAGGAATCTTAGAGAACCTGTCATGTTTCTTCGGAGCAGGAGGCTGAGAATCAGGAGACTTGGAAGCGGCTATAAAGGTGTTTAACAAAGCAGCCAACATAGGAGGTACTGGAGAAAGCTTAGGAGTGCCCACCTGAAGCAATTTATAATACCTCTTCTACATATTAAATACCTGAGAAAAATCCTGCTTAAAGTATTCCACCATTCTAACTACAGTGTCTCCAAAACACAATTTCTCAAAAGGAGACTCAGGGCTCTTGAACTCTTCTTCATCAGAGCCATAAGCCAAATATTAAGGCATTTCTGAACAGAAGGACAGGGACCCATCATCAGACTCATCCTCATCTGACAACTCATGTAGCCTAGCCCATTTGGAAGGAGTAGAAATACAAGGGGAGTAGGCAGAGAAACTCCTTGGGGAGGCTTCAGGGCCAGTAAAGCATGAAACTGAGTAAGCTCCTGCCATTTCCTTTCAGTATCCTTAGGACAAACAGATGCTTAGTCTTCTGCTTTTTCTTGGAAGGGACTTCAGCTAACAAACACCGGAGGTTCTGACCCTTGACGAAATTCAGCAAGAGTACCTAAAGACTATTCCCTGACCACAATCTGTGGAATCCCTCAGAGATGATCAACCACAGACCCCCCCCCCCCCATCTGGAGCATACCCCTGCAAAGTCTCAGAGAACATGCAAAAGGAAGGATTCATGTCGACCTCCAATGGGGTCATGGTACAAGACAGTGGATGGCCTGCAGAGCTATCACCCGCTTCTACGCAAAAATCCAGTGAAGGCTGGACAGCCAAAGAATCCGGCCAAGATTTCTTGGCATTCTTAACAGTACTTCGGATTAGAAGATTCTGCCATGCTACTTTGGGCTAACAGTTTAAGCCTCTGGCTCTCAAAATAGATGGCTAGGGAAAACAAAGTACAGTTCTGTACCTACCATAAATGTAGATGTTCGAGTACTAATACAGCTGCAGTCATAACAGATGGGGTTTTCCTGCCGTCAGGCGGGTCCTCGGTCGGCCGAATTCCAAAGTCTAGGTCCGGCGTCGGATGTTGTCGCTTCTTCCCTGATGTCAGGGCGACAGGGGTATAAAAGAACCAGCAGACGCCATTTTCTTCAGTTTTTCTTGCCACAGATGTCAGGTGCCCCCAGAAGGAAGGCAATACATAAATTTATGTAATAATGCAATGCAATATAATCAAAAAACAGTAGTTGCAAGCAAATACACCATAAAAGAATACCCCAATCAGGTTGTATGAGGAGGTGTTAGCCATTAGGCCTGTCCCAAGAGGGGAAGGAGGGAGGGAAACCTGGACTGCAGCTGTATTAGCACTCGAACATCTACAGTTATGGTAGGTACAAAACTGTACTATGTTCATCGTGCATACAGCTGCAGTCATAACAGATGGGTAGAATACCAAAGCTAAAAAAGGGGTGGTAGGCACTAGGTGGAACTAGGAGGAGCCAGGATGCCCTGCAAGACTGCAGTGGCAAAGCCTGCTCTAGATTTGGAGTATAATGGTAGGTGATAGTGCTTGGAAAAAGTATGTACAGAACTCCAAGTGGCAGCTTCCAAAATATCTTTGGTAGGAACCTCCCTGAGGAAGGCTGCAGAGGTGGCTGTGGCCCTTGTGGAGTGAGACCTGATGCCTGCAGGTACAGTTTTACCATGAAAAGAGTAACAAAAGCGTATGCAGTGGGATTTTGAGATTGTCTGTTTGGAAATAGGCTTCCCTTGAGCTCCGGTAGCATAGGACACAGAGTTGCTCTGAAAGGCTTTGTCCTGTCCAAATAATAACGTAGCTGTCTATAAATGTCCAAGGAATGTAGTAGTCTCTCCCCTTTGTTGGATTGGGGTAAGTGGATAGCCTGATTCAAGGCTACCCTGGATACTACCTTTGGCATAAAGGAAGGGTTGGTTCGCAAGGATACTCTGTCCTGATGGAAAATGATGAAAGGCTGCACAGCCATGAGGGCTTGTAGTTCCGAAACCCTGCGAGCTGAGGTGATAGCCAGCAGGAAGGCTGTTTTCCAGGACAAATATTGCAGTTTTGTTGAGGCAGCTGGCTCAAAGGGAGGCAAAGTTAGTTTTTCTAGAATAAAATTGAGGTCCCAAGCAGGTACTGGTTGTTTCCTTGGGGGTTTTATATTCTTAGCCCCTCTGAGGAACTGTCTTAAGAGGGGGTGAGACAATAAAGGAGGATCAGTGTTGTATTCTGCAGAAATGGCTGAGGCATGGATTTTGATGGAGGAGAATGAAAGTCCTCTGCTTAGCAGCTCAGCTAGATACTGTAATATTTGAGGTAAATTCAGTATTCCAGGGTTCTGGCCCTTTTTCTCATTCCAAGCACAAAACCGTTTCCATTTTGCGGAGTAGGCTTTTCTAGTAGAAGGTCTTCTGGCCTCCAAAATGACATCCTGCACCTCCTTGGAGAGTAGGGTCTGTTGTGATTTTAAGGAATCTTCCATGCGGCTAGATCGAGTATTTTCAACTGACTGTGAAGAGTTTTGAAGCTGTGCTGAGTCAGTAGAAGAGGCATTAGAGGCAGGATCCATGGTGGGGAATGCGTCAGGCTCCTCAGGAGTGGGTACCAGTGTTGTCTTGGCCAGTCTGGAGCAATGAGAATCATCTTTGGTCTGTCTGCTCTGGTTTTTAATAGAACTTTGGGCAGCAGAGGAAGAGGTGGAAAGGCATAAACTGTCATTGTTGTCCAACTGAAAGAGTGCGTCCACTTTTCCAGGCCTGTGGATGAAAGATCCTTGAGCAGAATTTTCCCAACTGGTGATTTCTGTGGGAGGCAGAGAGATCTATGTCTGGCCTTCCCCATGCTTGAATTATCTTTGAAAAAACTTGAGGATGCAACTTCCATTCGTGTGGGTCTGCCATATTTCTGCTTAGGTTGTCTGCCAGCATGTTTTCCTTGCCTGGTAGGAACTGTGCTTGAAGCTCGATTTGCAATTCCAGAGCCATGTTCCAAAGAGACATGGGTAGCCTGCATACGGGGTATGAATGGGTTCCTCCCTGTTTGTTTATGTACCACATGACTGTGGTGTTGTCTGTCCTTATCAATAGCTGGCCTGGATGCAGCAGGTCTTTGAAAGCTGTAATAGCATTTATTACTGCTAGCATTTCCTTTTGATTGATGTGTAGGTGCTTTTCTTTTTGGGACCATTTGCCCTGAATGCACCGATCTGTCATGTGCGCCCCCCAGGCGTAATCCGAGGCGTCTGTTGTGATGACTTGATTTGCTTGAGGCTTGCAGAATGGTAGACCTGTGTTTCTTTGGCATGCTTGAGCCCACCACAGAAATTCCTTTTGCAGATATGGAATCAGTGGTATTATTGTCTCCAAACTGTGGCTGTCTTGAGACCATAGGTTTTTTAGGTACCACTGAAGTTTCCTCATATGCAGCTTTGCACATGGGATTAGTAGGATGCAAGATGCCATGAATCCCAGAGCCTGCAGGATTTTCCTTGCAGTCAGCCTGATGAAAGTTGCCAGTTTTCTGAAGTATTGAGTTAGTTGCCCTTGTTTCTCTGGTGTGAGGTAGGCCATCTGGGTGTTTGTATCCAAGCTGGCACCCAGGAAAATTGTTTGAGAGGGTATTAGTCTTGACTTCTTTTTGTTGACTGTGTATCCGAGAGATTTCAACAACATTATTACATACGCCAGGTGTTTTAGAAGTATGTGCTTGCTGTCCGCTTGGATCAGGCAGTCGCCCAGGTATGGGTATATTTGTATCCCTTGAAGTCTGCAGAAGGCAATTACTGATGCCAGGCATTTCTTGAACACTCTGGGCGCAGTAGATAAGCCAAAGGGCAATGCAGAGAATTGATAATGGGTTGAACCTGCAAGAAATCTGAGGTATCTTCTGCAATCTTGTCTGATTGGGACATGCAGGTATGCCTCCTTGAGGTCCAATGTTACCAGCCAAGACTCCTTGCCCAGCATGGGAAGAAGCTGCTGTAATGTGAGCATCTTGAATTTTGGCACGAGTAAAAATGTGTTTAGGATGGATAGGTCCAAAATAGGTCTCCAATCTTTTCCATTTTTTGGTTCCAGGAATAGTCTGGAATAGAAACCTTGACCCTGTTCTTGTGCAGGTACCTCTTGAATAGCTTTCATGTCCATGAGATCTGAAATTTGTTTTTGTGCCTCTGCCCTTTGATTGTGTGGCAGGTTTGGCATGCCTCTCATTTTTGGAAGGGTGTGAAAGTGGAATCTGTAACCTCTGTCTATAATGTCCAGGATCCATTTGTCTTTTGTGACAATATGCCAATTTTTTGAAAATAATGCCAGTTTTCTGCCTAAAGGTGCTGCCATTTGAGCCTTGCTTGGCATGCAAAAGGGAAAGTCATTGGTTCTGCTTTCTGAATGGCTGTGAACTATCCTCACCACCTCTTTGTGTAGGTGCTTGCCATTGTCTGCCTCTAAACGATCCTTGAGATTGCCTTCTACCCCTCGGGCGCCTGTATCTACCTCTTTGGGTTCTGTCCATGGCTGGAAAGGACCAGTTTTTGGAAGGCCAATTTCTACTGAAACATGGAGGTTGTACCTGTAGGAAATCTTTCACTGTTTGCATTGATTTTGCCTTTTCCTCCATTTTCTTTAATACCTCCTCAGCTTTAACACCAAAAAATACATCTTTTTGCAGAGGTGCATCCAGTAATTTAGCTTTAACATGATCTGAAGCATGTCTACGTATGACTGATCCTGTAACAGCAGCTCTACATGAGGCCTCTAAAGCATCAAAACCACATTGTAAGGTATGTTTACCCACTTGTTCTGCACTATGTAACCAATCCTGCAACTCCTTCAAGTCTGGTTGTTCAGGTTGTGACATTTTGCTTCTCAACTGTGATAACAGAAACTGTTGGTACTTTAACATATGGAACTGACAGTTTAATGCCCTCATGGTTAAGGTGGCAGAGGTGTATACCTTCTTCCCCCACCTTTCTAAAGCTCTGGAATTTCTCTCTGAAGATAATGGATTTTTAGCAGTGGAGGCCTTAATTCCCTTGGGACCCTGTGAATAAAACTATTTCCACAGGTGAGAATCAAACCTTGCATCTTGTGGTTGAAAGGTATACATCTTAACCACTGTACCACTCAGCCTTCCTGGTCTTCAGAATGTTCTAAAATAATGGAGGCCTGGTCAGAGGAAGGGGATTCTTCCTCCACTCTGGGCCTTTTGTCCGGAGGGGGTTGAGAACCCCTGATAAGAGTAATCAAATCCTCAGCCATTTTGAGCATCTGCTTTTTAGGCATGGGGCCTTGAGAGGGGCCCTGTGGGGCTTGTCTTTTAGTATGCATGGCTGCTTTAGACTTAGTGAAAGCCTTGATGGAAAAAGAAGAGGAAGGCCTGAAGACACCTTGAGAGGTGGCAGGCCTGTCTAAATTCTGAGTTTCACTGCCAAGAGTGGCTTCGGTACCTGTAGTCGGGGTGTGGGCCTAAGAGCCTGCGACCTCGGGCACTGAAGACACCGCCAAAGAAGTGTCATCGGCAGTCAGGGGCTGCATAGATGCCTCACTGAGAACCGGACCACCTGTAGTCGGCTTTGGCGTGGTGTCGGTAGAAGTCGCGGACCTCGTATGTCGGTCCTTATCTTTGCGTCTTTTACTTAAAAACTGGAGTCTGAGTATCCGATGACATAATGTAATTAAACTTTTTGCCAAAATAGTGTTGGGCGAACTCCGCCCGACGCTTAATAGTGCTTCTGTTGAATGTAGCACAAAAACGACAGGCCGAGACGTCGTGGTCTGGGCCTAAGCAAGGAATGCAGAGGGAATGAAAATCCTTATGCGGTATTTGCTTCCCACATGAAATGCAATTATTAACTTTGTCTGACATCGGTCTGAGGCAAGAAAAGTTTCCCCAACGGGGTACTTGGCTTTCAAGAAGACTTCGGTTGAAAAATATTCGTAATCTCAGGAGCTGGCCGACTGGCACTTGCGAACTGCTTCTGCTTCGGGCACCGCGCGGCAAGAAATACTGAAGAAAATGGCGTCGGCTGGTTCTTTTATACCCCTGTCGCACTGACGTCAGGGAAGAAGTGACGACATCCGACGCCGGACCTAGACTTTGGAATTCGGCCGACTGAGGACCCGCCTGATGGCAGGAAAACCCCATCTGTTATGACTGCAGCTGTATGCACGATGAACATCTGAATTATAAGACTCTTAGGCACAAACACTTTACCAACGCTACTGGATGCATGATCATGTGAAGCACCTGGACAAAAAAAAAAAAGACACTGTTTGTTACTGTCTTTATGGGGAATCTGTCTCTCACACTGACATATTCCCTTCATGGATGACGAACTCTAAGTAACCAAAAAAGAACAAAATCAAAAAGATAAAAAGAACCTAACAGGGTACTCATCTAATGGCTAGGTATTCAGCACAGCAAAATGTCTTTCAGACCGATGAGCGATGATGGCATTCATACTGGTGGCAAAGAATTTCTGGGTAACTGTGTACATGCATCACCTTAATGCCCTACATTCTGAATGGGGAGCATACGTGTGATGTATGGTGCACACAAGATCTAAAGGCTTTGGTATACTGGCTGGGCGTTGGGCTATCGTTGGCAGGAGATCCCTACTGTAAAGAATACTGCAACAATGCGATAAAAGGACATTTCCATAAAACTGCTGGTTCTCATACATTTCCTTTTGTTGCCACTCAAATTACTTCATCCTGCTTAATGGTGTCAAAAAATGATAACTCTTCAACTGGAACTCAGATTAACAATGTTCCGATGCAGAAACCTGGGAGGAATAATCAAAGTCTACTTCTTGCACATCAGAATCAGAATTTGACGGGGAGAGCAAACTTTTCTTTCAGACAAATAAGCCTTAGGAAAAGTAAGAACATTTTTCTTTTGATCCCTTAGCTGAAGAAGTTGAAATAGATCATGTATGTTTAAGTTTATGCTTCCACTTCCTGGATCTCTCTATAGAAAAAAAGTGCTCTAATCTACATTCAATTCCCGGGAATACAACTCCTCAGTCCGGCTTTGTAAGGGCATAAAGTCCATCCCTTCTTACAATGCCAGCAAGACTGGCTATTCCCGTCTGAAGCCTATAACCTTAAGATTGCATATACTCTTCTTTCCTAAGCAAAACAGATAGGATATGGGTAATCTGGAGACCACATGGACACCTCCCCTTTCTCTTAGACAAACTATGAAAAACAGATACAAATGTCTCACAAAAACAGAAAGTTTGCCCCCAACAGGATACTTATCAAACTTAAAAAATAGCCCACCACCAATCCTGATAAGATGCAAATACGAGTTACACTTGCCAGCAACTTAAAGGCAAGAAAGCTCTGATTTTTGGTTCCCTTGCATCTGCTCTTACAACAGAGTTGCTCTCGAGTTCTAACAGATGCACGGGCACATGGAAGGTGCCGTGCATCCAATCCTTGCCAGGATACGTTCCATATAGTTTTTCTACTACAACAGCAATCTAATGATGAATGCTGAATGTTATTAAAGGGTTTATAAGCACTAAACAATGTCTAGGTGACAATACAGGAATAAAAACAACAAAAGGGTGAGGTTTTCTTTTAAAGTTTAACTTTTCACACCTTTTTCAAGGTCCTGACTACTAAAAATGTGCTGCATCCTCAAAACTGGTTTATGGCATTCAAGTTAAAAATATTCAAGGTTCAGCGTGTAACTTACACATCATGAGATGAACACGGCACACATTATATGAAAAATATTCTGTATTCATAGCCCAAATAGGGATATGGCTATTAAAAATAAATAAAAAGTTCAAAGTATCAAGTTACGATCAACTAAGGATGGCACTTCTGTCTTTGTAGTTCCAGTGCTACACTAACTCCATACTGAGGCACATATTGCAAGACCAGGAATTTTAAGACAACATTCATTAAGTTTCCTTTAACAATATATATATATATCTATATATATATATATCTATATATATATATATATATATATATATATATATATCTATATATATATATATCTATATATATATATATATATATATATATATATATATATATATATATATATATGGGTCTACTTTGTATAACCGAACTTCCGATTCACCGACACACAATTTACCGACCCCAAACAACCGAAAACACACAACACCGACAAACACCAACAACTCAAAACACCGAACACCATTACACCGACACAAAAAACGTAAACTACACATTGCACACAATAACATATCCACTAACATTAACCTAAACCCTAACCCTAACGTCCGACACTACCGCACACTTACCCCTACCTGCACCCTAACCCTAACTCACTTAACCCACCCCTAAACCTCAACACCGTCACTATCGCACACTTACCCTACCTGCTAACCCTAACTCACTTAACCCACCCTAAAACATTAAGCCCGCCACTATCGCACACTCACTCCACCCGCATACTAACCCTAACACACTCAACCCTTCCCTACACTACACTACGTCACTATCACACACTTACCTTACCGGAACCCTAAGTCCGACACTACCGCACACTCACCTTTCCCACACCCTAACCTAAAATCCCTCACTATCGTACACTTACCTGTCCGCTCCCCAATCCTAAATCCATCACTATCGCACACTTACCGGATCGCGCTCACACATTGCCGTTGTCGGTCTTTCCGCTGTCGGAATATCGCCTTTTCGATCACCTACTTGTTCGGTCGTCCCGTCTCGATCTTCTGGGTGTCAGTGAAGGGGCGGTTCGGTTATTCAAAGTAGACCCATATATATATATATATATATATATATATATATATATATATATATATATATATATATGATACATAGACACACATACATCTATATCTATATAACTATCTATATGGATTCACTTCATAATCTCGAAACACTGAAATCTTGAATTTCAGTTTTTCCGAGACCATGAAATCGAATCCACACAACACCGAAACACCAAAACTGCGAAATTCAAAACTCCTAAAACACAGCACACACCAGAACACACAACATAACACCCACATCACAACATAAACAAACAAAACACACATCTACAAACTAAAACATAAATAAGCAGGGAGACATGCCCCCCCCCACTTATATATACCAACTCCGAGATCCCCCCACTTATATATACCAACTCCGAGATCGCACAAACAGTAAGCAAAAGCAAACACACACACATTCTACAGTCCCTCTCACACACACACACACACATTAGCACACTCACATACACTCAAACTCCCACCCAAAACCCTTACAACACACTCACTTACCTGACATAATATCTAAATCCACACACGGCACCGCACACCATCCACATACAATCCCAGACATTACGTAGTATAAAGCCATAACTGCAAATTCGAGATATTCGAATTTGCAATTATGCACTTTCGCTATTTTCAAACCTCAACTTTATAGTCTCGAGATACTGAAATTCGACATTTCAATATTTCGAGATTATAAAGTGTTTATATATATATATATAGCTATACATGTATCTCTCTCTCTTATATATTTATATATATATATATGAGGTACCCTTCAGCACAACCAGCTATAAACATGTGACTGTTAATATTTCCCATAAAATGTTACAATGAAGAGTTTCATCACATGGGATTGGCTGCCTCTGGTGTCACCATGCATAAGTCTTTACTCTAAAACACTTCTGTAAAAAGTAAATAATGGGAAAAAACTTTATCTAGTCTTTGGGCATGGGAATGCAGGGTGTCCCAAGTAACACCAAATGTTTTCCAACCTGTTACTTTCTGTTATTGTATTTGCTGTGGAAGATCTTATCCATATTCTATTTCATCCTGTATGTTCTTTATACTCGATAAGCAGTTAACTGGTTTTATGCAACAGTCAGCACCTTACTTTTGGTTACTTTATAAAAGATACAGTTCCATGTAGGAAGGAACACACACAATCTCCTTTGAAAAGTCCACAGGGCAGTAAAGCCTGCCAAGCTGCTCTTCATACAGTGCCAATGCTTCAGTCAAGTTTACACAGTTTCCCTGCAAAGACAAGAGGACAGGTCAGCAATGTTATGACAATGAGATTAGTAGTTTAGATTTTATAACAAGCTTTCAAAAAATTCTTAATCATCAAACAAATGCTACTTGAAATCAGCATCACACAACATGTTAAGCCAGCCTAAAATTTAGACTGCAGAAGTACAAGCCCGAACATTCATGTGAAATGCTATACACACTTAGGATATGCAGTCAGATTGCTAAACCTTTAGTAACACAACCAGCAGAGTCAAAAGCAGCTACAAGCTTTCTGCTTACTTGTTTTAGTATGCTAGTTAGTGTTCACACAGACACCTGCTGACTTACAAAAGATAATACTTCACTCAGCTGCCAACAGCAAGACCCTGCATATGAAAAAAAAAACAAACAAACAAAAAAAAACTTAAGTCCTTTATAACTCCATGTAAATGGCAACATTGTCTTTCCAACATTATTTTCCTTCCCTTTAATGCAATACCAAGAGTGTCGCTTATAAGTACAGCATTTTTGTTTGTTTGCTTGTTTTTTCACTTTTTGCTCCTGCTGCTCGTCAATCATTAGTCCTCTCCAGGTCAATTAACCCATTTGTGAAAGAAGCTGTCATTTACACAGCTGTCTGGGGTGACATGAGATTTTCGCTGCCAAGCCATACTCCCTGCAAATAACTGGTGAAGTGCTGGGCAAGGAATTTACAACAGACTGACTGCACAGATCATTCCCTCCAAGCAGGCATGCAGTTCCCTCCAAAGTACCTGGCAGTGGTTTCTCCGGTCTGCATCAGGGAAGTCGCATTCTCCTAGTGTGCCCCTGAACATGCAGGTCACTCCCTTTAACTTCTCCCCCTCACTGCCTGGTTCCTTCAGTCCCAGAGCCACTAAGTAAATCTTGTCCGCCGGGGATGCTTCATCTCTCTACACAATGGACCAAGCTCAGAGAAAGCATCACTTAACTGTTCCATTCATTTTATATCTGAACTTAGATTTCACAAAATGATAAATGTTTTCTTGCTTGCCTTATCTAAACAGTATAATTAAGTACAGTAGATGAATTACAAGCATGTGCCACCGTGAGAAAACAGACTAGTTAGGTTGGGTCAGTGGCTCAAGATTCAGAGCCAATAAAAATTCTTAAATCTGTCACATCAATCACAGATAAGCTGCGTCACACCTCAGGTAAACAATAACACCTGGAGCTACAAGTTGTCAGTGTGAGCTTGAAGAAAGTATTTCAGGCCTAGTTTGCAGATGTAAATTAAGAAAACTCCACACGTGCACACAAATTTTTTTTTAATCAGAAACTGTTTTCATTTCTTTAAATTAAGCCATGACAGTGCCACATACAAGGAAAACAATTTTTAAGTTTTTCTTGGTTTCTGTTAGACGGTATTTGATTCTGCAATCTTTCTGCATGCGATTTTCTTACAGCGTTTACCACAACATTTTCTGCATTATATACACGTGTCAATGAGTGACAGTGGGATAATTACATCAAAGACTAATTCTAACTACAGTTTCATAATACAAGCCAGCTCAGCCAGAGTAGTTCCGATTAATCACAGGTATCATCAGATTTCTTACACTTCTAGAAGTTGTGAGAAACACTTAGAAAGCCTAACATTGCAGTGTCAGATAAAAAGAAGAAAAAGGAAAGACGGATAATGAAAAAAGTAGGAAATCACAGCACATCATATCTCTCTCAAGTTTACCACATTAAGAGGAATGTTCCTCACTGAGAAAAAGCGTAGATGGCTCAGCCAGCTCCCTGTGCTGGTACCATGAAACAGCACCTCACCCCCTCAGCTCTTCAGGTGAAGATCAAAAACGGACATTCCTTCTATTGCTAAACCAGTCAGGTGGCCAGATGCAAAACATGCTCCTCTCCCTCCTGCCTAACCATTCAGGTCCCATTTATGTGCCCTGCCTCTCCTCCCTTTTATTTAAAAAAAATTTTGAAAAATACCTAATAATTTTCTTTATTTCTTTTTAAAAACTGTAGCAAACTGCTTGTTACACAGTAAACAGCTGCTGCAGTTTATGCCCTGCCTGCAAAGAGCACTACGTCACTCAAGTTTTAGTTAAAAAAAAATCTTCTTATAAATCGTACAAAACTGCTGGTTATAAATGTAGTAAACAGTTGCTACAGTTTATAGCCTGCCTGCACAGAATACTACAGTTTATATCATGCCTGCACAGAATGCTTCAGCACTTGGGTTTTAGTTAAAAAAAGATATATATTTTTTCTAATTTTTAAACTGTAGCAAACTTTTTGCTACAATGTAGTAATGTTTAGACCACACACAAAGCGCTACAGCGCTCAGGTTTAACCGCAAATGTAATACCAGCTTTTAAAAGCCAGTACTGCATTAGATATCTGGATTGGCAGACTGCACCCTCCCAAAACTTTGGAGTTGCCCCTCTTGTCCCACCCTAGCTGCACTACTATCACAGAGTATTAAAGTCTAGGTTTCTTGCTGTTCTACACTGAAAGCTTCTGTTAAGAATTATTTTTAACTAATCTATGGTTAAATTTGAATCATCAATTCATCAAAAACATTTTGTATAAAGTAACACATTTTTACCACCTTATGAACTTTGCAGTTGAAGTTTTTAGTAAGCTATTAGTATGTGTTCCACACTATGTCCATTTGTTTCACATTATGAGGTGCAGTGTTCCACAGTGGAGATGGAAGACAGTAATGCAGCACAAAGCAAATGCTCTGTCAGTCTCTATAGAATGACATCAAGAAGGCGGAAGCTTTGACCATGGAGGAAAAAAAAAAAAAAACATTACCAGCATGGCAGCCTCTGTCAGGCTGTTGTTGATGTAACAAGCGTTGAAAACAGCCACTTACAGAGATGCAAGACATCAGTAATGCAGTACAGTTCATGATAGGACATGTTTTTCAGTAGTAATGTCGGTAAGTTCAAGATACAACCTTTTTTTTTTTTTTTTAAGTTTCTAGCAGCTGGCATGATCTTCCTCACTCTGGAATGAAGGCTGGGTCACACCACTGCATAAGACTGGTGATCCCAACAAATCATACATGTACAGGCCACATGTCCTTAGTTAACTGCAAAACTCCAGGAAAGTTCGACATGGAAGCATGTATTTTCTGACGGAAATTTATAAAACACAGGTGCAATGAATAGAAAATGCACTTAAAGTCACAGACCTGAAAATGAACAAGAGGCAATGAGAGCATGGCATCACCGCTCTCAAACCAAAGGCCTTTGTCCTGCAGTCGAACATAGCTCTAATGTCCGAGCAGAATATATTCATCTTTCCACAACTACCTTAATGACAGGTAAGGTAAAACTAGATAACATATTAACTTACCTAGAAATTATGCACGTGTCCCCTCACAAAAAACTAGTACGAGAGAACATGCAGTAGACACAATAGTATGTACAAGCAAACAAATATGGCCACCATTTCAAAAGACTGCTTGCTAAAACACTTTGGTTTTAAAAGCAAAGAAAGCTAATACCATGGTCACAGCCTAAAAAATCAGCAACAACCAAAATCTTACTAAATTTGCATAATAGCCCAACAAAAGCAAACTGTTGCTCATTTCAAATAACTTTGTGCTTGCTTGATAAAACACCCGGAGTACTGCAGAATCTTAAGGAAAAGGGGTGCCCTGCTAAGAATAAGACTTTCAGCCTGAGGGTCACACCAGACCCAGATGTACTCAAGTTTACCAGCAGTCACCTGCAGCAATGTTAGCCTGATCAATCCTGGCAAAAGCAGCTGGCTACAACATGACATGCAGTAATTTGGTGCAAACATGCCTCCGACTATAAATCACTACAGTATTTACCTCAACTGGCCAACACTCCAAGGCAAGCTTAATTATACACCCGCCCTCATGTAAAAATCACCTTCAAGGCTGTCCCTTCACCTATACATTGCATTCTGTGTGAATGCATTATATGATATACCTCAGCCATTCTTTATAATCCTTCCAAAGTCACCCTATCTACACATGAACTATGTATATATTGCCACTAATAAACATACACCATACTAACAGTGTCAGATCATAAAACAGCAGTCTCAGTCTTTTACAGGCTATATAATTATACAGGGATTTATTAGTGATGTTGCACAGTTAAGCTGTAACTCCCTTTTAACTGACCTGAAGCAACACGATTAAATTATCTCTGTACCGGAGTCTGGGTAGAAGAAGCCACAGACTTCTCATTCCCTGCCTTGGGATGATCTGAAAGATTAAAGGAGGAGGACTATTCAAGTAACAAAAGTAAAAGACGTATTCAAACTCGGTTCTGATGCTTGACAGAAAATGAATTTCTCAAGATCCGTGAACTACAGCTTTTGTCATGAACAAACCAGCTCAACATGCCATCCTAGTTACAAGGCAGTAATGGAATACAGTAAATTGCCTCAAGGGTATCAAGGTTTTTTTTATTTTTTTCTTCTTCTTCTTCTTGTCTGTAACCTTTGGATTCATCTGAGAGGACAGAAGCTTCTAAATATGGATAGGGAGGTTTTTTTTAACAACCAACTAAACCCATACTCCGATTTGGGCACTGCAAATGACAGTGGTCTTAAAAACAGTACAAGAGTGCTTCCATTCATGACTACAGCAAAATGTGCTTATCCAGGACCCCTTTAATGCTGGGAACGCATATCATGGCCATGACCACATAGCATCCCCAGACAGGAGTACCCCTGCATCCTCAACTAAATGAGAAGGATAAACTTGGCCATTTACAGCACCTACAGCACATGTATTCACAAGTGAAACCCAGGTAGCAATTAGCAGAGTAAGAATTAAAACCACTGCACATCTGCCATGGCTTTTGAGTCTGATTTTTACAAATGCATTGTAGAGGTACTCTTCTGCAAATGGTCAGTGTCTTGGTCATTTTGTCTTATGGAGGCACCATAGCCTAAGGCAAACATGGAAGACTCCAAACACATGGAACCTTTCACCTCTCTCTTTTCTGTATCCACAAATACAAATCAATAAAACTACTTTGGCTACTTGGGAAAGGAAGTCCAGAGTAGATGGTTAACCAGACTTCCTCAAGCTAGCTCTGCTCTCTTTTCTTACAGTCCTGTTTGCACGCAGTATTTCCTTAATGAAGACTAATTACCTTCCTATGCAATGCAGCACAGAGCTCATCTGCCCCCAGTATCAGGCTGGAAACGTCTCGAAAACCAGAATTTTCATACAAGTACCATTATGTCCCATGCTAAGACCCTGGAAAGAAGAGTGGTGTGACCACTTTGAAAGGACGCTGTGCTAGTCAGGTGGGACATGCACATGAAGCTTCTGGCTTCAACCTGTTGCTCATAAAGAATAAAAATAAGAGAGACTTGACAGGGACTAATTCTATGGACCTCGTGAAGATGTCTGTGTTAACTCAATGCTGCTGACCAAAAAATGACACATCAGTATATTTGCAGAAGCTTGGTGGGGATGGCTTGCCAGTTACTTGGTGGATGTACTAAGCCTCCCTTAGCGAGTGACTATGTCTATATGATGGCATATACGGGGGGGGGGGGTATTATGGTAATTAAAACTCACCACAGACCCAAGTCTGCTATGCATTTATCAATCAGCTAATAAAGGGTATTACAACAGTTGAAATGTTACTGTACTACAAAATTTTTGTCTTCAAAATGTGAGACTATTTCTATATAAAGCAACATGTGGTGAGAGTTAGGGAGAAGCATAATCTGCAGCTGCTTCATTGACCATTACTTCCTGAGGATTGGGATCAAAATAAAAGCTACTAATGTGACACTAAAGTAAGACACAAGCAGACCAGCTATGGAATGCCACTATCCTCCCTGACTGTACTCCTTATGAGCAACTACTTTAAACATTTTATTAATTTAAGCAAAGACGACCAACTTTTCAAATGTTCTTTTCTGTGATGACCCAAAAGTAGTGGTTTGGTTAAGACAGCTGCTCTGGGTTACAAATAAGCTAACAGAAAGTACAGTTTTGTACCTACCATAAATGTAGATGTTCGAGGATCCACATTGCTGCAGTCCTAACAATTGGGTAGTCCGCTGTCCAGTCGGCCCGAATACCAAAGTATATGGCTGACGTCGGTCACGGCGCATTAGACTGACGTCAGTACGTCAGGGTACTAATGCGCATGACCGACGTCATATCCTCAGTCTTTTCTTGCCCCAGATGTCAGAAGACCCTAAAAAAACAAGGCCAAAACCAAAACACACCAAACATACCTGCACCAAAAACATATACAATATATACAAAGGTACCAGAATATAATCTCACCTACACAACCACCCCTAAACACAGAGGCGAAGGAGGGAGGGTAAATTGGACTGCAGCAATGTGGATCCTCGAACATCTACATTTATGGTAGGTACAAAACTGTACTATGTTCTTCGTTCCACATTGCTGCAGTCCTAACAATTGGGTAGAATCCCAAAGCAGAGGTAAGGGAGGCTGGCAAATCATAAGGAAGCAGGAGCTGATAACATGCCTTGCAAAATAGCTGTGGCAAAACCAGCCCTAGACTTAGAGTAGAGAGGAAGGTGGTAATGCTTAGAGAAAGTATGCACTGAACTCCAAGTAGCTGCCTCCAAAATATCCTTAGTTGCCACCCCCCTTAGAAATGCTGTTGAAGTGGCAGTAGCCCTAGTGGAATGAGGCCTAATCCCAGCTGGAATCTCTTTGCCATGATGGGAATAACAAAATGTAATGCAAAACCCAATCCACCTAGAAATAGTTTGCTTTGACACAGGCTTGCCCTGCGAACTCAAAGCAAAAGAAACAAACAACTGCTGAGACTTTCTAAAATCCTTAGTCCTGCTTAAATAATAACGCAATTGCCTGTGTACATCTAAAGTGTGCAAAATCTTTTCCCCTTTATTTTGGGGATCTGCATAGAAAGTAGGCAAATGAATAGTTTGGTTTAAAGCCACACTAGAAACCACTTTAGGCATAAAGGAAGGATTAGTACGTAATGATACCCTATCCTTATGAAAAATCAAAAAAGGCTCAACCGCCATAAGGGCCTGTAACTCAGAAACCCTTCTTGCAGAAGTAATGGCCAATAAAAAAGCAGTCTTCCATGACAAGTATTTCAGGTCAGCAGTAGCTGCAGGCTCAAAAGGTTGTAGAGTAAGTTTCTCCAACACAAAATTGAGATCCCAAGCAGGAGTAGGAGCTCTACGTGGGGGTCTTATATTCTTTGCCCCCCTAAGAAATTGCTTGAATAAAGGATGTGAAAACAATGGTGGGTCACAATCATAGTGAGCTGAAATTGCTGCAGCATGAATCTTAATGGAAGAGAAAGACAAACCTTTGTCCAATAACTCAGTAAGATATTGAAGAGCCACACTCAAATTAGGCTCCGAAATCTCCAAATGCTGTGCTGCAGTCCAAAATAAAAATCTCTTCCATTTTTCTGCATACACTTTCCTTGTACTAGGTCTTCTGGCTTCCATAATCACATTTAAAACTTGTTGAGGAAGTTGAGACCTGCTGTCTTTCAAAACAGAATATGCCAGGCTGTTAGATGAAGAGTTTGAAGCTTGACATTGAGCAGATGACCGTCCTTCTGAGACAATAGGTGTGGAATCAAGGGTAAAGGCCATGGAGGCTTCCTTACCAGACTCCTCAGTAATGGGTACCAGTGCTGCCGAGGCCAATCTGGAGCTATTAAAATCATCCTTGGCTTGTCTTGTCTGGCCTTTAGAAGCACCTTTGGGAGAAGAGGCAGAGGTGGAAAAGCATACACGAAGATTTTTCCAACTGAAAGAAAGAGCATCCACTTTCCAAGCTGTGTGATGAAATCCCTTCGTGCAAAACTTTGGCAGCTGGTGGTTTAGTGGAGAAGCGAACAGATCTATGTCTGGAGTTCCCCATGACACTGTCAATTTTTGAAATACATGAAGATCCAGTTTCCACTCGTGGGGATCCATGATTTGTCTGCTTAACACATCTGCTAAGGAGTTCTGTGCTCCCGGCAGAAACCTTGCCTGAAGAGTTAGTTGCAAGCTGAGCGCAGTCTCCCATAAAATCATTGCTTGCCTGCACAATGGGTAAGAATGTGTTCCCCCTTGTTTGTTGATGTACCACATGACAGTTGTATTGTCTGTTACAATCAACACCTGCCCTGGAAGAAGTAACTCCTTGAAAGCCATTAATGCAAACTGGACTGCTAACATCTCTTTCATGTTGATATGTAGATGCTGTAGTCTGGCAGGCCACTTGTCTTGTATCCACTTTCCATCTAGATGAGCTCCCCAAGCAATGTCTGAGGCATCTGTCGTTAGAATCTGACTTGCCTCTGGCCGGGTCACAGAGAGTCCCTTGTTTAGGTGACATTCCTGAGCCCACCACAAAAATTCCTTTTGAATGCAAGGTATTATTTGAATGACAGTGTCCAAATCCTGGCAGTGCTGTGTCCATAGATTTTTGAGATACCATTGTAGCTTCCTCATATGCAGTTTGGCATTGGGAAGCACCAGAATACAAGATGCCATGAACCCTAAGGCTTGAAGGACTGTCCTTGCAGTCAGCCCGGACTGAACAGATAATTGATGGAAGTAACTGGAAAGATTCTTTTGTTTGTCCGGGGTTAGAAAGGCCATCTGGGCTGCTGTATTCAGTCTCACACCCAGAAAGCACATGTCTTGAGAGGGTACTAGACTGGACTTTATTTCGTTCACAGAATACCCTAGGCATCTTAGCACTGCTATGACATATTCCAAATGCTGTAGAAGGTCTTCCTTTTCTTGAGCCAGAATCAGGCAGTCGTCCAAGTAAGGATAGATTTGAATTCCTTTTAGCCTGAAGTAAGCTATCACTGGAGCCAGAACCTTTGTGAATACTCTGGGCAGTAGATAAGCCAAAGGGCAATGCAGAGAACTGATAATGAGAATTTCCAGCTCAAACGCAGATACTTTCTGCAACTTAGTCGATAGGCACATGAAGGTAAGCTTCCTTGAGATCTAAAGTTACCATCCAGTGATCTTTGCCCAGTAGAGGTAAAAGCTGTTGTAACGTCAACATTTTGAACTTTGGAATGTCCAGATAAGTGTTGAGGATAGATAAATCCAAAATTGGTCTCCACGTGTTCCCCTTCTTTGGTACTAGGAACAGGCGAGAATAAAATCCTAGGCCCCTTTCTGGCACAGGAACTGACTGAATGGCTCCTATTTGGAGTAACAGAGAAATTTGTCTGCGAGCCTCTGTTCTTTGTAGAGGAGGAATGTCTGGCATGCCTTTGAAAGGAGGCAAGGTATGGAAATAAAACCTGTAACCGTGGTGAATGATATCCAGAACCCATTTGTCTTGGGTAATTAAATCCCAATTTTCTTTGAAAAGAGACAGTCTTCCTCCTAGAGGTGCCGCCAGGCGAGAAGGTACTGGCAGCTGAAAAGGCAGGTCATTGGGTCTGCTTACGAAAGGACTGACCCCTGCCCTCACCAGAAGTCTGAGCAGGTGAACTCCCTGTCCTAGGCCTAAAAGAACCTTGAGCTCTGCCCCTACCACGTCTAGACCTACCCCTAGACTGGGAATCATAAGCAGGATAAGTCCACCCCTTAGTAGGCCAATTTCTACTAAACTTGGAGGCTGCACCTGCAAAAATCCTTAACAGTTTGCATAGACTTAGCCTTGTCCTCCATTTTCTTTAAAACTGCTTCCACAGGCGAACCAAACAACACATCAGACTGTAAAGGAGCATCCAAAATCCTTGTCTTAACATGCTCAGCTAAGTTCTGATCTCTCAACCAGGCGTGCCTCTGAAGAACAGAACCAGTGGCAGCCACCCTGGAGGAGGCCTGCACAGCATCAAAACCACATTGCAAGGAATGTTTACCCACTTGTTCAGACACATGAACTAAATCCTGCAACTCTTTACACTCAATACCTTCCGCCAGAGCATCCACCTTAGATTTCAACTGTGAAAGAAGATAATTCTGATATTTTAACATGTGAAACTGACAATTCAACGCCCTCATGGCTAAAGTGGAAGAAGTATACACTTTCTTTCCCCATCTATCCAAAGCCCTTGCCTCTTTATCAGGAGGGACAGGATTTTTAACAACTGAGGCCTTTACACCTTTAGGCCCCTGAGAGACAGTTTCGGGTCTGCCCTAGGACTCTTAAAAAGATACTTATGAGCGTCAGGCACCCTATAATACCTATCCGGTTTAACTGGGGCAGGAGGCAAAGAATCAGGATTCAGGGAAGCCTCTGCAAAAACATCTTCCACCACATTCAAAACAGGAGGTATAGCTAAAGGCCTATGCTGGGGTAAAACAAGAATTCCCTAAGCCTTTTCCTGGAATCAGAGAAATCTTGACCTTCCCATTTAAAATGCTCCCTCATGGAATGCAGAGTCTCTGAAAATGAAAAATCCTCAGGAGGAGAAGCTGAAGGAGTAGAATCATCCACATCAGAATCAGAATAAGGAGGGTACTCCTGCAAGTCTTCAGCCGAAGACTCAGAAGCCTCCGAGCATTGCTCAAAACTCTCAAACTCAGGTTCCACCCTAGGCCTCTTATCAGGAGGGGGCACAGAACCCCTTATCATAGTAATCAAATCCTCTGCCATTTTAAGCATATGTTTCTTAGGCAAAGACCCGGAGGCACTAGGAGAAACCCCCACTGAAGCAAAACTTGGCCTGCCCCTCAAAGAAGCCTTGGAAACAGAAGGGGAGGCTCTAACCACCTTAGGAAGAGAAGGAAGAACAGCCACCTGAGAAGCCCCCTCAGCCTGGCCTA
The DNA here is from genome assembly GCF_019279795.1 of Protopterus annectens. NCBI lineage: Eukaryota > Metazoa > Chordata > Ceratodontiformes > Protopteridae > Protopterus > Protopterus annectens. The sequence goes on along the minus strand of NC_056735.1, from coordinate 303,399,355 downwards.
CTTCCTGAGAGGATACATCCTGTAACAGTAAAGTCTCTCCCTGAGACTCCAAAGAAACACCTGGCAAAACCTCCGGCTCCACTGAGCCCTCTAAAGAACTGGCGTCTGGGACTGTCGGTTCTTCCACTCTAGGCTTTGCTGCTTTGGCCTTGCGTGTTTAGCCGAAGCCGGCGGAGCATCCGACGGCATTTTATAATTACAACGCTTCCCAAACACTAACCTGGCACAGTCTAACCTTCTCTTAATAGTGCGTTTGTTAAATCTAGCACAAGAGCGGCATCCAACAACGTCGTGCTCAGGCCCTAAAGGTATACACAAAGTATGGTAATCCCTATGAGGTATCTGTTTCCCACAAGAAATACAGTTATTCACTTTTTCTGACATCCGGTTAAATACTGAGGCAAGAAAAAACCAAAATATTCCCCAACGGGGTACTTAGCCAACTTTGATTCGGTCTGAAACTCTGGCTTCAGAAACTTTCAGAACGCCAACCTGCACTCGCAAAATTGCTTCTGCATCGGACCATGCGGCAAAAAAGACTGAGGATATGACGTCGGTCATGCGCATTAGTACCCTGACGTACTGACGTCAGTCTAATGCGCCGTGACCGACGTCAGCCATATACTTTGGTATTCGGGCCGACTGGACAGCGGACTACCCAATTGTTAGGACTGCAGCAATGTGGAACGAAGAACATCTTACTATTTGTTAATGGGGTGGGGTGGGGACCAAAGATGACTTATAGCCAAATTCCTGGCCTCAAGGCAGAAAATTACAGTAACAAAGCTTGCACACGTTGTTGAAAAGTAAAATGACATGTACAGCAATGGCAGGGATTCACAGTAATAATGTCACAGCAGACATTACAATTGCGTTAGCTGGAAAGTGGAAGGGGAGCAGTGATTAACAGAAGATACTCAACATTTGTAATTTTATGCATAATTAATGCTTTTAAATAAGCTAGGTACCAGCACTGACCTGATGTGCATTGTCGGTGTGCATCTCATTTACTTAGTGTCTGAAGCAGTGGCAGTCATGGGTGCTACAGAGATAGTGACAGACTGCTTCCGAACAGACAGCGGTTACTAGCATTCATGATGTACAGTGGCAGGGGTTTCCAGCATCAAACATAGGGCTGCAGGATGTCTCTTTAGAATAAAAGCACCTGGGGTAGCTCTAGATCATTCCTTTACCTTCAATGAAACAAAGGAATCATCTTGCAACTTGCCAAGGGCTGGGACATGAAGTCTGTAACAGAATCTGGAAGTTGGGCACAGCTAAAATATACCCACTAATGTATCACTCTTCAGATGTGAGGTTCTAAAAGACCCAAACCTGATTCAAGTCTTACTTAAACATATTAGAATTGACCTTTAATGTACTCTCTAGAACACCACTGCATTGCTAAAAAGCTAAATTAATAGTCAGTGAAAAAGAAACTGGCGCTTTGTAAATTTACTCCATACATTTGTTCAGTGACACACAACAGACCCCAGGCTGTGAAGTCCAATGACATCACTTGCTCCATGAGCAGCCAAGGGAAAAGAAAAGGTGACAGGGCAAACAACCTTCTTTCTGATGGCACAGACTGCAGAACCAGTTGGCTACACTTACTGCCCTTACAGTACAGATACACTCAGCCTATACCTGTACTTCATATGCTATGTTCTCAGCACATACTGACAAACAGGAACGCTGTTAGTTCTTGTCTAAGTGCTGGTAAGAGATGGAAATATATAGTAACCAGTTGGACTCGATACAAAATGCAGGTCTAATTCTGGCCACTAATGTTACAGTAATCCATTGTTAGTATTCTGTTAAAATGTACCTCAGCACATGGAGGACATCAAATGCCTGGCATGTTACTGTGCAACTGCTAGCTGGTTGTAAATGTATTGTGTGTGAAAAATGCTGTTCTCTTTGTCAAGCCTAAAAAGTAACAGCCAAGTTCTCACTACATCAGTTGCTCTATCAGACCAGCATTTTTAATGGGTCCTGGTCGGGATATATATTCTCCAATCAATCAGACTCTGGCACTTTTTCCCTTATAAAATCTCACGTTCAGAGACATCTGTATTACCATACCTATGCACACTTTGAAGGGTCTCAATCATAGGCTCATAGGTGTTTACTAGGCTAACGACCACAAGGGGCTTTTTAAGTCTAGCCATGCATCCCGAATCTCTGACAAGTTCTGGTACCCTTGATAAGTGTAAGCACGGGCTTGGGAGATGAAACATTTACAAGAAGGGGCCTGGGTGATGAACCATTTACAGGTTACCTGTAACCATTAGAGACACAGTTGCCAAGCCAGGGATGAATTCCTGTTGCCCATCCAACTGCCCAAGTTTCATTTGAATACCAGATTCATAAGTACACAAGGCCTCAGAATCTAAACTTTCACATCCATGCCACTATCAAGTGCCTTCCTGCAAATCAAGCAATGAAGATGTGGCACCTGCACTATTTAACACGTTGTAGATAAAAGTTAAGTATGACAGAGCTGTCTGGTCATCCTCTACGACCAACAGAAGTGAAGCTGCCAGTCATCAGTCAACTTGGCATGGAGAAAAAACTATACGTCTTTATCTCTTCCTCAGTTACTAATAATGCCTCATACATCACCATCTTCTCCAGATCGGATATAAGTGGCTCAGAAAATACCCCACAGACTGCTATCATAACATTAACCCATCATCCAAGAAGGACTCCCATCTGCCAGGCTAGGGGAAAAGGAGGGAAGGAATGCTGATGAGGGTGAACCACGACCATACAGATCTATCATTATGGTAAGTATCTGACAGTCTGGTTTACAGTCTTCAACCCCTAGGGCAGCGACCCAACTTTCTTGTTTGCATCATGAAAGGATTCTACAAATGATCAAAATCCTGGAGGAGGACCTGGACCTTAAGATCACATCCAGCTTACAGTGTCTTGCAAAGGTATGTAGATAAGCTACTGTTACAGCTGCATACATGTCTATAACGGCATTTCTGAAGAATGCATGCGATGTGGTCACAATCATTATAGAGCATACATGCAGACTAATTTGCTAACATTTTGTATACATATCAAAATAAAATTTAATGCACACTGACAGCCACCTAAACTGAATGACTTTTGAAACTTTGTTGCATAGTACATACAGAGCAAAGGAAACAAATATCTTAGCATCCTTCCAAGATTTTGCCTCATGTTGTACCTTGCAAGGGGTGAGGCAAAATATGGCCATCCATGAATCCCAATGTCTTGAAACGCATAGCTGCCAATATGGAAGTGTTTTCATGAACAGACACCATGCACTGTGTGATGATATGAGGTAGTGCCATCTGTGCCAAGGGGGAGTAGGACAGTGCACGTGTAACATATGCCAGCATAGCTAGCTGGAGTTTTGTAAAGAATTTTGTGTCATTTGACTATCACACTGATTTGTACAGATGCTTGCATTAAAAACGTATTTGTAAAGTTGCTTGTGTTAAAAATGCATCAACAGTGGGTCCTGCTGGACAAAAAAAGAGAACTACACGTATGTCAGACAGTATGATAATGCATATGTTTTAACAGAGATTTCTGGAAGGGAAGAAGTTGATCTCAGTCCAGCTAATTTTGAAAAACAGGTTGAAAATTAAATGGGTTGGTTTAGGCCATAAAGAATTTATCTTATAGGTCTGATTGCAGCTAGAAACAAACAAAAATGCCTGGGAAAACCAGGACTAGGAATCTTACTGTATTGTCCTTAGGGGTGAACTAATTGCTACCCTGGAAGGGTGGAATTTTTTAAATTGTTTTGCAGCTTTCAGATGCTGCAACAGATCTTAGCAAAGCTCTGGGGATGTACTGAGTCAGGTGACCAGATGTGATGTCATTCTATAACCAGCACTGAAACGATTCTTTAGATATTAGTGAGAGATATGACAGAACTCACACAGCAGCACTTTCTGGACCCTGACAGGAAAGATCTCTCACAGATATCTCACACAACCACACACCTCATCTTACCTTGCTGTAGTAAGCAACTCAGTACTTATCTTGTCTTGCTTTAGCATGTAAACAAGGAACAGTAATTCTTTAATCAGTTAGGAAAATACAGTGAAATTAGTTAAGTACTCTTTCTGCATGTGTGAATCTATCCAACTGTGCTATTTTTTTTATACCTCCTGTGAGTGAAACGCTGGTGTTTAAGGTAACTAAATATTCAGTATTCTCATGTTTTCTATTTTATTTATTATTAAATATGTCTATACCTTTCATTCTGGCTGGTCTTTTACAGAATACTTTTAACATCTTAAGAGTACTTAAGCTCGTTTTAGTGACACTGTGGCCACTCCTGAACGCCTTACCGCACTGGTCAACCTCTACTATTTGTATTAATATTAATTTTACTCAGTATAATTGGGTACCCTTGTAAAAGCCTTAAAGTAGCTAACTGGTGGCAGTGTAATTACCTTATAGTCTGGGCAGAGGGGGCACAGCTGTTAAATCTGTGCCAGCCTTTCCCAGGTGAGCGGGTGTGTCAGCTACCTGAGACAGGAACACACTGCTCCAAAGTGGTCAGTATGGAGTCTTGTTTGGGGCCTAGAGACAGAGAGAAAGAGACAGAGAGCGAGACAGGCAGAGTCCAGCCCCAGGTCTGCAGTGTGCTCTTAAAGGAAACTGTGCTTGGTGCAGACAGCTGCATAATTTTTGATCCTAGTGGCCATCCTTCACCAGGGACAGTGGTGAGGATTGAGGTTCCTTGATTACTGGCCCAGAGTAGGGACCATCACACACTGAATGAACAGAACCCAGTAAACAACCTGAATGTGAGACCTTGCTATGGCTACATCTAAGAGTTCCCAGTGTCCCCTGAGATTCCTAAGGACTGGAAAAACTACAAAAGAGAATGGTATGCAAAATTCAGCTTCAGTAGAAAGTACAGTTGTGTACACCTACCATAAATGTAGATGCTCGAGTGTCTTCACTGTTGCAGTCATGACTGTAGGGTTCTCCCCTGCCGGCAGGCAGCCCTCAGTCGGCCAGAATCCCAAAGTCTGGGTCCGGCGTCGGCTGTTCATCCATGCTTCCTGATGTCAGAGCACCAGGAGTACAAAGCTGACAGCCGACGCCATCTTCTCCAGTTTTTCTTGCCCCAGATGTCAGGAGTCCCAAAATGAAAAAGGTTCCATAACCTTTGCAAATACACCTCAGAAGAATGGTGAAAAAAAGGAAATACACAAAAGTAAAAATAAGAGGGGACAGGAGGGAGGGAGGGAAACCCAGACTGCAACAGTGAAGACACTCTAACATTTACATTTATGGTAGGTGTACACAACTGTACTATGTTCATCGTGTTTCACTGTTGCAGTCATGACTGTAGGGTAGAATCCCAAAGCTGAAAGAAAGGGAGGTTGTCATAAAGAGGAAGGGGCGGCTAAAAGGCCCTGCAAGACTGCAGAGGCAAAGCCTGCCCTAGACTTAGAGTAGAGAGGTAGATTGTAGTGCTTAGAAATAGTATGCACTGAACTCCAAGTTGCAGCTTCCAAAATGTCCTTGGTAGGAACTCCCCTGAGGAAGGCTGCAGAAGTGGCAGCAGCTCTGGTGGAATGAGTCCGTATACTCCTGGGATTTGCTTTCCATGGTGAGAATAACAAAATCTGATTCCATGAGCAATCCATTTAGAAATGGTCTGTTTTGAAATGGCTTTACCTTGGGAACTTGAAGCATAAGAAACAAACAATTGTTCTGATTTTCTGATGTCCTTGGTTCTGTTCAGGTAAAAACGTAGTTGTCTGTGTACATCCAAGGAATGTAAGATCCTTTCCCCTTTATTTTGAGGAGTGGGGAAAAAGGTTGGCAAGTGGATAGTTTGATTTAAAGCCACTTTGGAAATCACCTTAGGCATGAAGGTAGGATTAGTCCTCAAAGATACCCTGTCTTAATGAAAAATAATATAAGGTTCAACAGCCATAACAGCTTGTAACTCTGAAACTCTCCTGGCAGAGGTTAAGGCTAACAGGATAGCTGTCTTCCAAGATAAAAACTTGATGTCAGAAGAGGCAGCAGGCTCAAAAGGAGGCAAGGTTAGTTTTTCCAAAACATAGTTGAGATCCCAAGCAGGAATGGGAGGAGATCTAGGAGGTCGTAAGTTCTTAGCTCCTCTGAGAAACTGTCTCATGAGCTGGTGGGAAAAGATGGGAGGGTCTGTATTGTAATGAGCAGAAATAGCAGAGGCATGTATCTTAATGGAAGAGAAAGAGATACCCTTATGTAAGAGATCTGTCAAGTAAAGTAAAATTAAAGTAATATTAGGAAGAGGATCAGAATCCTGAGCCTGCATCCAGGAACAAAATCTTTTCCATTTTCCTGCATAAGATTTTCTAGTGCTAGGATGTCTGGCTTCTAAAATGACATCCATAACCTGCTTGGGCAGTAGAGAAGAAATCAAAGGCCCTGGATTAACCAGGCCGCCAGGCTGAGAGTTCTGACATGAGTGTGTAGAACCTGACCCTGATGTTGGGACAGAAGGTTCGGAGACTGAGGTAAAACCCAAGGGGGCTCCAGGCATAGTTTTTTTTAGAGTTGGATACCAAAACTTCTGAGGCCAATTTGGAGCCAGCAAGATTATCAACTTGGGCTTGTCCTGTTTTATCTTCAGTAAAACCCGTGGAAGAACAGGAAGAGGTGGAAAGGCATATACCGAGAGGTTCCTCCAACTGAATGACAGGGCGTCCACTTTCCAAGCTTCTCTGTGGAAAGTCCTGGTGCAAAAATTCTGTAGTTGATGATTGAGATGGGATGCAAAGAGGTCTATGTGAGGATGTGAGGACATCCCCAAACTGCTGTTATCATCCTGAATATTTTGGTGTCCAGCATCCACTCGTGTGGATCTGAAAGGTTTCTTCTCAGACTGTCTGCCAGGAAGTTTTGTTTCCCTGGTAGAAACTGAGCTTGAAGATCTTGATTGCAAGCTAGAGCTGTGTTCCATAGATCCATGGCTAGTCTGCAAAGGGGGTAGGAATGAGACCCCCCTTGCTTGTTTATGTACCACATTAACTGTGGTGTTGTCTGTCCATATTAGCAGTTGCCCTGGTTGTAAAAGATTCCTGAGGGCCAATAGAGCTTTCTGAACGGCTAACATTTCCTTTAAATTGATATGCAGGTGCTTCTGATCCTTTGTCCAAAGGCCCTGCAAACAATTGCCCTGAAAATGGGCTCCCCAAGCATAATCCGAGGTGTCCATGGTTAGAATCTGAGAGGCAGGAGGCAGATGGGTTTCCCTTTGTTTAGAGCACATGCCCTGGACCACCAAAGAAATTCCTTTTGAAGACAAGGAAGGACGGAGATCAGTATTGTCTAAACTGTGGCAATGCTGAGACCATACACCTTTTAGGTACCATTGTATTTTCCTCATGTGTAGTCTTGCATATGGTATGAGAAGGATGCAGGAGGCCATATAACCCAAAGCCTGCAGGAATTTCCTTGCAGATAGTTGAGTTAGAGTTGCCAATGTTCTAAAAGTTGAAGCCAGCTGTAATTGTTTTTCGGATGTCAGAAATGCCATCTGGGTTGTGGTGTTTAGAAGTGCACCCAGAAAAGTTATCGGTTGTGTTGGTGTCAAATTTGACTTTTTTATGTTTACAGAGAATCCCAGGAACTTGAGGAGGTTCTGTACAAATTCTAGATGCTGGAGTAAGACATCCTTGCTATCTGCCTGAATTAGACAATCGTCCAGATAAGGGTAAATTTGAATTCCCTTGAGTCTGCAGTAAGCTACTACTGGAGCCAGGCATTTGGTAAAGACCCTGGGCGCAGTAGACAATCCAAAGGGCAGCGCAGAGAATTGAAAGTGCCTTGATCCGGCCTTGAACCTGAGGTATTTTCTGCGATCCTGCCTGATGGGAATGTGTAAATATGTCTCCTTTAAATCCAAAGTTACCATCCATGCATCTTTGGACAGCATTGGAAGTAGCTGCTGTAGAGTAAGCATCTTGAATTTTGGAATCTGTAGAAAGGTGTTCAAGACCGACAGATCCAGAATGGGTCTCCATGAGTTTTGCTTCCTTGGGACTAGAAAGAGCCTTGAGTAAAAACCTTTTCCCATCTCTGAAAGAGGAACCAGCTCTATGGCATTCATAGCCAAAAGAGCTTCCACCTGGTTCAAGGCCTCCGTCCACTGATGTTTTGGAAGGTCTGGCCATCTGTTTGGCCTTGGCAAGGTATGAAAATGGAATTTGTAACCTATTAAAACCACATCCAAAACCCACTTGTCTTGGGTTATTTGAGTCCAATTTTGATAAAAAAAGAGAGAGTTTTCCTCCGAGAGGGGCTTCCAGGCAAGAAGTTCCTGTAGTCCAACAGAGGGAGTCATTGAGTTTGTTTCCTTTGAGATTGTGACCTGTCCTCTCCTCCCCTAGGTGTGGAAGCAGTCCACTGTCTTGGTCTATAAGCAGCTTGTGTTTGAGGCCTCCCTCTGGAGCGTCTATATCTACCCCTCTGAGGCCTGTCTGAAGTGGGAAAGGACCAATTTTTGAAGGCCAATTCCTGCTAAATCTAGGTGGCTGTACTTGTAAGAAATCTTTAACTGTTTGCATGGATTTCACCTTATCCTCCATCTTTTTAATCACCTCTTCAGCTTTTGATCCAAACAAAACATTATGCTGAACAGGACCATCCAATAATTTAGCCTTTACTTGTTCAGGTAAATTGTGTTCCTTTAGCCATGCATGCCTTCTAATGACTGTGCCAGAGGCAGCAGCCCTACAAGAAGCCTCAAAGGCATCAAATCCACAGTGTAAACCATGCTTCCCAACCTGTCCAGTGGCATGCAATAAGTCATGTAATTCCTTATTATCTCCACAGGCAGAAATGGAAGTAATCTTTTGTTTTAAGACAGACAAGAGAAATTGCTGGTATTTAAACATATGAAACTGACAGTTTAAAGCCCTAATGGACAAAGTAGCAGAAGTGTACACCTTTTTGCCCCATCTTTCTAAGGATCGAGAATCCTTTTCAGTAGGAATGGGATTTTTGGCAGAAGCGGCCTTAACTCCCTTAGGACCCTGAGAAATGGTTTCAGGGTCAGCAGAAGGGTTCTTATATAAAAACTGATGGGAATCAGGAACCCTGTAATATCTATCAGGCTTAACAGGAGCAGGAGGAAAAGAGTCAGGGGTTATCCACAATATCCAAAACAGGAGGAATAGCCAGGGGTCTATGTTGGGGAAAAAGAAGAAAATCCCTCAGTCTTTTCTTGGATTCCGAATACTCCTGTCCTTCCCAGTGGAAATGTTCCCTCATTTCATGCAAAGTTTCCCCAAAAGAGAAATCCTCAGGGGAGAAACTGAAGGAATGGATTTTTCAGCATCAGAATCCTCATAAGGAGGGAAAGAATATTCCTGATCAGAAGAAGAAACTGAGGAAACAGAAGCCAGATCAGAGGAATCATAATAAACATCCTGCCTTGGCCTTTTGTCTGGAGGGGGGATGAGAACCCCTAATCATAGTAAGTAAATCCTCCGCCATCTTGAGTAACTGTTTCTGTGACTTGGGAGCTGGTTCAGAAGATGCCTGTGTTGAAGTCTTTGATTTAGGAGGAGTCTTTGCCTTTGTCTTTGGCTTTGCCTTTACTAGTAGCTGAGTAGGCCTGAAAACCCCTTCGGAAGCCAGTACCTGCACAGTGGCTCCGGGCCCATCCGAAGGAGCACTGTCCGAAGGTCCAGCAACAGAAATATTTAAAGGCCTGGTAGGCTCCTCATGAGAGTCCGTTTCGGCTGTCGGTTCTGAAATGGCCGACGACAGGGGCTGCAAAAGCACCTCACTGACGACGGCCGAACCTGAAGCTGGCTCCACTTATGCGCTATCATCAGATTTGGACCTCGGAGGCCTGATTTTATCCTTGCGACGTTTGTGAACTCCGGTAGCCGGGACCATATCCGACGACATTTTGTAGTTAAAGCGCCTACCGAAGTAATGAAAAGCAAAATCGTACCTTCGCTTAATTGTACGTTGATTGAATCTAGCACAAAACCGACAACTAGCTACATCGTGGTCAGGGCCCAAGCAAGGAATACAGTAAGAATGAAAATCCTTATGAGGTATTTGCTTCCCACATGAAATACAATTATTAACTTTTTCTGACATCGGAGTGGAGCAAGAAAAAAGTTTCCCCAACGGGGTATTTAGCTTTGAGTGGAGAAGAAAGTCTTCGGGCCAAAGAAAATTAGAAAAATTCGTCAGGAGTCAGCCGACCAGCACTTGCGAACTGCTGTCACCGCACGGCAAGAAAGACTGGAGAAGATGGCGTCGGCTGTCAGCTTTGTACTCCTGGCGCTCTGACGTCAGGGAGCATGGATGAACAGCCGACGCCGGACCCAGACTTTGGGATTCTGGCCGACCGAGGGCTGCCTGCCGGCAGGGGAGAACCCTACAGTCATGACTGCAACAGTGAAACACGATGAACATCTGAAAGAAGTCAGAAGCTAATTATCTACATGCAGAGAAACCTTGATACACATCAACCTCTGGTTTGCTGCAACCATGGATATGCATTTTGTATACACCATGATGGCTGAGGTGAATCTGAATGACAGGGCACAGAATTGAGTATACCTGGCCCTTTAATGGAAGGGATGGAACATCCTAGACTCCTTGGTGACTTTCATGTGCAAACTGGTTTATTGGTACTCCAAAGAGCACACCCAGATGTCTCTTGGCAAGCAAGGAAAAAAATGACTGCACCAGGACTACCCTGGAACTTTTTTTTTGTTTTGGGATAAACCCGTTTAGGCCTCTTGGATGCATTACTGTCCTGATGTCCTTAGTCTTCTTGGGAAGAGAACAGAATCTCTCTGATCTTCAAAACTTTCTCAGTGGCTCTCTTTTGTAGGAGATTTAAGCTCTCTAACTCTGCTGCTCCACCTGATGTGGTAAGATATGAGAAAGGGGAGGGAATGTGGCTTCACTGGGGAAAGGAAAAGAATTCTGCAGCAAATGAATATTTTTAACATCTTTATTGAATTATCACTTCTGACATTGACAAATGTGCATTTATATAAAAGTAAACAAACTGTACTAAGTTCACATTTACAAACATTATACTTTGCATATATCATATAACAGAAGCAACATTACGTAAATTATTCAACTCTTACAGTTTTTGTAACAAGAAGCATCTTTATTAAAGCATCACTTATGACACAGTCATACACTTATATAAATGAAAATAAACCACACTGACAATCATAGTTGCAAGCATTTTAAATCACAAACCATACTGACACACTCCCAGTTGCAATTATACATCACTTATAATCTACCCAATCATTTTCAAACATTAAATAGCTCATTTACGTCCTGCCTTCTTTTAAACCTCTTTCCTCCCAGTATGCATTGTTGTTACAATTCCCATTTTTTTTGTTTGCTCCTACCCTTTTCTAAAGATCTCAGTTCCAGTTATTTTATCTCTGTTACTATATTCACTACTTTTAGTATAGTTGGTTTAAATTCTGATTTCCCTTTCCTAGCAATTGCTTTTTTTGTCAGCCACCATAATTAGACACAGCAAGGCCATACCATGTCTTGGCAATTCCGATTATGTATCATAGCTCAGAACAATCTCTCTCATTATACTAATCTTCCCACACAGCATCTCCAACACTGCATCCCACACGAAATTAAGAAGTCCACCAACTCAATGCACTCCCAAAAATATGTTCCCATTTGCCTGTTTCTTCCCCATCACAACTCCAATATTTGCTGTCTACCTGAGGAAAAATTCTCGGGAGTCTACTTGGGGTATAAAATATCCACGTAAACATTTACAAGCAAAACCCCTAAATCTTCTACATTTCGTTACATATTTGGGAGCCATACTCCCATTGTTTCTTTGTGAATTGCTTATCCAATCTCTCTTCCTAATTCTTTCTTACCTCCTCTGACTGATTCTTATAGTTATCATGCACCATTTTATATACTCTACTAATTATTCCTTTTTTAATCAAACAAAACGCAAAGACCATGTACAAAGTCCAAAAAAGCTGTCTCAGGTGGATCCACAGTAAAACTTCAATTTGCTGAACTTTAATAAAACACAAAATAAAAATTAGTCCTTTCATTTACTTCTTATGAACTTCATCAGATAATCCTCTACATGTTTTCTGTGTTTACATATACTCAAAAGCAACCCCATTGGTCAATTCCCACACCCTTCTGTAAAGCAGCAAATTCCTTTTACCTAATATTCACCATACAAAAATATCTAAAATATATAAATAAAGCATATAAAATACATACTATAGAAACACAACTCATACCTAATAACAGGCTTAAAAATCAATATAGGTGATAAAAAGGGCAATAGAAATACATATTTATAAATACTTGAATGTTTAAATTTTTTAAATGTTTAAATTGTTAAATACTTAAGCCTACAGCAACAGACTTTCCCAGACGGTTCGCCATCCAAGTCCTAACCAGCCCTGACCCTGTTTAGCTTCCAAGATAAAATGAGAACAAGTACAGTCAGATAAGTCTGGTTACTAGTTACATGAAATACATAAACATGTACATATAACCCATACATCTCTTATGGTCATGCTGTATAAATAAATAAATAAATATAAATACGTGTAAACTAGTTAAACTAGTTAAAATAAAAATAAATTAAGCATTTTTACTGCCCTTTTTATCAGCTATTTTGATTTTTAGGCCTGTTACTAAATACGAGTTGTGTCTTCCTATACTGTTGTTATGCATTTTATATGCCTTATTAATATATTTCATATATTTTTGATGGTGACTATTAGATAAAAGAAATGTTCTGCTTTAAGGAGGTGTGTGTGTGTGTGTGTGTGTGTGTGTGTGTGTGTGTGTGTGTGTGTGTGTGTGTGTGTGTGTGTGTGTGTGTGTGTGTGTGTGTGTGTGTGTGTGTGTGTGTGTGTGTGTGTGTGTGTGTGTGTGTTTAATGACCAATAGGGTTGCTTTTGAGTGTATTTAAACAGGGCAAACATGTATAGGATTATCTGATGAAGTTCATAAGAAGTGAACAAAAGCACTAATCTTTTTTAATTTGTGTTTATTAAAGTTCAGTAAATTGTAATTCCTTTTTAATGGCAGCTTCTGTTCTAGATTCTACTAAAAACTCTACCAGTGCTGGTCCTTTGACTAGGACCCCCCCTATTTATTTCTCTTTGCCTATACTCGGATATCAATCCTTGATAGGGAAGGCAATCTCTAGCCTGCAGTCCAAATAAATTCTTGGTGTTTTCCCATTCTATCACCTTTCCCTCTCTAGTTATTCGCTCCCAATACCTTAGCTCCTTTGCCAGTTTTCTCCAATAAATTCCAGCCCCCTCTTGTCTACTTGTCTACATCCCTAATTGCAGACATCTCCATCGGCAGAATCATCTTTCTCCATTCCCGTGTTGGCTTAGTTCTTAGGATACTTTCTGCTACCTTATGGATATAATATTCTATACGATTATTATTCTCCTTAAAGGCCTGCATCCAAAATCCCAGTTTCTCCTTGTATCTAGAGCTTCCTCCCGGCTTCAAAATCACCCTTTCCACTTTGAATTATAGTAGTTTTCTGCTTGTGGTATATATAGGAGCCTTAACTGTGTAGCTCTGAAAAAAAACCCATCAAATTGGGTAATCCCAATCTGCCTTGTTCTACCGGAAGAATCAGCTTATCCCACTTGACTCTTGTGGTCTTCCTCTCCCAGATAAAGTCCTTCACCTCTTTTCTAATTGCTATCTGCAATTTCTCTGGTTGATAAAAAAATGCCTGATCTGTGTATAACACTAAAGGGACTAAACATTTTAACTGCTTGTATCTTACCATCCCATACTCATAACAAAGCTTCCATTTTCTCATCAGTTTTTGTATTATCATTTGTTTAGTCTCTTCCCACATATCCTTAGCTGCCACACCAGAATCATTTTTAATCCATACTCCTAAATACTTCATTTTATCATGTCCCAATAAATATGGATATTGCTGAACCAATTCATATGTGGGTACATAATTTACCGCTACTGCCTTTGTTTTAGCTTCATTAATTTTGTATCCCAAAAAGATCTGAAACTGTCTCAAAATAATCACCAGCACTGTAATGTCTCTTTCTGATTTTGTCAGGTATAAAATAATATCTTCAAATACAGCCCAGCTTTTCTGGACAACCATGCCAATTACATCACTGAATTTCTGAGTCCCTTATTTTCTTTACCAATGGTTCTAAATATAATGCAAATAAAGAGAAAGAGGACCCCCTGCCTGGTTCCTCTGCTCAAGCAGAAATTGCCAGACAGGACCCAAGCCATTTTAAATTTTGCCTCCATTCCCTCACATATCCTTGTGCTTCCACTGATCTGCTCATAAAGTCCCAGCTTACTCTGTCAAATGCTTTCTCGGTATCAAGAGCCACCAACAACAATGGTATTTTCTTACATCCTGCTTCCCTCTAGATCATCAATGTACTGTTAATGTTGTCCAATATTTGACTCCCATCCACAAAACCACACTGATCCATATCAATTTTTTCATTATGTTTGCCATTCTTTTAACCATTGTAGACATTTACACTTTACAGTTACGGTTTAGTACTGAAATGGGCATGTATGAAGCTGTATCTGATGGATCTTTACAGTCTCTAGATATTAGAGCTACCACTGTTTTCTTCCATGGTACTTCTCTTCCTCTTACACATACTGTTAACCTTCCAGGCCTTTATCAGTTTTCTTCCTCCTAGCTTCCAAAGTTCCACAGGAATAACATCTATTCCTGGGTACTTTCCTGTAGATAGGCTATACACCACAATTTTTCTCTCATCTCCTCCTATCATAACTGTTAGTAATTGAGCCTCATCTACCTCCAACCTTGGCATATTTAATTTTTCCATAAATATTTACATTTTTATCTTTTCTTGATTTCCATATTTCTGTTTTATACAGACTTTCATAGAATTTCCAAAATATTTCTAATGCTGTTACAGGATCTCGTTGCATTCCTTGTTATAGGCTCCCTAAGCTTGGCAACAGCACTTTCTACTTTCTGTTGCCAGTCATTGTACAAAAAGATTTTGTGTTCTAGTGATATCAAAAATCAGTTGCTTAACAGCAGTCTTTCTAAACTTGTGTATATTATCAAGGTAATCCCTTATTTTCTGCTTAGCATTCTGTAGTTGATCCTCTTCTTGCTCTGAGATTCCTCCTCTTCTTGCTCTGTGAGATTCCTCCTATTTTGCAATACTTTAACATTTGTCAGTCCCTCTAAATAATTCTTGTTGCTTCTTAACCATAGCACCGTTTCTTTTATTTTCACTCTAATTTTAAACTCCACCTTAATTTTATCCCACTCCCTAGCTATATTTTCAGAAGTAATTTCTATCCTCTCAAACAGCTCCTGAATAATCTCCACTACCCATTCCTTAATATCCTCTCTTTTTAACAGATAGATGGGAAAGTGCCAGTGTCTCATTTTTATTTCATTACCCTGTGCTTTTATTTTAGTTATTATTGGCACATTATCTGAAATAGCTTCTGGGTATGTATCAAGACCTTCAATTAAATGTACATGTTCTTTTGAAATGTAAATTCTGTCTAGCCTAGCCCAGTTTTTATATCTTGGGGAATAATATGCAAATTCACTTTGAATGCCTATTACAGAATTCACATCTTCCATACCAAATATTTCATAAACTGATTAAAAAAAAACTATCCTCCTTTGTTATACTTTCCCTTCTAGGCTCCAAGACACATTGTCACTGCTGCACATCAAATTCCAGACCCCACCTACAGTAATACTGCTTGAAGACTGATTATTCCTCCCAGAATGTTCTTAAGCTCCACTACGGCAGTTTTATGTGGACTACATAAATACATGCCAGTGTAATCCTCCTCCCTTGCCAGCAGCCCCTTAGCACTACAAATCTGCCATTATCTTTTTTATCCTCTTCTATCACAACTGGAGCCCCCCTTGCAATTAATATAAGTGCTCCTCTTTTCCTTTGTCCCACATATTCTGCTGAATAACCATCCTGAAAACCTTTCTTTATCAAACTCACATTTTCAGTTCTTTCCAAGTGTGTCTCCTGTAACATGGCTATTTGCACTCTACATTTAATAGTTCACTGTTCTTTCTTTTTTATATTTTTCTGAGAGACCATTGGCATTTAGACATTACAGAAAAAAAATCACGGCATTAAAACGTTATTATTCCCCCCTTTTATGTATTACACCTTGTTTGATAAATGTCTAGTTTCAGCTTTGGTGTTGCATGTATACAATGTTTGGCAGGTTGAACTTTTATAAAGTTGCTTCTTGCATATCTATTTCAGCCCATGTCACATCTTACAAAACTATTTTTGTTTTACTGAAAGCCCGCAAACAAAAAAATACAAACAAGCCCCTGACACCCCCTAAAACCTATTAACTTAATACTAACACACACAACTATGTGCATCTTCAAATACTGAAGTTTAAAGACGTTTGTGTTGGTGCTTGTGGTTCTGCAACTGTTGGAATCTGCTAAATAAATGAGTGTTCACTGAAGAATGTATCCGTGGCTTTATTTTTTTGCCTGACAGAGGTGCTAGTGTGGATTACTGGTCTATTTAGAGACAGGTTTACCCAGCACTCTGGGGTGAAAGGAAACCAAATTGCTCAGCCTAATGGATTTGGTCTTGTTCGGATAAAATCCAAGTTGTCCGTGTACATTTAAAGTGTGCAGCACCCTCTCAAGTTTTGAGGAGAAGGGAAAAAGGTGGGAGGATGAATAGACTAACCGAGGGACAAGTCAATAACCACGTTAGGCATGAAGGAAGTGTTGATACGTAGGGACACCCTGTCCTTGTAGAAAATCAGAAAAGGTTGAAAAGCCATTTGCTTGGAGTTCTGAAACTCGACTAGCAGAAGTAACGGCTACTAGCAAAACAGTTTTCCAAGTGTAGGAAAGAGGAAGCAGCAGCCTCGAAGGGAGTCTGCATCGGTTTTTCAAAGACAAAATTTAGGTCCCAGGGAGGAGGAACAGGTTTTTTGGGAGGTCTTATGTGAAGTATGCCTTTTAAGAAAAGTTTGACCTCTAACATAGAAAAGAAGGTGGGAGAAAAAGGCAGGCATGCAGAAATGGCTGACAAATGGACTTTAACTGAATAATAATTTAGTCCAGCCGTGAGCAGTTCACACAGGAAAGGACTAGAGAGATATTCACTGAAAATGGTTCTAGTCATTAAGATAGCAGATGGAGAACCTCTTCCATTTGAACAAGTAGGCTCTCCTTGTATTAGGTTTCCTGGCCTCCTGCAGGACTAAAGGCACATTCTCAGAAAAAAAAAGTGTCTGATAGGAATCAGAAGCCTATCACCCACAAGGTTAGGTTCAGTGTTGCCAAATGTAGGTGAATGAGAGATCCCTTGTCTTGTGTGAGTAGATCCATCCTGTGAGGTAACTTGTGATGACAACCCTTGGCTAACTGCCGAAGACGAGGGAACCAATACCATCTTGGCCAAAGGGGGTCACCAACAATATTTTTGGTTTGTCCTTCTGTATTTTCAGGAGGACTTTCTGAATTAGGGGAAGGGGGATGCATAGAGAAATATCTCCTTCCAGAAAAATGATAGGGTGTCCACCTTCCAAACTAGAGGATGTGGGACTTGATTCCCAGAACTCTGAAAGTTGTCTGTTCAAAGGGGAGGCAAAAAGGACTATTTAAGAAGTACCCCACTGGTGGAGAATGTCCAGAAATGCATCCCTATGGATCATCCATTCATGGGCTTGTGTCATGGATCTCCTTAGAATGTCTGCCTGAACGTTTAGAGCTGATGGGATGTAAACTGCAGATAAAGTTACCTTTGCTTGAAGAGCAATCTCCTAGGCTTGGATTGCTAATCTGCAAAGTAGGTAGGACTTTGTTCCCCCCCTGCTTGTTTACATACCAGAGAAAGTACAGTTGTGTACCTACCATAAATGTAGATGTTAGAGTGTATTCACTGTTGCAGTCATTACACTTGGGTTATCCTGCTAGCAGGCTACCCGGAGTCGGCCTGAATTCCAAAGTCTTGGACCGGCGTCGGTTGCTGTCGCCTCTTCCTTGACGTCAGTGCGCCAGGGGTATAAAAGATGCAGCCGACGCCATTTTCTTCAGTTTTTCTTGCCCCAGATGTCAGGTGCCCCCCCGAAGGGTAGGCTAAGAAATTATGCCAATAAAAGAGCATGCAGTAAAATAAAACAATCTTCATCTACAAGCAAATACACCACATAGGTTGTAAAGAATAGAGAAGTACAGATAAGTCCCAGCAAAGAAAGGGGATGGTGGGAGGGTAACCTGGACTGCAACAGTGAATACACTCGAACATCTACATTTATGGTAGGTACACAACTGTACTATGTTCATCGTGTTTCACTGTTGCAGTCATTACACTTGGGTTGAATCCCAAAGCTGAGGTTGGGTGGCTGGGTCTAAATAGAATTAGGAGAGGCTATGAGGCCCTGCAGAACTGCAGTGGCAAAGCTTGCTCTGGATTTAGAGTAAAGAGGTAAGTGGTAGTGCTTTGTAAAAGTGTGCACTGAAGTCCAAGCTGCAGCCTCCAAAATGTCCTTGGCTGGTACTCCTCTGAGGAAGGCTGCTGAAGTAGCTGCTGCTCTGGTTGAATGTGGCCTGATGCCCTTAGGCACTAATTTGCCATGTTGAGAATAGCAGAAACAAATGCAGTTGGCTATCCATTTGGAAATAGTCTGCTTTGAGATAGATTTTCCTTGAGATCCTGCAGCATATGCCACTAAGAGTTGCTCAGACTTTCTCAAGTAAAAGCGTACCTGTCTGTGTATGTCCAAAGAATGCAGAAGTCTCTCCCCTTTATTCTGTGGATTTGGATAAAAGGTAGGCAAGTGAATTGTTTGATTAAGAGCCACACAGGACACTACCATAGGCATAAATGTTGGCTTTGTCCTCAGAGAAACCCTGTCCGGATGGAAAATTATGAAAGGTTCAACCGTCATTAGTGCCTGTAACTCTGAGACTCTTCTTGCTGAAGTTATTGCTAAGAGCAGAGCTGTTTTCCATAAGAATTTTATTTCAGCTTTATTGCCTGGCTCAAAAGGAGGCAGCATGAGTTTTTCCAAGACAAAGTTGAGGTCCCATGCAGGTATTTGTGCTCTTCTTGGGGGTCTTATGTTTTTGGCCCCTCTGAGATAATGCCTTAGCAATGGATGTGAAAAAATAGGTGGGTCCGTATTGTAATGAGCTGAAATGGCAGAGGCATGCATCTTAATAGATGAAAAGGATAGGCCTTTGTCCAGCATCTCAGTTAGGTATTGTAAAATCTGAGGAATATTTGGTACAAGCATGTCAATTCCTTGTGCCTGGTTCCAAGCACAGAATCTCTTCCACTTTTCTGCATATGATTTTCTGGTGCTGGGCCTCCTGGCCTCCAGAATAACATCCATAACTGCTTTGGAGAGAGGTGTGTTCTGAATGGTTACATTATCCGCCATGCAGCCAGATTTAGGGTTCTGAGTTGGCTGTGCAGTATCTGATTGTTTTGTTGGGTCAGTAAATGAGGAATTTGAGGTAATGTCCAGGCTGGGCCTTGAGACAAGCTCTTTAGGATTGGGTATCAGTGCTGGCGTGGCCAGTCTGGGGCAATCAGGATAATTTTTGGCTTCTCTTGTTTGACCTTTAGGAGTACCTAGGGGAGAAGAGGTAGTGGAGGAAAGGCATATACTGTAAGGTTTTTCCAGCTAAATGAAAGAGCATCCACTTTCCATGCTAGCTTGTGGTAAGTCCTTGTACAAAATCTCTGTAGTTGGCAGTTGTGAGGGGAGGCAAATAGATCTATGTCTGGGCATCCCCATTTCCTTGTTATTATGCTGAAGATTTGTGGATCTAGTTTCCACTCGTGAGGATCCATGAGGTTTCTGCTTAGTTCATCTGCCAGAGTATTTGTCTTTCCTGGCAGGAATTGTGCTTGCAGGTACACTTGATAAGTCAATGCTGTGTTCCGCAAAATCATGGCTTGTCTGCAGAGGGGGTAGGAATGCGTGCCTCCCTGCGTGTTTATGTACCACATGACTGTAGCATTGTCCGTCTATCAGCAATTGTCCTGGATGAAGCAGATCCTTGAAAGCTGTCAGGGCATTCTGGACAGCCAGCATTTCTTTTAGATTGATATGAAGATGCGTTTGGCTTGTGGGCCATGTGCCCTGAATACATTTTCCTGCCGTGTGTGCCCCCCAGGCATAATCTGATGCATCTGTTGTTACTGTCTGCCTGGCAGTGGGTAGAGTGAACGGCTGTCCCTTGTTGTGGTGAAAGGCATGTGCCCACCATCCTGTTGCAGGCAGGGAATGAGGGTAATTAGTTTTTCCAGGCTGTGGCAATGTTGAGTCCAAACACTTTTTAGATACCATTGTAGTTTCCTCATATGCAGTCTCACATATGGAATTAACAGAATGTACAATGCCATGAAGCCCAAAGCCTGCAGAATTTTTCTTGCAGATAACTGGGTTTTTCGAAGTAAGAGGTCAGTTGCCTTTGTTCATCTGGCATGAGATAAGCCATCTGGGCAGTTGTATTTAAGCTTGCACCCAGGAATATTATCTCTTGAGAGGGTACTAGTTTTGATTTCTTTTCGTTTACTGTGTACCCTAGGCAAATTAATAATCTTTTTACAAACGCCAGATGCTTTAGTAGAATGTCCTTGTTCTCTGCTTGAATAAGGCAGTCGTCCAAGTAGGGATATATCTGAATTCCTCTTTGTCTGCAAAAAGCAATTACTGGTGCCAGGAATTTTCAAGACCCTGGGCGCAGTAGATAAGCCAAAGGGCAGTGCACAGAATTGGTAGTGCATTGAGCCAGCTATGAATCTGAGGTATCTTCTGCAAGATTGTCTGACTGGGATATGCAGGTATGCCTCTTTTAGGTCCAAGGTTACAAGCCAAGCCTTCTTGCCCAGCATGGGCAGAAGCTGCTGTAGAGTTAACATTTTGAATTTTGGAACGTCCAGAAAAGTGTTTAGAATAGACTGGTCTCCAGGCTTTGTCCTTTCTGGGTATCAAGAAAAGTCGTGAGTAAAATCCTTGTCCCTGCTCCTGTAGTGGTACTCGCTGAATGGCCCTCATGTCCACGAGAGATGAAACTTGCTTTTGTGCCTCTGCCCATTGATTGTGTGGCAGGTCTGGCATGCCTTTTGCCTTTGGCAGGGTGTGAAAGTGGAACCTGTAACCTTGAGACACTATATTCAAGACCCATTTGTCCTGGGTGATCATGTGCCAGTTTTGTGAAAAAAGTGCTAGTTTTCCCCCTAAGGAGGCCTCCAAAAGATAAGTGCTTGGTACTGGTAGAGGAAAGTCATTGGGACTGTTTCCTATAAGATTGAGATTTGTCTTTTCCGCTTTTGGAGGTAGAAGCACCCCACTGTTTAGGCCTGTATGAGCCTTGGGGCTGGGATCTGCCTCTAGGGCATCTGTATCTGCCTCTTTGTGGCCTGACACTGGAAAGGACCAATTTTTTGAAGGCCAGTTCCTGCTAAATCTGGGTGCTGTACCTGTAAGAAATCCTTAACTGTCTGCATAGATTTTGCTTTATCCTCCATTTTTTTTAACACCTCTTCTGCCTTAACATCAAACAAAGTATCATGCTGTAATGGAGCATCTAATAATTTTGCTTTAACATAAGGCAGATTCTGTTCCTTTAACCAAGCATGCCTCCTAATCACAGAACCCATTACAGCGGCCCTACAAGAGGACTCCAAAGAATCAAAACCACATTGCAAAGTATGTTTTCCCACTTGTTCAGCTGCATGCAATAAATCCTGCATTTCCTTGTTTTCTGGACATTCAGAGTTAGTCTACATTTTCTGTCTTAACAGTGACATTAAGTATTGCTGATATTTAAGCATATGAAATTGACAATTTAAAGCCCTTACAGCCAAAGTAGCAGAAGTGTAAACTTTTTTCCCCCATCTATCCAGTGCCCTTGAATCTCTATCAGAGGGAACAGGGTTTTTAGCAGTGGAAGCCTTGACTCCCTTAGGACCCTGAGATATGGTTTCTGGGTCAGCAGCAGAGTTTTTGTATAGAAATGTATGGGAGTCTGGGACCCTGTAGTATCTGTCTGGCTTAACAGGTGCATGGGTATAGAGTCTGGAGACAGGCCGGACTCTGAAAAAGCATCATCTACAATGTCCAGAACAGGGGGAATAGCAAGGGGCCTGTGCTGAGGAAGTAAAAGAAAATCTCTGAGCCTTTTCTTAGATTCTGAATAATCCTGGCTCTCCCAATGAAAGTGCTCCCTCATAGTATGCAGGGTTTCCCCAAAGGAGTAATCTTCAGGAGGAGAAGCTGAAAGAATAGATTCTTCAGCATCAGAATCCTCATAGGGAGGAAGGGAGTACTCCTGATCAGAGGAGGAATCAGAGGAAATGGAAACCTGAAGATTCATATTCTGTCTCTTGCCTAGGCCTCTTATCAGGAGGGGGATGGGAACCCCTGATTAAAGTAATAAGGTCTTCGGCCATTTTCAGCATCTGTTTTTTAGGCATGGCAGTCTGTCCTGGACAATGCTGTACTTGTTTCTTTGTCTTTAGAGCTGCTTTAGTCTTTGAAGCTGAAAATGGCTTTACATATAACTGTGTAGGTCTGAAAACACCCTCAGAAGCCAATGCCTGCACAGCAGCTCCGGACCCATCTGAGGGAATAGTTTCCGAGGATCCAATACCTTGAGTTTCCAGAGGCCCAGTTGGCTCCACGAGGGAGTCGGAAGCGACCTGTGGCTCTGAGGTAGCGGGTGTCAGGGGCTGCGAAAGTGCCTCACTGAGAACCGGCGAACGACGACTAGCTTAGCGGGAAGCCTCATAGTTGGTTTTGGACCTCGGATGCCTGTCCTTGTCTTTATCCTTGCATTTTTTATAAACTCTGGTCGTCGGCTGTTCCGCCGGCATTGTATAATTGAATCTTCGGCTGAAGTAATGAAAGGCAAAATCGTACCAACGTTTAATAGTGCGTTGGTTAAATCTAGCACAAAACCAACAACAAGCAACGTCGTGGTCAGGGCCTAGGCAAGGAATACAGTAAGAGTAAAAATCCTTATGAGGTATTTGCTTCCCACAAGAAATACAATTGTTAACTTTTTCTGACATCGGTCTGGAGCAAGAAAAAGTTTCTAACGGGTACTTAGCTTTAATGAAGACTTCGGATCTGAAATTCGAATTCGAAAATTTCAGGAGTCAGCCAACTGGCACTTGCAAACTACTTTTGCTTCAGGCACCGCACGGCAAGAAAGACTGAAGAAAATGGCGTTGGCTGCATCTTTTATACCCCTGGCACACTGACGTCAGGAAAGAGGCGACAGCAACCGACGCCGGACCAAGACTTTGGAATTCAGGCCGACTGCGGGTAGCCTGCCAGCAGGATAACCCAAGTGTAATGATTGCAACAGTGAAACACGATGAACATCTGTGGTGTTGTCTGTGAACAGCTTCAAAGGACCTGGAAGGAGAGATGACCTGAAGGCTTGAAGGGTCAGGATCAGAGCCCTCATATCTTTGATGTTGATGTGTTGCTTCCTTATGGAGGGAGATCATAGGCCTTGGACTTTTAGGTTTCCCCGGGTTGTCCCCCACCCCAGATCTGAAGCATCTATGAACATTTCCTGAAGGGTGGGGTGGGGGGTAGTGGCTGCAAGTGAGTCCTGGGTTGTGAGAAATTTGGTGAATCCACCAATGCAACTCTTTCTTTAGGCAAGTAGAAGTGGTAGGCCAAATTCTAAAAGATGAGCATGTTGGGACCAGAGTGTACCACTGGAATTTTCGCATGTGAAATCTGGCTATGTGTAGCATTGGTATTACTGAAGCCATGAAGCCTAGCATCCCAAGGAATTCCCTGGCAGTCAGAGAAGGTAGAGAAAGCAACTGAAGTAATTCTGCAGAGATTCCACCTTTTGAGAGGGCAGGAAGGCCATCACGAGGTCTGTTCTTATCCTGCAACCCAGGAACACCTGGTCATGAGAGGGAGTTAGGAAAGACTTGCTGTAGTTGAGGCTGAAACCCAGACTGAGGAGCAAGGAGATGGTGGTTTGAAGGTTCTGTTGCAAGCTGATTGGATGTTCTGTTTTAATGAGCAGGTCATCCAGGTAAGGGTAAATGAGAATCCCTTGGAGTCAACAAAAGGAAATGACATGAGCCAAACATTTTCTGAATACCCTTGATGCCGTAGAGAGTCTAAAGGACAAAGCACAGAACTGAAAATGTGAGGAAGCAACAGAAAAATGTAAGAATTTCCTCAATACAGGGTGGATGGGAATGTAAAGGTATGCATCCTTTATGTTTAAGAAACCAAGTAAGCCTGGGGTGACAAGAGAGGGAACAGAGTTTGTTTGGTAAGTATCACGAAGGAGGGTACTTGAAGGAATAAACTGAATTGGGACAAGTCTAAAATTGGTCTCCAAGGGCCATCTTTCCTAACTAGGAACAGTCTGGAATAGAATCCTTTTCCTCTTTCCAAAGCAGGAACCTCGTGCATGGTTCCTAGTGCCTGCAAGTCCTGAATGACTTGAGGGAAAAGGTGGACCCAATCCTTTGACAGTTGTGGAATCCCCATGAAGGGAGGACTGGACTTCCATATCATGCAATATCCTCTTAGAAAAATGGACAGGACCCATTTGTCTGTGGTAATGATTGTCCAAACTGAAAGGGAGTGAGAAAGGTGCTGGGAAAGGGGAATTTCTGAGGAGGTTGCCAGGTAGCTTCAAAAACAAACACCTCCAATACTCCAATACTCCAAGGCTTAAAATACAAAACAGGAATACAAACACTGGACTGTTTGATGAAGTTCTTTAATTCTGGTACCTCGGCCTTCGCCTTCTCTTGGAATACATTTTAAAACATCAAACACCACCCCTTTTATATTGCATCCAATTGAATAATTAATACATCCTAATTAAACAATTTATTAATTTATCTATTAGCTCAACCATATTACTTCACTTTAAAAATACTGACTTCATTCACATTAATGATTTCTGACTTCATTAAACATACTATCAGTTGTAATTCACCTAATTCACTAATATAATGTTAACTATTTAATAAATAACCACATTACTAAATATTATAACACCAGCTATAATTTCATGTTACTTACAAACATTTTACATCTGTACATCAAAGTCACAGACTACTTGGCTTGTCTGGAAAGGGGGCCTTTTCAGGCAAAGATGGCTGAGACCTAGGAAGTGTCTGCCTAAGTGTGGTCCTCTTGTGTTGTTGGGGAGGTGCGCAAGTCTTCTTACTACAAAATTAGTTTTCAAAGTGTAGTTCCTATGAAATGTAGGAACTGGGGAGACAAAAATATGTTTAAGCTCCTGAAGTTATTTTCCTTTCTCTTGAAGGGATTTGCAGAGAGCTGCAGCATTACAACCAAGAAAGGCAGTGTTGACCAGAGGTGCATCCATAACCTCTGCCTTGACATCCTCAGGCAAAGGCTGCAATCTCAGCCAGGACTATCTTCTGAGAACTGAACCAGATGTTGCTGATCTAGCAGACACCTCTTCTGCATCATAACTGCACTTAGGGGAATGTCTGTTAACCTGGGAAGAGACAGTCCCAAGACAGAGGAAACCTTGGTATTTGCTTTAGAGTGTGGGAGGTCATTCATTAATTTGGAGGCCTGTGAAAGAAGAGCCTGAACACATTTGGACATGTGTCTAATAATTACTGGCCCTGAAGGCCAGAGTGGAAGAGGTGTAGACTTTTTTCCAATTCTCTCCATCACTTTACTCTCCTTATCTGAGGGGAAGGGACTGGTAGAGGGCAGTCATTTGGCAGTTTTGTCAACAGACTGAGTGATCACAGCTGGGTCTGCAACAGGACATTTATACAGGTAACTACTGTCCTTAAGCACCTTATAAAACCTGCCTGGCCTTTTAGGAGCAGCAGGTTGAGAATCGGGATATTTAGATGCTGCCAGAAAGGCATCTTGAAAGGCTGGCAAGACAGAATGGATGGCTGAAGGAGAAGTGTCAATTTTTAAGAGGTCATAGTGCCTCTTTTGTACCTCTGAGACCCGTGAGCTTTCCCACTTGAAGTAGTCCCTCATTTTGGAGAGAGTCTCTCCAAAGGCAATATCTTCTGCAGGAGAATCCCCGCCATTGGAATCCACTTTAGGTGAGGCATATTCCAGAGAAGAATCGATTTCAGTGGAGTAAGCCAAGGATTCATCAGAGGATGAATCATCTTCCTGAGAGGCCTCAAGTTCAGCAGATACAGGAGGGGAAACAGGAGATGCTGGGGTAGGGGGATGCAAGGTGGAAGGCCTAAGTGTCAAGAACGCATTCAAAATCCCTTGAGAAAGGGCTTGCCAGTCTGGGGTGGACTCTAAACTGGGAGACGCATATTTATGTTTTCTCTTGAGAGGAAGGCCTACTCTAGGCTGGGAAGTAACAGCAGCCATTGGCCTGGGGTCCTGATCGGATATTGGCACAACCTCAACAGATGGAGCAGGAGAGGTACTGCGAGGAACGTTAGGAGTGAGTAGTGGCTCCCCTTTATCATCCATAACAGACGTCTGCAAAACCTCTGCAGACATGCTGTAGGAACCCTCCCTAGTGGCCTCTGTATCAGTACCCGCTGAAGTAGGAGTACCAAACACCGTATGCACCACTGGGCCTTCAATGGCCTCAAGAGGGACATCCGAGATCTGAGGTGCAGCTGAAGATTCAGGCCTTACCTTTTTTCACTTTCTTCTTTGGGGGCTCACCTGATGGACCAGCAGCACCTTCCATACCTAGCGTTAGTTGAATCAATCTCTGATTCTCAAGGTATAAATTAAGGGCAGACAGAAGACTGTGGAGGGTTTTAGGGACAAATGCCTAACAGATGGCACAGGTCTTGTAACTGTGATCAGACTCCAGACAAAAAAAAAGAAAAAAAGACACTGATCGTGGTGGTCTTCGTGTGGAATCGGTCTTCCACAGTGGCACTTGTCCTTCTTGGATGACATTATACTTCAACAAGCATGCAGCAGCAAAAGCATAAGATTCCCTAACAGGGCACTTATCTTAAAGAAGATAAACTTTCTGCAATCAGGTGGACAGCTGGAAGATGTCATTCAGACTGGCTGCAGAGAAGTTCTGGGGATGGTATATGCAGATGTCACTTTTATGGCCAACGCTCGGCTGTGCTGTGTGCAACATCACACGTACCTTGCAGTAGCTTAAGTCTTTGGTATACTGGCCAGACTTTCGGGTCAACTAGGCACAATCTCCCTCATGTTATGAATACGGCAACATAGAAATAGAAAGGCATCAAGAAGCAGAATCTCCTCCCGATTCACAGCTCACTTTCTGTTGTACTTTATCAAAAAATGATTTTGTCCCTCCAGGGAAGAATACCTTGAAGACATCTGGGTACAGCAGTTTGAATCTCACACCTGTGTCTAGACAGTTCCTGAATAGTGGAAGTAATTTACTACTCACTGTACACCAGACAGAAGAGAAATCATTTTCCACAAACACTCTGCTGCCTCCCACTTTCAGTACTTTGTCCTTCTGCCACAGTTTTGTCAGAATAAACTCCTTCTGCTCGTAGGACTGCATCTTTACTATTAAAGTTAAGTTGCTTTCTCATAGCCAGGTTTGGAGCATACACATGATGTGCCCTTTCAACAACTCCTGCTGTGGAATACCAGTCCAGTTGCTTATTTGTGCTTTCATAAAATGAATGCAGTCTGTTCCTTCCAGCTTCTCTGGTATAGCTGAAAATCTCAGGTTTTTCCTGCGTGCTTTGTCCTCTAATTCTATGATTTTTTTAAACATCCCTTCCTGCGCAGTCTCATATTCAGATCGCCTTTTCTTCATTTCAACCTCCGATTTTTGCAGCTTTATCACCTCATCTGAATATCCGTTTAAAGCTTTTTTCATTTATTCCAGCCTTTTGTTGTTTGCATTGATATACTCCATCAGTGATTCTTTTATTTTAACCAGGTCTGTTTGCAGCTGTCTTGTATCTTCCTGTAGGTTACTGGAAGTCATGTCTAGAGGTTGCACTGCTTTTTGCTGAACAGTTGCAGAACTTTCCCCAGTCAGTGTTTCTTCCTCACTTTTTGTAGCTGATTTTTTTTCCAGGTGCTCTGTATTTCTATTTTCCCTGACATCCAAGAAATACTTGCAAGCCAGTTACCAAAATTTACACCATAAACATAAAAGTTTACTGGCCTTCAAGCTGTTACTCAATGTACAGCCATCCTGAACTCCTTGTAGCAAATGGATATTATGCTCAAACTCCATCTGTGTCACCCTGGGACCAACCGTGCAGAGAAATTGATGGGCAAAGGATCCCTAACTGCCTTCACAGGTGGACACAGTCTGGAAAGGCCTCAGTGATTTTGCTACTGATGGCCCCCACACTTGGGACTATTGTATCTCTGCTTAGGCTAAGATTCTTATACTTGTATTGGCATCTGCCCTGGAACTATTACTGGATCATCACTCTCTCTCTTTCCTCATATGGCTGAAATCACTGCATCTGTTGGCCATACCTTTACCACACATGGTGCACTGTCTTGAAATCTTACAAAGGATCATTGAGGAGTCTCAAATTTCACACCAACAGTGATAAAGAGTTTTTTCCTCCTTGTTACTGCCTTACCAAATTACTTTTATCCTGAAGCAAAAAAGGTCTGCACTACTAACTAGGGTATCATGTAAAAAAATACCTTAAAATTCTCAGGGAAATCCGTGATGTGATGTCAGGCATGACCATTGTATAAGTAACCCTGCCACCCTTTCTGCACCTTTCACCGAGTTACATGTCAATCACATAGTGAGACTAGAAATGGTAGTACAGCTACTACCTTGGGGAAGTCTCTGGGTGCAGAAAAAGCAGAAACAAGACTCTGCATTGGAAAGGCTGCACATGACTGAAATGGAAAAATGTCAGGTGTAGACTCCAAATGCTAATATGGCAAAAACATTCATTATATCTGCTATCTGCTGATACCATTTAAGAGCCCTGTAGGAACAGAGTTTTGAGTGCCTAGAGAATGACCATCCAAAATGGAAAAATCACCTCTCCTTCAAAACCAGGAGGAGATGAGAGTAAAACCACTAAACACCCTTGGAAGCCAGTCCAGCTACATAGCCTCACCAAACAGTCCCAGAAGAGCTCCACTGAAATGGGATAATCTGCCATAAGAGCTCTATCTGATGAAGGCCCAGTCAGCTCCAGAATGAGGCCCAGAGATTATATCTAGACCTACTAATCCTTTCTGATGGGTCTCTAACCCAGGGCAAGACTTGTAACTGCTAAAAGAAGCACAGAGTCATGTCTGAGAGTTAAGAAAGGCCACTCTTGAAGTTACCTACACCAGAAAGGGTAAGATTGTGCAAAGTTTATACAGGCTTTCCTCATACAGTGATGACGCCTTTTCCCCTTTTGGGGTTGGCCTGGCCTAAACTGAGAAAGGTGTGGATGGAGGAAGAGGAGAATCATAATGCCACTTCACATAGGTTGGAGCCTGTTTCATCTTCAGGATGCTGCCTTGGGCATGCTGGCCAAAAAGCACTTCAAGAAATAAGAATACAAGATCCTGTTTAAGAGCTAATCCTTCAAAGACAACAACCTTATTCACATCATCCTGCCTACGTGCCTATCCTTGCCAAAGTATCAACAAAGGTATACATGATATCCTACTTGAGAAGCCAAAGTAAAAGGTCTCTGGAGGCTTCTAAGTGAAAAGGGGATACATGAGCTGAATAGTTTCATGTCCTAAGATTTAGTGTGGAAAAGGAGCATGCTCTCTGGTTGCACCTGTCCCAAAGCCCTATATTTCTAGTTGGACAGCAAGATGACAAAATAATCTAGTTTCTTGGAGGTTTAAAGGACTAAAGAGGGCATGTAGGAGCCAGCACTGGGTCTTCTGTCAAGTAGTTTTGCCTACTCAGGTGGCAGCTTATGGGTCTACTTGGCTTTACCACAGACAAGTTCACCAACTCCTGAGTTCTGAGTCGCACTATCTCACCACTATGACTGACCACTAATAAAAGCAAACTTAGCAAATAGTACTTACATGCCTTTTTAAAAGAGGACTGCCAAAGCCCTCATACCCCTAAGCTTAGAAAAGTCTATCTCCAAAGATCACACCATTTCAGAAAAAAAGCACCACACTTCCCATCTCTAACTACCTCCAAAATAACATGAATTTGAAATAAGTCAGCAACTTAATTCTCTTTTCTCGACATGCAATTATTACACTAAAGAAAGTCTGTACTCTTGTGACCAGGTATGGCCAGCACTGTATCTGATGATGGTTCATAGAGAGAGAGTCAGGAATTCAGATGACTTCTGTGCATGAGTGGGAACGCATGCATATAATGCCCAGTCCACACTATCCGCAACTTAACGGACAAATAGAAATATTAAAACATCACCAGAGAAAAACTGCAGCTATGGCTATCAGGATTGTCATCATAATTTTGGAATGCAGGATGCTCCACTGCAAAGATTCAAACTCCTATAGGCTCAAATGCTAATCAGCATAAGTTGCAAAGCTCATTACTTTTATAATTTACAACTATAAAAAGGATATTCAGCATATTAGGTTAGATACACCTTTGCTATAGAAAGTTGCATAGCATGTACATTTTTATGGGACACAAAGTAAAGACATCTCTAAGGCTTGTAACATATCCAAAGTGTGTATCTTAATCATTTTTTTGATGAACAATCAAATGTTACATGTTTAAGCTATACGATACTATCCGAATTCTTCGCAAAAAGGACTCCATCTAGTAACAGGAGTCCAAATAAAAAGACTGATAACATAATAAAACGAATCGGCACACACATTTTAAAGGTTGCATTCCCTGAAACAAGTGAGTCTGGGAAAAATGCCATACTCACTCTTCTGATTTTCTGTCAGTATTTGATTTTGCATTTATCTAAACTATTATTTCCTGTAAAAGTGCATGTCTCCTAGTATTTTGCTACAGCATTTTTGCATTGCATAAAGTGTTTTGTTGAGACAAGTTCAGGGAGTTGGGGAAGGAAGATTAGCAGTACTAAAAACTGCAACACAAACCAGCTCTGCCCAAGTAACACCTATCACAGGGGTCAGATTTTTCACACTCAAACACTGAACTACAGTTCTTACTTTGAAAAGAACGATTAAATCAGATAAGTTTGAAATTGCATCTTTCAAACATTCCTTAAAATGCCCTTTCAGAAATGGCAACTAATAACAATCAAAGGATTCAAAGTAATGAAAAATACAGACCGATGTTGACAGTCAAAAGTAGGCAGTCACTGTACTGTTGTAAGCTAATGAGAGAACCACAGTAATTGATACTCTCACCACAGAGATCTCTGTCACTCTAAAATGCCATCAGAGAGGTGAAAGCATAGACTATAAAGCAAAGTCATGCTAACCATGGCAATCCCCCCCTTCCCCATTTTGGGGTATAACAAATTAGAAAATAACCACTCTTACTTTGATACACAGATATTAATAATGCAAAAAACTTCAAGATATGATGGGAAAAAAAACTTTTTTTCAGTTTTTGGGTGTGGTTCTTACCTTGTGAACCTTTAACGGCCACAAAACAGGTACTATGGCCTTTTGATCACTTCAGTGTTTTACCCCACTTTCTTCCTGTAAAAAGATGCAACTTCCAGTGCAAGTCAGATAGGAGCTATGAAAATGTGTGAAGAATGACAGTGACATCAAGGCTCTTGATGTACTTTGAAATCATCTTCCAAGACTCAATTTTGTAAACAGGAGAATCTAATGACTTGCTGTATTAAACCGAACAAATTGTGGAGTACAGCCATTACAGAGTAATTAAATAGGACCCATCTCCACAAGGCAATACAACTTTGTAATTTTAGTTAAAAATCCACTAAGCAGATTATTTGTGTTACAGTAAAAACAAAAAGCAAAGTTCAGGAAACTAAAAAGGCAACGACAGTGTACAAGATCACAAAACAGTTTCTAATGGAAAAAATGATAAATGGAGGGCTTACTAAAAGTTAAAAATAAATTTGTCCTAGCCAGGGCATTCCAAAACACCATCACATAATTGCACAAAAACATTAAGATGCACCCCCAAAGGTACTAAGGTTGCAGGACACCACACCCCATAGCAAAAACGTGTCTTGCAGATAACAAAAACCCACACATGTAATTTGGGATTAACAAAAAGATGCATAGCTATCCAGTAAATATAGCACTGCCTACTACCACAGGAAAATGTCTGCTGTAATGGGCATAACTTCTGCCTACACCCTGCGTTCTGTCCTACTATAAACAATATCCAAGCTTTCAAGGACTCGGGAAATGTATGATAAAGACAAATACATCAGCACTCAAGGTTCATATTAAGTTATCACAGTAACTGCACAGAATGTAAATTATAGGCTGTCACTGCCAAGAACACTCAAGTCTTTGATTTTATTCGGAAATAGCCATTCCTCACTATAAAAATTATGGCTTCTTTTTACAGCAACTCTCAGCAGGATCTTTAGATGGTCAAAGTGATTTGACAGTCAAAACACTTCAGTTAAAGAAATATCAGATCTGAACTACTGAAGTTCCCAATCTCTAAAATGCAGGGTCTACAGCCTACAAATGGTGTGTGTGTGTGTGTGTGTGCGTTGGGAGATGGAGGGGAACCTCCTACCAGTACCATAGTAGCGTTAGACAAAAAAGAAATTTCAAACTCAAAGTCTCTTTAACATCAGCTAAATAAAAATAAACTAAAAATAAGCACCAAGAGTGTTTATCACTCACCTTAAAAGCCCACTGGCAAGGGTAGAGATTCCTTGCATTTTTTTTCTATCACATTCAATGAAGGTAAGCGTTCTAGTGTTAACTGAGATTCTGCGCTGATGTCACCACATCTCAGCCTGACAGCACACCAGAATATGCTGTTGTTAGTCAGCACATTACACATCTTTGTTATTACAGGCTCCACCAAATATGGAAACAGATTAGAAGTTTTTGTTGAAGCTTACAGTAATCAACTATCACAGTGCACAAAACAAATAATCTCACAGCCAGTGCACACAATAAATGCAATGTGTATAAAAACTAAGGCACTCAACTCAAATGTATTATCCGAAGAATTTCTTCACATGGCAAGCTAAGGTACAAGTTGCAAATTCTGTATTTCTAACTTACTCTATTGTACAGATTCAAACTATTTAACATGCACACTTTTTTGCAACAGATACAACTATAAAAGCCTACAATGTGCTACTGCACACTAAGCTACTGAATTCCAATACTCCACTCACCAGTCCACTAAACTAAACTCCCTCAACTGGCATGAACTGGGGAAAGCAACTGGAAATGGACACCTGGAAATGGACACCTGGAACTGCACTAGTTCATGAGATTTTGTATAATGTCTTTCACTTTGCAACTTTCGGATATGGAAAAAAAAAAAACATGGATTGACTGTTGGCTCTTCCAAAGAGGATTTTAGCAGTGTTCTTTTTCACAGGTGAATACTAAGCTAATTACCATGAAGGGACATTTTAAACCTAGCCAATAAACTATTGTTAGAATCAAACCCTGTGTCTTGTGTCTATGAGGTGAAGACCAACTATTATGGCCAACCCACCCACCTCATTTATACCATCCAGACCTTGTCCCATCATCTCCAAGTAGTGTCTTCAACACACACACACACACACACGCATTTAAAATCAATTTATAAACTGTGGGCTACTAAAATAACAGTCTTGCCTTCACACTGTTGCAAGGTACCTTCCAGCTTAGTATTTACTATTAGCCTTTTTTCTTTTCTTTTCTTTTTGCAGCATGCTAGCAACAACGTTCACCCCTCTCTAACTAATCTTTGCTCCTTTTTAAGCTCTCCATCTGCTACACCATTCCCTATCCACATAAATACTGCTTCACTCCCTTGAAAATCTTATTAATTCATCAAGTCTCACGAGGCTCAAAGGTTTTACCTTCATCCAGCATACCAAACTTCTGACGGATGTCACGCTATGACCTCTCCCCACTCCATCTGCATACCTGCAGACACACATGGCTAACCAATCTAGCCATGTCAAAATTAATGACAGGTTTAATACCCACAACAAGCACACCAAGCTACATCTATGATCAGTACTTGGGCCTGTCACTTAGCACTACCACAAAAACATTGGACATTTCCATTCTCAGCATTCCAGGCATCTCTTATCCCACTACTAGTGTTATGTGGTTTGCTAACAAGCTCCCCATGAATATCAACAACTCTGCTTATCAGTAATTTTCTTAAAATACATGCATAGTTTAAACTCCAAGTCTTGTTCTTACTCCTACTCCAAACTTAACAAAAAAGGATCCTCACCTCATTCACTGAGTCTTTTGGAACAGGCTTAGCTTCCCCCGTGCTCAAACCAAACACTGTCTGGGGCCACTGAGGAGCTCAGACATGCTGGTGCCGAGCTGCCAGAAAATGGGCACTATTCCCTCCACCCCACAGCAGCCATGCAAGCTCCACAATGGCAGTCTTCGAGAGGTGCATGCTGGCTTAAGAGCATGTGCCGTTTCCCAACCTAGAGGCACAGCACCTGCTGACCCAGCTCTTAATGCTGCTACTACAGTAAACCAAGGCTGTCTCCATTCTCCTAGGATAGGCAAGCCAGCTTTGTCTGCTCCTTCTCACCCTCCCCCCTTCAGTCACCGCCAGCTCCTTCTCACCCTCCCCCCTTCAGTCACCTCCGGCTCCTTCTCACCCTCCCCCCTTCAGTCACCTCCAGCTCCCAAGCTGCTAGACTGACTCTTTCCATTACTGTTTTGGGCAGATCGTCTTGATACTTTTACAATGAAACCTTTCTACGATATTGCTTTTTGATTTTTAGGCTACTAGCAGCACACAAAATGCATCTGAACTGATAACATAAATTAAATGTGGAGGATGCCCCTGGGAGGGTGAATGCAAAGGTCTGTGTATTCTACGATATTGCTTTTTGATTTTTGGGCTACTAGCAGCACACAAAATGCATCTGAACTGAGAACATAAATTAAATGGGTAATCTCCAAGTGTAGTACCTCGCAGGCGGTTCTGCGCAGGTTAGGGCGTGTTCACAGTGACTGGCAGGTCATTGTACATCTGATTGACATATGTTACAAAAATACCTGTTATTCAGTTGTCCAACGGCCGAAAACTTTTAGTTATGTACTTACCATAACTTTAGATGTATGGGATCCATCTCGCCTACATTCTCTACAGATGGGTTTGGAGCCGATCCTCGGCTCCGACTCGGCGCTATACAATAGAACGCAGTCTCTTATTGGCTGAGTCACCTCATATCCCAGGATGCACCACCACTACCTCCCCAGATCTCGTTTGTTCGCACTCATGTTCACAGAGACATACTATTGTCATAACATACTCAGGTCTTTCAAGAGAGGAAGAAGATCAATTTCGGATCGTCCGGTCTCTCCTGGTCTACAAGGCAGGGGGATGGAGGGTGGGTTATTAGGAATGTAGGCGAGATGGATCCCATACATCTAAAGTTATGGTAAGTACATAACTAAAAGATGTAATGCGATCCTATCTCGCCTACATTCTCTACAGATGGGACAGCGTCCCTAGCACCTAATTCCCGGGTGGCTCACTGGAAAACACTCCTGAGAACTGTGGAACTGAAGGAAGCTCGACCCCTGGATGCCACATCTAATTTGTAGTGAGAAACAAAGGTGTGTGAAGATGTCCACGTGGCAGCCGCACAAATGTCGCCAATAGAGAGCTTGGAATGGAAAGCTGCCGAAGTGGCCATAGCTCTAGTAGAATGAGCTTTAACGGGAGCTATGAGCTCCTTGTTTGAGATGAGATACACGTGAGTGATGCAGTCCCCGATCCACTTGGCAATACTGACTTTAGTGATGGCTTTGCCTAATCTATTATCCGAAAAGGACACAAACAGTTGATCTGATTTCCGTGCTTTGTGTGTCCTATCCAAATAGAAGCGTAATTGCCTGTGCACATCTAAGCAGTGAAAAGTATATTCAGCTCTATTGGAATATTTGGGAAAGAAGACCGGTAGCTCCATTGACTGTTGTAGACAGAAATTAGAACAATCCTTTGGTATAAAAGATGGGTTTGTCCTAAGAGATACTCTATCCTTGTGGAATACCAAGTAAGGTGGTTTAACACATAGAGCCTGAAGCTCTGAAACCCGTCTGGCTGAAGTAATAGCAATTAGAAGGGCAGTTTTCCAAGAAAGGAATTTCAGATCACAGGTTGCTGCCGGCTCAAAGGGTGGTGAGGTTAAGGCACCTAATACCACGTTCAGATCCCACGGAGGTGCAGGTTGCGAAATGGGGGGGGGGGTCGTAGAAGCGAAGCTCCTTTAATAAAGGCTTTACAGAGCTTGTTGCTCATTAAGGGAGGTTGCACACTTTCATGAAAATTGGAAATAGCTGCCAATTGTACTTTGATGGTAGATACTGAGCAACCTTGCTGGAACAGGGAGGCTAAAAACTTCAGTACTTCAGATACCGAGGCTGTCATTGGGTCTAATCCTCGGAGTTGGGCCCAAATAGCAAACCTCTTCCATTTACTGCTATATATCTTCTTTGTAGAAGTCTTGTGGGCCGAAGACAAGATGTGTATGACTTCAGGAGCCAAAGAGTGGCTCCTAATTATGTTTGGAAGAGGAGTAGCCAGGCTGTCAACTTCAACGAATGGAGGGACTGATGGAGTTGTCCTGACTGATGAGTCAAAAGGTCCGGAACTTGGTCCAGGAACCAAGGACCCTCCAATGCATACCTGTGAAGAAAGGGGAACCAGATTTGCCGAGGCCAGTATGGGGCGATTAATATCATTCTGCTTCTCAAGCGAATCCCCTTCTGAATCACCTTGGGGAGAAGGGGAACTGGTGGAAAGGCATATAGCAGTCCGGAGGGCCAAGCGTGGACTAGAGCGTCCTTGGGAGTCTCCCCCGAAACTGGGGTCAGAGTGAAGAAGTGGTGACACTTCGCATTGAAGGGGCTTGCGAAGAGATCGCAACAGGGGACTCCCCATCTTGTGAAAATCTGTGTTATCACTCTGCTGTTCAAGGACCACTCGTGAGGGGAAGAGAATAGTTCTGCTCAGTCTGTCGGCTATCACGTTGGATTTCCCCGGAATGTGCGTTGCAATTAGAAAACGCTTGGTAGCAATCGCCCAATCCCATACTCTCATGGCCTCTCTGCAAAGGGGATAGGGCCTGGTTCCTCCTTGCTTGTTTAGGTACCAGACTACCGACATGCTGTCGGATTGAATGGCAATTGTACCCTGGGGGAGGTGATCGTGCAGTGCTTGCAACGCTAAAAGCACCGCCCTCATCTCCAGGATATTGATATGAAGAAGACTCTCGTCGGGGTGCCACGTGCGTTGGACCGACCTGTCCAGATAATGACCCCCCCACCCTGTCTGGGAGGCGTCCGTAGTCAGCGTGGCAGAGGGGAGTGGTGGAACGAAGGGTCGCCCTTGATTCAGATTGGGGGATAGAAGCCACCAACGAAGATCCTGTTTGCACGTGTCCGTGATCAGAATGTGGTGACTGAGGGGACGGTCCTGATAAGACCACTGGACTGAGAGGAGCCACTGAAGTATCCTCATGTGCAACCTTGCCAAGGGGACCAGAAGAATGGTGGCTGCCATGGAGCCCAACAGTTGTAGGACCATTCTTGCTGGAGCACGACGTCTGAGGATTAGGGCCCGGACCTGAGACTGAAGCGTCGTGATCCTTTCTGCAGGGAGATAGACTCGCATCTGCCTTGAATCTATTTCTGCACCGATAAACAGAATACGCTGAGATGGTTGCAATACAGATTTTGACCAACTGAAGGTGATTCCTAAGGATTTTCCCAGTGCTATAGTGGCTGCTAAATTTTTCAAGAGTAGATGCCTGGAGGCGGCAGTTAGGAGCCAGTCGTCTAGGTATGGAAACACCTGGAATCCTAGACTTCTCAAGTGAGCAGTCGCGACTGCCAAACATTTGGTAAACACCCTGGGGGCTGTGGTGAGACCAAAGGGCAGTGCTCGGAACTGAAAATGACTGTCTCCTAGGCTGAAGCGTAAGTGTCTCCTCGACGCCTGATCCATCAGAATGTGATAGTAGGCGTCTTTGAGGTCTATGGAGCACATCCAAACTCCTTTCTCCAAAAGCGGGAGAATGGATTGTAAAGTGACCATCCGGAATTTGGACTTTTTTACAAATCGGTTTAGTTTGCTGAGATCCAAAATGGGTCTCAAGTCCCCGGTCTTTTTTGGCACCAAAAAGAATCTTGAGTAAGTCCCTAATCCGGCCTGGTCTGCGGGGACAGGTTGGAGGACTCCTTTTTGAAGCAGCTTTGATACTTCGTTGGCTGCATGATCCCGTTGACTGGGTGGTGGGTCCGGGATTCTTTGGACTGGTGGGGGGGTTGAACAAAGGGGATGGAGTAACCTCCGGCAATGATTCGAAGCACCCATTGGTCCTGAGTAATATCTTCCCAGGCCTTTAGGTGCTTCGAGAAACGACCCCCGACTGGCTCCGGAGTTGCACAGCCGGGTACTCCTTCAGGGATGCTGGAAGGAGGAGGAGCCACGAAAGGACTCGCGGTCTCCAGTGTTGCGGGGGCCTCCGCCGCCTCTGGGACGGCGTCTCCCTGAAAAATTTCCCCCTCCTCTGCCTCTAGAAGGGGGGTCGCTCTGCTGCGACGAGTAAGGCTTCTGAGACTTACGGAACCACATTTTCCCTCCCCTTCGGGCCTTGGGATAAGGCCTGAGGGGAGTGGAAAAGCGGGCTCCTACGGCAGCCAAGGTCTTACCCTCCTGTTCGCAGCGAGTCAAAGTGTCCTTTACCTTGGGTCCAAACAATGAGGACCCATCAAAGGGGGCGTCAGCAAAGGAAGACTTAAAGGCCTCTGCAAAATGACACAGGCGTAGCCAGGCTTGTCTCCATAGAGCAACACCTGTCCCAGCCGCTCTGCTCGCTCCTTCGGCCGCATAGGAAATGAGCCTCATGGACGAGTTAGATAATGAGGATAGGGTAGCCAACTGAGAGTTAACCGTCTGAGTTAACTGTTCAGGTAAGTTACCCGAGAGGGCATCCGACAGCTCCTTGATCAGATCCCTCTGTAGTCTGGTGAAGTGTGCCAGATAATTCAGAGACCTTAACGTAAAGGTCGCTGAAGAAAGGGTACGCTTGCCGTACCGATCCATGCTCCTAGACTCTTTATTAGGGGGATGGATGGACGTCGAAGCCTCTGCCACATCTTGTTGGGTGGCAGATGTCACCACCATAGCATCTACAGCCACACCTTTAGATAAAAAATCCTTGTCCGGGGGTGCCGAGAGAAACTTATTGGGACGAGCTGGCACCGGTTCCACAGAATCCGGGTGTTCCCACGCCCTTCGAGAGATCAAATCCAGAAGCTCATCGAAGGGCGGAGACACCCAGGAGGCGGAGGGCTGAGCCCCGAAGGCCTTGAGGAACACAGACTCCTCAGCAGAAGGGGGTTTGGACTGCCAGTCGCCTCGGTGTTTAAGGATTTCCAGAATGTCTGCAAAGGAGACATCTTCCGAAGACGACTTTGGGGACCCCTCCGCATCATCGAGGTCGGTATCCGATGTGAGGGACTCGTCAGGGGAGTCGACGTGTTTCCTCTTACACTGTCTCTTCCTGGGCGGTTCCTCCGAAAGGGTGTCGGAGGAACCTCCAGGAAGAAGGGAACCGCCAATGGGGGTAACCTCAGGCCCAGGGGCTCCGCTGTCACGAGACAGGGGGATTCCAGAAGCGCCAGTCTCCATGCCCAAGGAAGGTGGTGGTGGTGGAAAGGTCGAAGTGGCCACAGAGGATTTGGCTAAAGCACTTCTCATGGCATCGAAGGCCGGACCCCCAGAATCCTGGGAAGGTCCCGTCCCCGAGGCCACAACAGTAACCGGAGCCCCCGCAGCCGACGCACCTAGAGGGAGGCTCGGAACCGAAAGGATCGGATCCGAAGCATCCCCCCGGGGCCGACTGAGGAGGTCCGCGTACCGAACCCCGACCCGAGGGACGGGGTTGAAAGTTAGAGTCGGAGCCGACACGATAACTTCGACCGGATCCACCAACACCGACTCCAACGGCGCCAAGGCTGTCGGAGGAGGAATGGAAGTAGAAGGATGGGGAATCGGCTCCAGAGCCAACTGGGCAGGAGTCGAGATCAATTTAGCGAAGACCGGTGACTGGAAAAGCTTCTGAAGCACCCTGTCTACGTCCGAATCGGACATCCTCGAAGAACAAGAAGAGACCGACCGGGTCCGAGTCGACTTCACCGCCAGCTCTGAAAGACTGGGGGACCGGCTCCGTAAAGGCTCGAGGCGTATCGGCGCCGAGGGAGATTCCACTACTATTGCAATCTCCCTTGGAGCCGATGTGGACTTCGGCTCCTAAGTGGAAGTGTCTGAGCGGGCAACCCCCATCGGCTCCGAAGGCAGTGGAGCCGATGAAGGTGACACGCCTCTCGATGCCCGAGCTCTCGACTCCAAAGCCAGAGGAGTCGAGGCTGGAGACATCGAGGCAGACCGTTCCGCCCTCGGCTCCGAAGTCCGTGGAGCCGACGGAGAAGCCTGCCTAGACTTTTTAGCTATCGGATCCGACGGACTGGTCGGAGCCGAAGATTTTTTCTTCTTGCCAGTAGGAGAAGAAGAGGATAAGGCTTCCTCAAAAGAAGGGGCAATGAGCCCTTTTAAAATTAATTTGTTTTTCCTCTCTTGGAGAACTCAAGAGGAAAAAAGCGTGGCAAACGCTACAAGACTCCTGGAGATGTTTGGGACCTAAACAATATACACACAGGGAATGATCATCCGTTATGGACATTTTGTAACCACACTTAACACATTTTTTAAAACCGGAAGGTCTATGTTCTTTAGACATGGTTTTAAAGAAACTTAACAACAATTACAGACAAAACAGTTAACACCGACAACTAGGCTCTAATTTAAACGCCTAAGGCAGGGCTAGGCCCCTCTAACTTAAACGGAACCTTTTTACCAACAAAAATACACAATCTTCCACAAAAATACCAGAAAAAAACAATCACACAACAACACTAGCCGTTAAAACAGCTTTTGGGTGAGTTTGAGAGAGAAATTTGACAGAAAAGTTTCTGACTAGAGGTACTTAGCTCAGCCAAGTCCGAGACCACGTCTATGCTGGAAAGCGGCAAACGAGATCTGGGGAGGTAGTGGTGGTGCATCCTGGGATATGAGGCGACTCAGCCAATAAGAGACTGTGTTCTATTGTATAGCGCCGAGTCGGAGCCGAGGATTGGCTCCGAACCCATCTGTAGAGAATGTAGGCGAGATAGGATCACATTACATCACCTTTTAGTCAGCTGTCATTATTCAGTAAATGTTACAAAAACAAAAAGCATCCTGCGAGGTACTACACTGTTTGATTACCTTATCTTCTGATTACTTACCCCTAACCGGGAAAAGCCGAAAGACACAACACAACAACTATGTTGAACCGTATTCCATGAAACAAATTGTGCATCTTGCTTTTTGGCACACTTGCAGTTTCCCGACATTGTTTTGCTTTTACAGTGAAAAATAAAACTACCTATTTGCTTTTGCCTCATACATTGAAAGTGGCGAGTAGGAATATGAATGAATACTGTGGCTAATGAATTTTGGGCTGAATAGCGTGTTTGTTAATGTTGAATGTGTACCAGCCGGGTACTGTCAGAACACACTTTATACCATTTTTACAATTGAGAGGGACTGTCCCTCACAAAATGGGACAGGTGGTAACCCTATACCTGTTAAATTAGTCCCTTTTATTTAATAAATGCTGTATGAAAGAAGCGTTTTACTAATATGGCTCCATACACGTGGAATCTGTTGTACTGAACACAATTAGAACAGTGATAGGCACATAGATATCTAATTTGGTTCCTGACTCCACACAGTACTTGCCAGGGTTGCCTAGTGCCTCAGATACCTGCTTTTTACACTATCTGACCTTGTTTATTGACGCTGTTTATGTTTTTATTTTTACATAACAAACACTAACTTTTCACTAGCGTTTCAGTATCCTTGTCTCCTCTTATATCGCTTAGCAACCCGCAGATTTGTGCATTAAGTCAAAACTTCTTTTGTTTTGAAAGCGTTAACATAAGAGTTAGTTGGGAATGACAGCTTTTGCAACACGAAAATGGCAAA
Organism: Protopterus annectens; assembly: GCF_019279795.1. Lineage (NCBI taxonomy): Eukaryota > Metazoa > Chordata > Ceratodontiformes > Protopteridae > Protopterus > Protopterus annectens. The sequence goes on along the minus strand of NC_056735.1, from coordinate 303,357,195 downwards.
TGAGTTAATAAACTCACAGGCCGTTTTTCTCAGCACCCGCAATGTACCCAGTAATTATGTTATAAGCTTGACTAATTATATTCAGAAGTAACATTCAGAAGTAAAGTTGAACCAAAACTGAATAAAATTACAAGCTTGACTAAAAGTAACGGTATGGCAGGAGCAAAATAAATATTCATGCGGGCTTGGGCGGGATTTGCTACTGCGCATCCTGCGAGGTACTACACTTGGAGATTACCATTAAATGTGGAGGATGCCCCAGGGAGGGTGAATGCAAAGGTCTGTGTATTCTGTCAATAATATAAGTAAGTAAAGGCTTTGGCTGGACCTGTTAATTACGGTAAACATTTACTGAACTGCTTTTTCTAGATAACTGAATTGACAGTCCTCACCCAGGTCCCTCAGAACAAAACTGTCTCCTCTGTCAAAGATGGGTTTTCCCTCAGGTGCTTAGTAAAACTACAAACTGGTTTAACTGTTGTAAGCAAATTATTATGGCAATCTTCTGAGGGGAATATTTTTGTTTACATTCTTGAAACAAGGTATTTTAATGTCCTTAAATCCATTTTATAAGTCACAAGTAGATAGGCATAACAGAACAAACATTTTTCACAGCAGGAGCACTGTGTGTTGGTTTATTAGAAAAAAGAAGCCTCTCCCTCTAGACTAAAGAGATTGTCTTGGGGTGTACAAGAGTCCAAAAGTTCAAACTGAAGCAGCTTTTGTCATTATAAATAGCATTGCATTCTGTAGACTAACTTGTCAATCTTCTTGTAAATGATCTGGAGATATAAATTTCGTGTGTGTGTGTGTGTGTGTGTGTGTGTGTGTGTGTGTGTGCGCGCGTATGTGTGTGCGCGTGCGTATGTGTGTGCATGCGTGTGTTGGGAGGGTAATATAAAGGAGATCTAGGAGCTACATTTTGTTTATGATGATCAATTACTGAAATAGATCTCTCGTTTTTGAGAAATTTAAAATATGATCCCTACTGTTAATATCTCAAAAATCAAATATAGATTGTCATACTAATACCAGGTAACACAAGTTATTTACCAAAGAACAGTTTTACCACTGGGACCAAATGAAAGGCCTGTATCACAGATGCAAATGACATAATCATGCACCAAGTCTTCATGAAAAGAAGCCAGTTTCTCTAGTTTTAGGAATAATGTGACATTGTAACCATCAAGAAGTAAATTTAGTCCCAATGGATTGGGCTGCATGAATATTCTGGAATGTAATCTTATCTCTGCAGTCTCATATCCTTAGATGGTAGAGACACTGCCTTAGTGCTGAACAAAAAGTTGTGTATGTCCTAATCACTTATCCTTTTAAAGTACTTGGTACCGGAGAAGAGAATGAGCAGTATCCTTTGCACTGGACTTGACCCTACTGATTTCCTAATATTTCCAAAATTCTTGCATTCTCTAAATCCTATACTCTGCAGCATGCTCATGTCCCCCTAGTGCACACTTAACACACCATGCGACAACTGAATTGGATCCTAGACACTTTCCTCTGTGACCTGTGCCCCATAACAGGTTCATACGCAAGTACTAGGCTACCTGGCCTTGCAGGCCATTTTATGCCTTGTCAATTTCCTTTTTTGGTGCATAAATTAACCTATCCCATTTGGTATTAGATTGGCCTTACTGATCCCATGGTCAATAATTATAAACTACCCCTAGTGAGAATAACTGTGATCATATCATAGATAATTGAGGGGACCCATGCATGGGGTAAAGCATTTAGGAGTTAAGATGAGCCAACACATCTGAAAGACAAGACAAAAAACATCAAATTGTACACTAGTATTAACATCTGGAAGATCCATTTATGTTGATGCAGAAACTGTTCAGTGCACCAGGATTACAGGAATATACAACCATCACTAAACAGAGCCCAGTCACAGATGGATGTTGTAGAGGACCGTTTACAGGGGATTAGTGCTGAGAATTACACCAATCAACATACATATACTTTAACATGAGGCAGGAAATTGTAGAAAGGCCAAAAGGCTCAGTACTGAAACGGAGACGTTCAAAAACAACACAGACTCCTAGAATCACAATCCAGAAAGTGTCTGGTGAAAGGGTACCCAGCTGACCAAGTGGACAGCAGAAATTCCTTTAAAGGACAAGACTCAAACAGGTGCCAGTGGACAGGCCTTTAATAGCAACTGCCAAATGGTGGTACAGAATAATGCAGCAAACAATTCCATTTGTGGTCAAAGGACAGGAACATATGGTCCATACTGCTAAACTCGCTCACTATATTCAGCAAATCCTTGAAATAACTATGCAACAGAACAGAAGAAAAGACTGAATCTCTCCTAAATTCCGCCACAGAAAGCAAAATATACAGATATACACCATAACAGATTGTCTACAAGTAGGCCCTATGGAGAGGATCACATCTGAGATTTCCTCTTCTGGTATTCTCAACTCAGCACAATTCAGAATCTTTTCACATTCCCATGCTTGGGGCACATATGCCTCCACAGTCAGCAAATGCTGTCATGTAATATGCTGGGCAAGAATATTGCACCCACATTTGTGCTACTAGCTGTATTCTGTATCCAATGAATAAGTACAACCTGCAAAGCCAAAAAAAACATTAAATACAAAAATAAAAAAGGCAATCTCCTGATAGACGAAAATGCATCCAAACCCACAAAATGGAGAAGCCATCTAGAACAGAGAGCTGGGGGGAATTGTCACAAGCACTACCTGCAGAAAGCCTCCACACAGTGAAACCATTATAATGAGTACATTAATGTTACATCTGGATTTGGAAGTCTTCTGAAGTGGGCAACTGATGGGAAAAAGCAAACAGTTATGCAAAACTTCCTGGAGGAAGGCTTAAAGACAAGGGAGTGAGAGCACAATCCTGAAGAACCACCTTGCCAAAGGACACCAGTGTCCTGTAGAGTCAGAATCCAGACAATACTTGGTAAACGTGTAGCAATGACTAAATGGTCAAAGCACAGATCCAAAATTTACACAAAAGGCATTTTTAAAAACAGTACAGGACACAGCCACACTTGTAATGGAGAGCCACTTCAGCAACATGGCATTTTTGAAAACAGCACAAGACACAACCATGCCTGCAATGGAGAGCCACTTCAGCAACATGTTTTAATGGGCAGTTCACTATGCAGTTAGCAGTCCATTTGGAAACGGTTTGCTAGTGCAAACTCTTACATTAATAAAAGGACAACTGCTTCTTTATGCACCCTTTTTAGATAAAAAGTACAGCTGGCAATACACATCCAAGTTATGAAGGGCTCTGTCTGCCCTGGGTACTGCCCCGATAAAAAGAAACCTACAAGACCAAGCAAAGTTCCCTGTAATTAGGGCATACAGCTTGGAATTCCTGTAAGCAGAGGTGATAGCTAGTAACAACAATATCTTTCAAGAGACAAATCTGAGCTGTTGAACCAGCTACTTTGAATGGAGGACTGGTGAAGTTCTCAGTCAGGAAGTTCAAATCCCAAGAAAAAGGATTATTTACAAGCCCTCAAAGATGTGGAACCACTTGAAAGTTTCTTAATCAGCTGGTGCTGTGCAACACTTCTGCTTTCAACAAGGTCAAGAAGTACATGATGTGCAGATGTTAAACATACCCCAAGACCATGGAATAGCCAAGACCCAAACTGATGCAGATGTTAAGCTAAGACAATCTTACAAACCATCCAAATGAGACTAAAAATGGTATATCACTCTTTCCAGATGGAAAATCTCTTTCAGTTAACAAAATCAGGAAAGTTCTTACCATATTAATTGGTCCACAATGGAACCCTCCTTTGTGAATCTACAAGTAGGTTCATTTTGTCAAATTTCAATACAATATTTTTCTCTGAAGTGCCTGTGCTTAGGGGTCATGTGTACCCTAAGTCAGTACGGGTCTATGTTTATAATGAAACTTTCACTGAATGGCTAACCCACTCAGGTGTGGGGGCTTTGCCCACAACCTCCCTCCCCAAACATATATACAAACTCCAAGACCGCACTACAATGGGGAAAAAGGGCAGACAGGGAAGTGCTGGCCAACTAGTTACTTTCCCAGTTTCACACATTCACTGAAATGAACGTTAGATGGATAGGGTTCAATGTTTAGCCATTCGATGGTTAAACATAGACCCAGTCAGTATATGCAGTAGTGGCCCAGAGTCCAACTATCCATCATGAAATGACTCAGATGGAAGGGATGAGTAAACTGAGGGAGAATGAAGCAGGGTACTTGGGAACCACTATGGATGGTTTTCAGAGTACAGGTATGCGCCAATGTCCAGGATAGGTTTTATCCCATAGAATTTTAAGAGTCACAGACGTTAAGTGAACACCCTATCCTTTGATGATTCACGTCGTCTGTCTGCATAATAAATGACTGCATTTATGTCCGCTTAGTACAGTATGGGCGGAAATGTGGTTTGACATTGTGCGGAAGCATGTTAAGCAGTATAGACCTTTACAGAATTTTAATGAAGATGAAGAAGCTGCTGGTTCAAATGGTGGCAGAGTAAACTTTTCTAGCACAAAATTAAGATCCCAAGATGGGGAAATGGATTTCATCGAGGGGTTAAAATGCAGAGCCACTTTAAGGAAAAGTTTGACCTCTGGCCTAGCCATAGGTGGGGTGCTAAGAGGGAGGCAAGCACTGACAGCAGATAAATGAGCTTTTATGGAAGAGTAGGCCAAGCCTGATCGAAGAAGTTATCAGAGGTCACAACTGTAGGGACATGTGCAGAGTGGGTCTTGACTCTGTAGCACCAGAAAGTTTCCACTTTGCAGTGCAAAATTTTCTAGTGGTGAGCCTCCTAGCCTCATGTAATACTTGTACATCCTCTTCAGAGAAGAGATGTCTTTGCAGTAGTCTTTGCAGTATTAAAACCCTATCACCTATAATGTCTAGCTGTAAAGATGGAAGATTTGGCTGGAGTAGCAGACCTTCAAGCTGAGTTATAAGGTCCAGCTGTAGAGGGGACTCTCCTATAATTTCCCTTTGACAGGTGAAACAGCAGGAGGGAACTAATATTGCCTTGGCCAAAATGGAGCCAGTAATAGGAATTTGGGTGTTTCCCTTTGTGCGTTGAGTAGTAATTTTGGAAGAAGAGACAGAGAAGGGAAAAACATAGACAGGGGTCCCTGGTGCAGAATAGGGGGAGCTGATGGTTGCTTGGCAAAGCAAAGATGTCTACTTGAGAAGTGCCCTATTGAAGTTTGATGCTCTGGAAGACCTCCCTATTCACAGTCCACTCTTAGGGGTCCTCCAGGGAGTGACAAGCAGTCTGCTAGCACATTGCCCTGAAAAGGGATGCATGTGGCGATGAGCAAAATGTTCATTTGTGTTGCCAAATTCCATGCCTACTCTGCCAACCTGCATAGTTGATGAGACCTGGTGCTTCCCTGCTTATGTACCACAAGACTGTGATCAGTTGGAGAGATCCTGATTTCCAAGGTGGGTAAAGTCTGAAGAGCTTGCAGAAGTACAGCTGTGTAAAATCTTACCATAACAGTAGATGTCCTTCTCTTCAATGCTGCAGTATTCTTCACAAAAGGGATTCCCTGCCATGGGTAGTCCACCATCCTTCCAATATACCAAAGCCTTAGGATTCATAGATGTATGTCACACGTATGCTCCCCTCTGAAGGTGTAGGGCATAAAGGTGATGTACAGACATGTGTACAGAACTGAACAGCCCCAGGAGGAACAACAGTCCTAGGAAGTAGGCGGCACAAGTGCATCCAGAAGGAGAAAAAGAAAACATGAGTAGAGCAGAAGAGAGGGGAGGGAGGGACTGACTACTGCAACAGTGAAGAGCAGGACATCTACTGTTACTCTAAGATTTTATACAACTGCACTATGTCTTTCCATATCACTGTTGTGGTATTCTTCACAAAAGGGAGAGTACCAAAGCTCAAGAGGAAACTTGGGAGGAGGAAGGTCCAGAACAGCCCTCAAGAAACCCATGCAGGACAGCTCTGGCAACATCATCTAATTTGTAATGCTTAGTAAAGGTGTGGACAGAGGTCCAAGTAGCAGCCTCAAGGATGGAATTGGTACACAGTCCTTTGGGGGAAAAAAACACAAGAGGAAGCCACAGCCCTGGTAGACTGAGCATTAAGAGAGGCAGAAAGGTTTTTCTCATGAAAGGAGTAACAAAAAGAAATGGGCTTAGAGATCCATGAAGAAATGGTTTGCTTAGACAGCCAAACCTAGAGATCTGGGATGAAAACAAAAAGTTGCTCAGAACTGAAAATGGTCTCAGTCTTATCTAAATAGTATCTGAGCTACCTATGCAAATCCAAGGTGTGAAGAATATTCTCAACAGCAGACTGTGGAGAAGGAAAAAGGATGGCAAATTAACAGAATGATTAAGAGACAATTCATTAATCACTTTAGGCATAAAAGAAGGATTAGTATGAAGACACACCCTGTCCCTATGAAAATCCAAAAAAGGAGGAACAGCCATAAGATCATGAAGCTCAGACTCTCTCTTAGCTGAAATAAGGGCCAAAAGAACAGTCTTCCATGTACAATGAAGTTGAAGCTGCACACTCAAAAGGAACCAGAGTCAATTTTTCAAGAACAAAATTAAGATCCCAGGGAGGTGGAATAGGATTCCTAGAAAGTCTGGTATGAAGGACGCCTTTAAGAAATTGCTTGACCTCAAACCTAGAGGCCAGAGTAGGAGTTAATAACAGACCAGCAGAGATGGTCAAAAGGTGAGCTTTAACAGAAGAAAAAGCCAACCCAGCATGGAGCAATTCACACAAATAGAGAACCAGAGGAATCTCCTCAGAAAGTGGATCCTGGTTGCGAGAAAGGCACCAAACAGAAAATCTCTTCCATTTGGACATACAGGATTTCCTGACCTCCTGCAGAAACTAAGCACATCCTCAGGAAAAAAAAAGGTTTCTTAAAGAGATCAAAACTCTATCACCCACAATGTCAGTTGAAGAGTGGACAAGTGAGGATGTATGAGAAACCCCTTGTCTTGTGCGAGTAGGTCCACCCTGCGAGGTAACCTGTGATGACTGCACTTGGCTAGATTCAGAAGAGAGAACCAATGCTGCCTGGGCCAAAAGGGATTTGCCAACAAGATTTTGTGAGAGTCTTGCTCTACCTTGCACAGGACTCTTGGAATGAGAGGAAGGGGAGGGAAGGTGCAGATAAGCATCCCCTTACAAAAAAAGACATGGTGTCCACCTTGCAGGCCAGAGGACTTGGGACTCTGAAGCAAAAGACAGGAAGAGGTCTGTTTAAAGGGGAGGCAAAAATACCTACAAAGAAGACCCCTTTAATGGCAATGTCCAGAAACACATCTCTGTAAAGCATCTATTCGTGAGCCTGTGTTACAGACCTGCTCAGAGAGACTCCCACTATGTTCTGCTCTGAAGAACCACTTGATTCTGGACAGCTAGATCCTAAACTTGAAGAGTCAGCCTACGAAGAAGGTAGGACTTTATCCCTCCTTGCTTGCTGATGTACCACATTACTCTGGTATTGTCTGTAAAGATTTTGAGAGGCCCAGGAAGAAAGAGAGAATGAAAGGTCTGAAGGGCGAAAAGGACAGCTCTCTTCTCATTGAGATCGATATGGCCTGATCTCTGATGACGAGGATCAGAGACCCTAAACCTTGAGGGGACCAAAACAGGCTCCCCACCCTGTGTCTGAGGCATCCAAAAAAAGTTCCTGAGTGGTGACTGGGGGCTGAAAAGGAAGTCTCAGGTTGAGAGACAACTGAAGTCTCAGGTTGAGAGACGACCAGTGAAGCTCAAGCTTGAGGCATGGAAAAGAGGGACTAGAAAATCTAGAGGATGACAATGTTGGAGCCTTACTGAATTTAGGAACCACTGTAGTTTTCTCATATGGAGCCTGGCAAGAGGAAGCACAGGAATGGTGGAAGCCATGAAACCTAAAGCCCCGAGCAACTCCCTGGCTGTAAATGAAACCAGAGGAAGAAGTGACTGAAAAAAGGAAATCAGAGAAAGAGCCTTGGGAGGAGACAGGGAGACGGTATACAGATGGGTCTGGAGTCTGCAACCGAGAAACACATGATCCCGAGAAGGAACCTGGACTGATTTCTGAAGTTTACTGTAAACCTCAGGCTCTGCAACAAATATAACGGTGAAGGTGTTGAAGCAAAGTCTTGGGAGAGGAAGTCTGAATGAGGTCGTTGTCCAGTTAAGGAAAGATGTGAACTCATCTCATCCTGCAAAAAGCAATCACAGGAACAAGGTATTTAGTGAAGACCCTTGGGGCAGTAGAAAGACCAAAGGGCAAAGCAGAGAAATGAAAATGCAAGGAAGAAACAGAAATGCAAAAACTTTCTGTAAAGGGAATAAATATGGATGTGAAGATAAGCATCCTTGAGATCCAGGGAGACCAGGAAAGCCTGGGGAAGAAGGGAAAACTGGGTCTGAAGGGATAACATTTAAAAGGAAGGTATCTTCAGAAAGGTGTTGAGCTGAGAAAGGTCCAGAATGGGTCTTCAGGCGCCTTCCTTTCTGCAGACCAGAAACATTCTGGAATAAAACCTTCCCCCCTCCTGGGAAGGGGGAAGAGCTTAAATGGGGCATTAAAATAGAAGGCCCTGAAGTAGTTCTGGAAAGAAAGAAAGCTGTTTCCTGAGGAGGCTGAGGGATACCCAGAAAGGGAGGAAGGGATTTCCACCCCATGAAGTATCCTTGATGGATGATGGACAGAATCCAAGAAGCTTGAGTGATCCTTAACCAACTGGGAAGGGACAGAGAAAGGTGAGGAGATACCCTAACTGAGGAAAGAAGAAAACGGACAGTCAGATGGAACCTGGTTTGTCTCGAAAAGGAAGTTTCTGATAAGTGGGAGTCTGCATAGATTTAGCAGGAGGAACTCAGCTAGAACCCTTTTTACTTTTGGGAAGAGGGCAAGACTGTCTGCGAACAAAAGCAGACTTAGAGGGATAATTCCTTTAGAACTTGGGAGAGAAATAAAAATGTGGTTCAATTCCTGTAAGGCCTTCCCCTTATCCTGCAGACTTAAGCTCAGCAGGTGCAGTGTCTTAATTTAGCCTTAATGTCATTCAGTAAAGGCTGGAGACAAAGCCAAGAGTAATGTCTCAAAACAAAACCAAAAGAAGAAGCTCTAGAAGAGGCATCAGCTGCATCATAAGCTATATTTAATAGAGTGGCAGGCTACTTGAGAAGTGAAGAACAGCAGAGAAAGGGGTGAGGTCTTCCCCTCAGAATCAGGAAGGCCAGAGATCGCCTGCGAAAGAAGAGCTAAAATTATCAGGACATATGGGTCGGTAATTAATAGCTCAAAAGGCCAAGATGGCAGCAGTATATACTTTCTTATCCATAAAAAATAATAGACAAAAAAACTAGTAAGAAAAAGCAGATCCGCTTCAGAGGAACCATCAGCTTTATTGTAAAATACACTGAGCGCTTTCACCCACAATTGGGCTTCTTCAGAGTCAGTACACATAAACCAAATGAACACTTAAATACTTAAACAAAATTAGTCACATGAGTACCAGCTATTTTTTTGAAAAAAATTAACCCTGTAATGTCCAATACATTTCCATCCTGATGTTTATGTTGATAAAATTGCATATACAGATATAACATTAATAAAGCTTGCGTCACCCTAACCGAACACAATACAAAGATTTAAAATTCAAACATAATAAAAAGGGCAATCATGGAAATATACATAAAAAAATATGCTTTATATAAACTGAGATTTATATTTGAGTACACAGGCTATATAAATACTGTCATTGATGCCTGGTGCATTAGATGCACCAATTTAGCTATAACAAAAAAATAAAAAATTTGAGGTTAACACAAGTCTTTCTATGACTGTAAAGGGCATTCAGTTTTTTTTTTTTTGTTTTTAATGTCCCTATTATCTTCCAATATTCTGAGTCTAAGCTTCCTTGTGGTCATCCCAGCGTAAAATGCAGTACATGATATGCAAGTAAGCTTTTCAAATAGTTGTAAGTGAGAGTTAAAGTTACCATAACCAGGACCATGTTCAAGATCTACCCCACTGGGAAGGATTGGTGAGGCTAATAAAGTCTCAAATCCGATAGTGCTGTTACCAACACTGGTTCCTGGTTCCCCTGCCTCACAGGCCTATCAGATTCACCCATTTGAGCCTCCACTCCCTGTTCTCATATTGGTAAACCAGAATTATTTTAGAAAAATACTACGCATCAGGACAACAGATCTTCACGAATGAGTAAATGCGGTACATGTAGTGTGTGCAAATACATAAATGACGGACCATATGTACAGATTAGCAGTTACAAGAGGTCACTTAGGTGTCCAGGACACTGCAACTGTAATACTAGGATGGTAATATATGTGGCTACTTGCCTATCATGTACCGCATTTTATGCTGGGATGACCACAAGGAAGCTTAGACTCAGAAAATTGGATCATAATAGGGACATTAAAAACAAAAAAACTACGAATGCCCTTTACAATCATAGCAAGACTTGTGTTAACTTCAAAATTTTTTGTGATAGATAAATTGCAGACGAGAGACTTTGGGGGAGATTTAAAAACTTTATTAGAAGTAAGGGAATGCCTTTGGCAGTTATGCCTTGATGCATCTAATGCACCAGGCATCAATGACAGTATTTATATAGCCTGTGTACTCAAATATAAATCTCAGTTTATACAAAACATATGTTTATGTACATTTCCATGATTACCCATTTTATTATGTTTGAATTTTAAATCTTTGTATTGTGTTCAGTTAGGGTGACAAGTTTTATTAATGTTATATCTGTATATGCAATTTTGTTAAACATCAGGATGGAAATGTAGTGGACATTACAGGGTTCATTTTTTCAAAAAATAGCTGGTACTCATGTGACTAATTGTGTTTAAGTATTTAAGTGTTCATTTGGTTTATGTGTACGGACTCTGAAGAAGCCCAATTATGGGTGAAAGCGCTCAGTCAGTGTGCATTTTATAATAAATCTGATGGTTCCTCAGAAGCGGATCTGCTTTTTCTTAATAGTTTCTTACCCAGCTGGGCCATGTTCCTACTGTCCTTATCTGAAGGAACCAGCTTAGTCGAAGGCAAAAGCTTAGAGGGTTTGTCAGAAGAGACTGACACTACAGAGGGGTCAGCAGAAGGATATTTGTAGAGAAACTTACAGTCCCCAAGACACCTTGTAAAACCTGTCAGGTTTGTTAGAGGTTGGATATTGAGAGTCTGGGGCCACAGAAGCAGCAGAAAAGGTATCTAAAAGGACAACCAAGACAGCAGGTACAAAAGAGGGCTTAGGGGACTTAATCTGGAGGAGCTCATAATACCTCTTCTGAATGTCAGAAACCTGACAGCAGTCCCATTTAAAGAACTCTGCCATATGAGAAATAGTATCCCCAAAATAGATTTCTTTTTCAGAACCATTACCCAAGGAAGGTGGTACTGGACATGAATAAGCCAAAAACTCTTTCCCAGAATCCATGTCCTTATCAGAGGAGTCCTGCCCTCTGGGCCTTTCGAGTGAGGTAAAGAGACCGAGGAGACGCAGGTATAGAAACTCCTTGGGGAGGCTTCAATGCCATCAATGCATTAAATAATCCCTGGGTAAAATCCTGCAATTCACTCTGGGGATCTTTAGGAGTGGGCAAACTTGCCTGTTTTTTTTCTTTTCAGGGACATCAGCCCTAAACACCCTAATGTAAATGTAGACCCCTGTCTACATTTCATTAACGTAGTAGGAATCTCCTCATGAACAAGTACCAGTGGAATCCACTTCACACCCTCTGAAATGGTTCCCCTTTAACACTAGGAACGAACATCTGCAGAGCCTCTGAGGACATGTGGGAAGTCAGATCCATGCTGGCCTCTGATAAGAGTCATGGCAGAGGAATCACAACCAGGCAATCCTCCGAGCCTTTACCAGCCTCGAGCAACATCCAGGGGAGGTGGGACAGCAACCGAACAAGACCGAACTCTTTTGGCCTTTTTCTAGGCAGGCAGATGACCTTTGGTACAGGAAGATTCTGCCTTTTCCTATGATTTTTTTTGGGACTTGCTCAATGGTGCCCTGATCCAAAAAGTCTGTTTTTTGAGGAGGTGAAGACATGCTTTTCATAGGGAGAATGCTTTCCAAGGACAAGACATATCCGTCCTTGATGAAACAAAGGACAGATTTGTTTGTGGTAATATTTTCCTACCTGGCAGGAACAGAGATGCTCTTTAGTAAAGAAGGGTAGTGGGGCAGGTGGAGGGGGTGGGGGTGGGGGGGTGCCATAGGAGTAGTACACAAGGTACCTTGACAACAAGGGTGGCCTCCCAGCTAGTTTCCCTTTGTGTTTTTCCCCAGTATCTTTTACTAGGGGATTTTCCTCAGTTTCTGAGCAGGCCTAGGGTCTCTTCTAATGAAGAATGTTGACTCAGCTGGAAAGTTCATGTGGTATCTAGGGAGAGAGAAAAGTAGGATCTATCTGCAGTCTATAATGGTATTACCTTGGTCTTGAAGAGTCTTAGACAGATTTGCCACCTGACGGTCAAACAACAAGTCATTGTCCAAAAGTGAATCTAGAATTTTAGATTTGAAATCCTCAGGCATGAGTTGACTGCAAAGTCATGCATATGTGCAGATAACAGATCCAGTGGCAGCTGCCCTACAGGAAGCATCTACAGCATCATAAATGGATTTTATGCAGTGCTTGGCAATCTCGGTGATCTGTAAAAGTATGGTCTGCATTTGCAGCTTAGAGTCTGGTGTGGGAGGATTCAAGATAACTTTGTTCAAGGGGGCCATGACAGAGATCAAATTAGCCATCTGAGTCTGGTAATTAAGCAACTTAAAAGCAAGGGCAGTAGTGATGTAAACCTTCTTTCTGCATCTATCCAGAGCCCTACTATCTTTGTCTGTAGGTAGAGTATTAGCACAGGGCAGCAGCTTAGGGGGCTTAGCTGAAAAGACAGAAACTGCGGAAGGGTCTGCCTCTGGGTTCTTGTATAGACATTTTAGATACTCAGAGCTTGTAAAACCAGTCTGGTCACTTGGAAGCTGGAAGCGGAGAGTCAGGCACAGAAAAGGAAGACTGAAAAGTGCCCTGGAAAGCCTCAATGACCATAGAAGGGGTAGGACTGCTCATCTCCAAGAGAGAGTAATATCTCTTCTGGACCAAACATCTGAGTACATTGCCAAACTGTTTCATCATGTTCTGTATAGTCTTGCCAAAGGAAGCTTCCTCAATAGGTGGATATGGTGAGAGGGAGTCCCCTTCGGAGGAAATTTGCCCTGGAGAATGCATGTAACAGGAATAGTCCAGCGAACAGTCTGAGTCATTGCCCTGCTCCTCATCAAAAGAGAAGAAAACCCGGGTTGGTTTTATGGGAGTAGCCTGTGACAGTGGAGACCCAAAGGAGGGAGGTTTTAAAGGACATAAATCGCTTAAAACAACCCTTGCAAAAAGTCCATCCACTCATTCTCTCTAGCTGCTGCGGGAAAGGCCATATATGCTTAGTCTTCTGTTTTTTCTTTTTAGGTGTGACGTCCACATGGATGAGGTGTGGAGGTTCAGAATTCTGTTGGACATCTATTAGACTGCCTGGGATCTCTTCCCTAACTAAAATTTGCAGGACACTATGCAGTCCTTGTGAAATAGATACATTTCATCGGGCATATCAGCCGTCTGCAAGGCCTCGGGAGCCATACCAGCCTGCAACAGGGTCTCAGTAGTGGGCAACTGAGCAGACGTCTGACATACAATGGGTTCTATACCCTCACAGGGTACATTAGAAGCAGAAATGGACTGGTAGCGGCCTCTTAAGCTTTTTCCACAGCAGAAGAGAGACATCCTAGGATGCGGAGTCAGCCATCTTAGACTGGACCAGGTGTTTAGGATGCCGGGTCTTGAGGAAGGTAGACTTAAGGGTTTTTAGAACAAACTGACAAATACAGCATGATCTGTGATTGTGTTCTGGGCCTTGGCACAGAGCAGGATTTGTGATCATCATCTGGGCCTAAACCAAAAAAAAAAACAAAAAAAAGACATTTGATCAGAAAGCTCTTGTACAGAATCTACCTACTGCAATCGCATGTGCCCCTCCTAGCAGACGGCTATAAATTTCAAACAATAAAATGTTAGGTAAAAAGGAAGGTTCCCCAACAGAGCACTTATCTGGATAAAATGAACGAAGCAAAGGTATGCATACGAGGTGTGGGTCATGTGTCAGACGTACAACCTTGGGAAGTTAAAGCCCTGGTACCCCGGCCAGATGTCAGTGGTGATAACCCATTTGTCAGGAATACTGACACTGATTTCAGTTAGGACATCATAAGGCTGTTGGATTTTCTCTCACACCAGGTGCTTGGATGCCTGTTCAAATACTGAGACTGCAGTACAGTAAGGGAATGTTACATTCTTGAGATGTCATCCTTATCAAGGCTCCACAAGCATAGGCTATAGGTAGTGTAAGCGGTTGTAAAGATAGCACAGCACTTGTCAAGGGAAAAAAAAATGGTAGAAGACTTCTCCAGTGTTCAGAGCAAATTACCTTAAATTACCTTTAGACAGAATATGTACTACCTCAGGCTTCTCCTGAAAACAGTCGACAGGCCTAGAACTAAGTCAACAAAGGTAAATTAAGATTTAAGGTATACTGTTCATCATAATATAAATTATATGAATACAATTAAGCAACCTGATAGGTGGACTGTTCCACAGACCCTTTTCAGCTGCAACCTATTATCAACACACAAACACACACACGGGTTCATATTATATGACCGAATGCTAGCAACAGCAAACGATTTTATCGAAACCAAATGCACGAAACCACAAGTAGTAACAGATTAGCAATTTTTTTCCCAGGGAAAAACTTTGCTGATCCAAAAAAGTGTACAGGCAACATAAAGTGGGTGGCTGTGCCCCCCACAACCCCCCCACCTTAAATATATCAACTCCGAGATCACACCACAGTGAAGAAAACAGCAAAGTCCAGAGAACTGCCCAGCAAATTTTTTCCCTGGGAAAAAATTTGCTGATCAGTTCCTTCAATATTCTGTGGTTTCATGCATTTGGGTTCGACAAATGAGCATTCACTATTTCTAATGTTCGATCATGTAATAGGAACACACAGACACAGACACACACACCAAAGAGGCAAGGAGATTGTTGTTCAGTAAGTATTACTTGTGAAATGTGGTCCAGGTCACTTTCTGATATGGAAGCAATCTGCCAAGTCATTCGGACAAACAAATGAACTCTCCTGGAATGTAGACAGTGGTTTAGGAAAAGCTTTGAGCTTAGGCTAGGCTTCTCTGCAGACTGGATAAATGGTACACCCTTCCTTACATACACTGGATATAATCAACATGTCCCTATGGATAGTCACACACTTTTTTGGGAGGGTATGCCTTCAAATGCTAAAGCCTCAACAGGACTGGTCTTATCTCCTGCACAATGAGTTGCAGGACTGCTTCTTGATATAACTACAAGTCCATGGTCCCCTTATTGGAGAGTTTACCTATTCTTGGGAAAATGTGCCAGAAATCATGATCCTAATAGTAATAATAATAATAATAATAACAATAATAATACTGATAAGGTACTTGCGTATTATCGCAACCACTTTACATACATATAATTTACACTGCGTTTATGCAGCAAACTGTGGAGGTTTTTTTTATCTCAGTTACTCGCATGAAAATGTCACCACAGAAAAAGCTCTTACTATTCTGTCACTGTTTATCGCAGTTTTTTTTTTTTTTTAAGTATATTTAAAGTAAACATTCAGCAGCATCTTTTACAGTCGACGCAGTACCGCTGCTACCACCTTTAAAATATGACGGGAGGCACTGTTACAGTTTCAGCAGTGTGGGGGAATATGCCATTCCAAATATTAATATCATCTGTTCGTGAGGGTTGTTTTATTAACAATTTTAGTAAATATGTCATTACAGATGGAACATAAACCACACAAGCCAATCAGCTGTGTATGTATAATGGGCGCATAGTCCATTTCACATGACGATAGTCATCAATCAAAGTCTTGCAAATTCCATTCTGTATTTCCTTAAAATATTCCACTGGTAACTACATGGTGATCTGTCCGTGAAAAGGTATTTAGCAGTGAATGAACAAACTGCAGAAGACCTATAAACCTGTTTTGAAATTCCTCCTAATGCCATGCAGTCCACAACTTTACTGTTTATGCAATTGCTGCAAAGTAAACAAAACCAGAAAATGTTCTTTTTGTAAACAAATCACTTACATTTCTTTCTTTTTATTCTACACTGAAAAACAAATGACAGCAAATGAAGTACAGATACAGACAACCAACTTGTTTTCAATACCTTGCACACCTACATATTACTTTTTTTTTTGTCATGAGAAGGGCTTGGAAAGGAGCTGCTTTTCCTGTTCAGAATGTGGTTGCAATAATACGCAAGTACCGATAATAACAATGATAATATCTATTTATTAATTAGGTAGGTCTACTAGGCAAATGGGGGCTTTGGGAATCGAACCCTGTACCACAGTAACTCCAACTTACAACCTTGGCCTCTGAAGCAACTGACAGACTTAAGCTTGGGGGGGTCCGTCCAGTTAACAGCTTCACTTGTAGTGCACGGGGATATGGAACCACCACAACAGGTCCTTTCTGCAAGTCCTGGAGATCAGAAATGGGAAACCCAACATATTGCTAATATAGTGAAAGCAGGATCACAGTGTCCACTTATCCATCATTTGAGGGCACATTGACTGAACTAGTCCAACACAGTAAATACTTAGAATCAAGTGGTGGTACTGTATCCTTCTGACTACCTTCTAATGGATATGGACAAACAGGGACTCAGGACTTGAAGCCAAAATCTGGCCTCACTGCCTCTATGTCTTAATAGAGGCCCATAGAACTTACTCCGGTGACCAGACTGCTAACCAGGATAGGTCTGCTGAACATGAAAGAGATCCTCCTGCTAACCTTGTGGGGTATGGACAGACCAAGGCCTATTCAGCCACACCAAGGGCTCCTGTGTGTTCTGTTAAAAAAAAATGTATATATGGATCCATATCAGATCCACGAAACCACAGTTCCCAGACGACCAAATCACCGAGACTACATCTGTGACTATGGTAAATATTAGTATTACGGAACGGAATGTATTCCCGTTTCCACAATACAACTAAAAAACAAAAAGTAACGTGTATAGCAGGGGGGCAAGCCCCCCTGCACCCCCCCCACTTAAATATACCAACTCTAAGATCGCACCACATTGCAGAAATGGAAGTCTGTAATGCTAGTCACTGCTGTGGTCAGACTGCAGATACCTCACAAGATGGCTTCTATGAAAGTCACTAATGTCCTCAATAAAAGGGTTCAAGCACAGCCATAAGTGTCAATGCACAGGAATATTAGATCCTGCCACTCGTGTAGCACCATTCATGGTGGCATATTCCACAACCATTAAGGAACCTAAGTCGGTGGCTTAGGCAATCTGAACTTTGCAGTAATCCTGGCCTTTGCCATCAGGTAGTCAAAGCAAATGTACTAGCAACCTAATCCAGTATGTCTCTCTGAAGTACATGTACATAACACTGCTACAAGTCCATGTCTTGTAATCCACAAACTTCACCCAAAGATGTCCGACTTCAAGGGTCGTTATATTAAGTAATGTTTTCCCACATTTCACCCATTGCTGCTAATTAAATATTATTTGCCTCTCTGTTTTGGTGAAATGATATGTTGCTGGCCAGGGCACGAAGATGTTTAATATATCCAGAGCCTACTGCCATCAGTCTTCGTGAGGATGCTGTGGAAAACCAGTAGTCCGATGGCCTGGAGGGTAGACAGTGTGGCTTATTTTAAGAACGGCTAATGATATTTTGATCCAGTTTAAAACTCTAATATCAACCACTACCTGAGTGGCTGAAAAATGTGATCAGTCTTCTCTGAAACAATGATGCATATTTCAAAGGCAGCATCAACCACCACTAGACCTCAAAATGCCATGCTACCCCAAGTACCCTTCTCAAAGATGCTTAAAGCTATAGTTACAAGTATGAATGACAACAAAGAATTGTGACGTGCCTCTAGCTGAAATCAAACTACCCCCCCCCCCCCCCCAACTTGACAAAAACAACCTTGGTTTCAAACAGCAAATATCTTCACACACTGAAAAATAACTGGATAATTCCAGATCAGAGATGGATCAGAAGGGCAGAATTTTGCACCCTTGGAAATAGTCAAGCAAAATTGGAAAGAAGTTGGAGTTCAAATCCTGTCCAGCCCACACACAAATCAAGGGTTTCTATATTTGATCAAATCAGTGACTAGATACCCTAAACAAGGTATGCCCCTAGAATAAAGCTGCATATTACAACATATACAAAACAAGCCAGTCCACAACTTGACCAAAAGGAACCACTGCCAGCCCTTTCTGCCCTTCTGAAGATGCACTATGAGACAGATATTGAACTATCTACTCAGCACATTGCTCCATTGCATACACGAAGACAGTAAGAAAAAATAAACATGGTATTTTAGCACTCAATGTTATTAAAATAAACAACTCCTCAACCACTGTAGCACACACAGGTAACCAAACAGACAACAGCTATCTGTATAATCCTCAAATCACAGATGCATGAGGCACAAGGTCATTGCCAAAGTCAAGAAATTGTAAAGTACCTTATTTGTTCTTTTAAAATATGAGCCGATAATCTGATGCTCAAGTTCACAGTTTCTCACCTCTAGCTTTTTAGCAATATCCTCACATTCATCTTTCAAAACCGTAAGCTAATTATAAGGTTACTCGACAGCTGCTGTGCATTCCAGACATCTGGACTTCAGGATACAAATCTCCGAACATTCACCCCTCTTGTGTGAATCATTCGGCTCTTACCTCCACAGCCTAGCAGCTGCTGAATTTTAGCTATAAAGAAGTGCTTGCTGCCTGCCTCTTGCACGTCTATAGTTCAGTTCTCAGGGCACGTGAGTGTGTGTGTGTGTGTGTGTGTGTGTGTGTGTGTGTGTGTGTGTGTGTGTGTGTGTGTGTGTGTGTGTGTGTGTGACGTTTAGTCAACTGCAGGCAGCTTGCTTATCACCTGATTGAAGCTGTGAGGGCTTACTGCAAAAGGAACTGAACAACAGGAGTCCAGTAAATACAGCACAGCTCAACAATAATGTATGCTATCACATACAAGCACTTCAATGTAGCACTACTGATAGTCAGAGGACATGTTTTGTTAAATACATTGTTTCCATTTGATAAAAGATATGCATAGTTTGTAGGGGGTGTGCATCATGAGGAGAATTAGTTCTTATTCAGAAAACCTAAAAAAATTTGCACAAAACGTTTTTTTTTTTTTGGGGGGGGGGGGGTGCATTAACATTTACCATATCCCCACAGACAATGACCCAGTAAAAATCTGGTTTCTACCAATGTTTCATTTATAGATTAGGGTAAAATAACCATGTATTCTACATTTACCTATACCTTTGTGTTTTGGGCAGTGGTTAAAAAGGGCCTAAGACACAGAGCTGTTTACCTGGTTAAAAAATGTGGTAAAAAAAAAAAAAAAAAAAAAAAAGATTAATACTCTTTACTGAATTCATTTTCTGTCTTAATGCAGAATAACAGCAATGATTTTAGAACACAAGGCAGATAGCACACCTCATAAACAACAGCTACTACTTTAAATAGATTTTGACAGTAGCTAAGGACCACTTCGGCATATGTACCCCATCCTCCTTCCTAGAGGACAGCCGAGGTATCTACTTACCCATGTCATTTGTTCACAATCCTTATAACACTTGTCTTATTTCTCCAACCAATTACTGGGTTCTGTTTGGTTCTTCTGACTGCATTGCTACTACAGGGACACATTTGCATCTTAACACCGCAGAAATAGAATGTGTTCTTCATACTGATATCTGCTGCAGCAGCCTTAGGTATATGGGTTATTTCATGTCAAGGATATAACGATTGTCCAGCTTTCAAAGCTTCAGGGCACCTTCCACATGCCCAAACTGTCAAGCAGCTCAAGATGAGCTGACTAAAAGACAAGTTTACATGCAAAACTTTACACAGCTTTGCTGCTGCCGAACAGTATGCTCCTCTTGAGGCTTTTGAAGATTGATGGTCAGCTTGCGCTGTCCTTTGTTGGCCAGATAAGTGCCCTTTGAGGGGAAACAAATCTTATATTTTCTTATATTTACTGATGTTTTATTGCCTTCCTCTTCAAGAAAGTTATTTTAAAGCTAACGTGTTGTGTTTTAATGGACTGTCTAGAGACCTGTAACGTACTTTAAAGAGAGGGCTCTTTTTTTCTGTCAATTTTAAAGTAGTGTAAACTAACCGATAACTGTGGAGAAATTTTTAATTTTCCTTTATGGCGCTGCCACAGTATTTGAAAGTGCTTTTTACTGTTCTTTCTCTGTCAAGATTGCTGCTTCTCATCCCCAGGAAAGAGGCACCATTTTTGGTTTGACCATGGAACAGGCTGTCAAGTGTCATGGTCGGGTCCTTCTTCAGACACAAAGAAAAAGTTAAGCAAACCGCTTTGCCACCACAGCAGGCTAGCAATTTGCCTCAGCTGCAGGTGAGTGACCCTGCTGTGGCCATTTCTTGTACCTCAGACCACTCATATTCTACCATGAATCCCTCTAGTGTAGCACCTACAGCTGCTATAGACCTAGGGTTAGCCACGTCCTCTGCAGCTGTTGGGAGTACCCTCAGTGGGCAAAATAGTGCTACTCGTTGGTCCTTGGACAAGAAACATGAAAGGTTTCCCTGTTTTTGGTCAGAATTCTGTGCCCATTCCTAGGGAAAGTGACTGCCATTAGTAATATGGTTGGCCTAGTTTTTCCTGTCAAAAAGAACCAGCAAACCAAACATGCATCTACTCCTTCTCAAACTTCTTTGGATAGCAGGAGTTTACTGGGACTGGGCTCAGGATTTAATTCAAACTATTGATCCTTCTTGAAGGGTAGTTTCTGGTAAGAGAGATGCATTTTTTTCCTGAAGAGACAAGATTCTGAACCTGAACACGAAGATGCAGGGACAAATTCGGTGTTTCGTCTTCAGATTTCTGATTCAGACTCGAGGGAAAGTTCAGTTTCTGATTCTTCCTTTAGTTGATTCTCTTTCTGAGGCTATTGCTAGGATGCCTCAGTGTTTTCAGTGGTTTTTAGTCCCTCAGAAAATACTACAAGATGTTACAGAAGAGCTTTCCAGAACCTACACCCACTTTCTCCTGCCCTGTCTGTTTTAGATGTGTGTTATTGCCTGCAATTTTCCTGACAGACAGCCAGCAGTTCTTAAAAAAACAGGCTGTACAAAGTTCCTCAATCTTGTGATTTTTTAGACACTATTCCCAAACTTGACCCAGCAGCTGTAACATTGAGTCCACTACTGCTAAGCACTTTGTCAAGTCCCACCCTGTTCTTTCTAATAAGCATGGGAATGTATTGATAGGGATGTGGAAAGAGTATACTTCTGCAACTTCAATTTTCAAATTGTCAGTCTCACATGCTGTGAAAGTATGAGGGGTGTTTTATCTACAGTTTCTTCTTGTGAAGAAAAAACTGCTTTCAATATAATTTAGTTTCTTCCATTGTATAGGTCACTACACATCATTTACAGTGTGCATATGATTCTGTTGAGATTACTTCCAGGGATATGGCCACTGGTACTATTTTAAGGTGGTTTGTTTGGCTGCATTCTCAGAACCTCCCAAATGATGATTCCTTAGATAGGGATTTAGTGTTTTGATCACCTCTGCAGCAGAAGGGCCAAAAGTGTAATGAAAGAGCCAAGTTGATAGAGGGAAATCTCAAGATTTTTCAGCCCTTTTCCAAACTGTGCAAGGGACTCTATTCCAATCACAACAGAATTCAGGTAAACAGATGCTGAAAAATTGGCAAGGAGGTTCCAAAAAGGAGTCTCAACATCCCAAAACAAAGGACACTCCAACAAGTCTGAGTGACTATTCAGGAGGCATTGTGACACCCTCACACCCTGGCCCTATTCTCCTCCAGAAAGTCTGAATCTCCATTTTTCTCTTTGGCAACAGACTGTTTCAGATAAATGTGTTCTGAAAATCACTGAACAGAGTTATAGATGGCAGTGAGAGGAAAGTCCTCCTTTCCAGGGGGTTATTCCTCATCCTGCAGATCAGACTCCCTTGTTTCCTCCTGTTCATCATTTTACAATCTGTTACTACTTCCTCTTTCAAGTTTCCTGGTAACACTAGACTTAAAAGATGCTTATCAGCACATCCCTACTCATCCAGACTTCAGGCATTTCTTAAGTTTTTTGGGCGTCTGGATCACATTATCAATTGTCTGTCTTACCCTTTGGGCTAGCCACTGCACCAAGAGTGTTCACAAAATGTCTGGCTCCAATTATAGATGATTATATGCTACAAGGTATCCATATTTTTCCACATTTAGACAACTTATCTTTGCAGTCTTTTTCAAAATGTCAGGAGTTTCTCTCTTGGTTGAGAGCTCTCTTGCACAAGCTGGGATTCCAAGAGAACATTCAAAAGTCTTTGACTCCCTCACACAGGATTGTGTTCCTGGGATTTCAACTAGGCACTTCAAAGAGCTTTTCTCCCACAGGAAAAAAAAAAAAAGAAAAAAAAAGAGAGAGATCTTTATCTATTTCCATGACTTTCTACTCAAACTCTGGTCACTGTGAGGGAACAGCTCAGACTTTTGGGCTTCATAGCACTTATGATTCTCATGCTACCTCTGGCAAGACTCCACATGAGAAAGATATAGTGGTATCTGAAATCTCTCTGGTTCCACCATCAACACCTTTTATCTTTTAAGATGCTAGTACTGACGTTTGTCAGAAGAGACATGTTTTGGTGGAGACAACAGATATCCTTAAATCCAGGTCACCCCTTCTCTAGACCTGCTCCAAAGCAGTCAGTCACCATAGACGCTTTGAAGTTTGCTCGGGGAGCAGTTTTGGGAGGGATAAAAACGCAGAGGGTGTGGGACACCAAGGGCAGATGCAAGCACATAAATATCAAGGAGATGCTTGCCAATAATCAAGGCACTAATCTGAACCATTTTGGTCCCTGGAACCTATTCAGTGGTTACAGACATGTTACATCAACAAGCAAGGGGAAACCAGGTAATATCACCTTTGCAGACTAGCCATGTTAGCTTGGGGTATAGCTTCACTGCATCATCTCACTCTACAGGCATCCTACATTCCACTATAAAACTGTGTAGCATACAAGCTGAGCAGGACCAAGGCAGACCCTCCCAAATGGGAACTACATTAGGGGGGTCTTCCAAGATTTGATTAATCTGTGGGGAGTTCAAGTGTAGACAACTTTGCCTCCTCTCTGAACAGTCAAATGGCAAAATTCTGTTCTAAGGCATCATGCAATCTCTGGAAGACAGATGCCTTTTCTTTAGACAGGAATGTTCCTGTACATCTTTCTACCCTTTCCATTAATATCCAGGGTACTTGTGAAGATTCAGAAGGAATCCCCCAAGATCACTGTAGTGACCTCCTTTTGCCCCAGGCAAATGTGGTTCACCCTTCTTTTGGAATTGGCTAGGGGCAATTACCATAAGCTTCCTCACAGAATGGATTTACTCGCAACAAAGTACAGTTGCGTAACATCTTACTATAACAGTAGATATTATTTCACATTACTGTTGCAGTATTCATCTCTGGGATCTCCTGCCAAGGATAGCCCAACATCTGGGCAGTATACCAAAGCCTTTATTACCTAGGGAGAATTGTATGTCACGCATATGCTCCCCTTGCAAGTGTAGGTCATAAAGATGACATACGTACACCCCCAACTCAGAACATCTTTGCTGGCAGTCTGAATGCTGTTATCGTACATCTGTCCAAACAGCCTTCACTTTGCTGTTTATATACCAAGCATTTGTCTTTCAGATGAGTACCCCATTAGTGTTCTTTTTCTTACATTGTTTAGTGGGTTAGATATCATCCAGGAAAGGGAAATGTCATTGTGGGAAGCAGATTCCCCATAAAGACTGCCATGATAGGCATCTGTTTTCCTTAGGTGCGTCTCACGACCACACTCAGTGTTACATGTCAAGCTTTTAAAGACTTCATGTAGCCACCTTTCTCACTTTCCATTTACCTTGAGAACCAACATCTCAAGCTTTTGGGCCAATCTAGGCCCGAGTCTGTTGCTCACAAGCCTCCAGTGGATGTCTCTCAAGGTGAGTGAGAACCCAGAGGATAGTCTGGCACTGCCATCAGTTTCTTCCACTGTGACCTCATGCAACATAACTAGTACCCATTCAGGGCTAGCTATTCCCTGGCTTTACAGTATTTGTGTGAGTTACTATCCTATGACCTTTCTTATTCCTCTATCAAGGCCCATTTATCAGCCATTGTCTGCCCATGGATCCTCCTCTCTCAAGGCAGTCCCATGACAAAATGTTCTTGAAAGGGGTTTTACATACCCCCATACATACAAGGCATACTTCCATATACATACAAGGCCATGTCCAACCCAGAATTGATGGACATGCTCCACCTAAAAGAAACAAATCCCGGAGAGCCACATGCTCTAGAGATATAAACCTCACCACAACGATAAATAGGACATGCTGGGGGGATAGATTCCTGTCCCAGGAGACTCCCCATGCGCTGGGGGGATAGATTCCTGTCCCAGGAGACTCCCCATGCTTTGGAACAGGATTCCAATATACATCAGGAAGAGCCCCTCACTGACATTCTTCAAGAGAAACCTTGACGGGTGGATGGGAAACAGAAAATTTTCCCCGGGGATCACTGCAGCGGCTCTGCTGGACAGAGGCACAGGGAACTAATCTAAGGGGGTGGTGAAAGCCAACACATTCTGGCTAGGCTTATAATTGCCATGGACAGATAGCCTAGTACTTACCTATGAACTTATAAGAGGCCTCCAAGTAAACCGGTGGACCCTCCCTAGGATTTTAATTTTGTGTTGGAGAAGCTAACACTTGATCCATTTGAAATAGCTAATCTGGCTAACTTGAAGCTCTTAACATGGAAAACAGTTTTACTGATTGCTCTGGCTTCTGCAAGAGGGGTAACCCATTTGCAAGCTCTTATGGTGAGTCAGTCCTACCTCATTCCATAGGAACAGGGTTTCTATTTTCCATAGAGACAGGGTTTCCTTTTACAACGAATCCTTCTTTTATAAGTAAAGTGGTATTTAAGTTTACTTTAAGTCATACTATCCGTCTCCCCATTTTCTTTCCAAAACCTAAAAATGAAGGAGAAAGGATACTCCATACCCTGGACGTCCACAGACAACTCTGGTACTATCCTGACAGAACTAAATCTTTCAGATCTTCCTGTCAACTGTTCATTTCTTGTAAAGGTAAGAAGGTACAACCTGTGTCAAAACAGACTATTCCAAATGGTTGTCTAAGGCTATTACCTTTTGTTATATCCACCATGACAAATTTACTCCAGGTAGGGTCAAGGACCACTCTACCATGGCCTTGGCTTCATCTATGGTGTTTTGGAAAGGGTTGGATTCTAGAAGTATCCTAGAAGCTGCTACTTGGTTCTTTGTACTTACGTTTACAAAGCACTATAAACTTGATTCCTTCTCTGGATCATGTTTTACTAGGAACATTCGCCAGGGGCCCCTGGACCCTTCTCCTTCCTCCTCCCAAATATAGTTAGTTATGGTAACCTACCCATATAGGTAAGGTTACTGCAGCAGTGATCAATATAAAGAACATAGTATAGTTGTGCAAGCTGAACTTACCATAACAGTAGATGTCTGAATGGTCACCGCTTCCTCCCCCATCCCCCTTGTTTTCTGGCGAGTTTTTTTTTTTTTTTTTTTTTTTTTTTTATGCCAGGGTGTGGACATTTATTTTTCTTATTCCTAGTACTGCCCTTTCAGGGCTCAGCTTCACTCTCTCTGCTGACAGTAAAGCTCTATATAGCGTCACACCCAAACTTGTCTAAGTCAGCTCATCTCAAGCTGCTTGACAGTTTGTGTGTGGGAAGTGCCCTTAAACTTTGGAAGCTGGCTGGTTGTTATACCTTTGGCATGATATAATCCATAAAGCTAAAACTACTGCAGCAGTGATCATTTGAACATCTGCAGTTATGGCAAGTTCAAGTTAAACAACTGTACTTGCTTACTCCAATACTTGAAATAGCTAAAACTCTATTTACACTGCGTTCTGCAGTCCCACCCCACACCACTACCTAAAGCACCTTTGTGCTGGCTGCAAAATGTGTTCCTAGGTCAGTGGAGGAAAACACGAGATAATGGACAATGATATGGTTATTAGAAAAGCCATACATGTTTAAAACGTGCTGCTCTCAATTGTCACTGTGGAAATGGAACTCTGAAAACATATCGATTTCCCAAAGGACTGTGATGCTTTTGCTGCACGACACTCTTCTTAATTATATAACACATGCATTCACTGGATCCTTAGTGAAGGGTTTTGGTCCACTGCATGGGCAAGTTGAACACTTATCATAACTCTGCAGCAAACCCAGACACCTAAATCTGCCCATTAACAATATGACCCAAATGTTGAACTGCATCCATTAGTGATGCTCACTATAACGATACATATCTGACCATATCCCAGACTTGAAACTGTTATGCTGTGGGTAAAGTCATCTGGAATGAAAGGATAAGAACATCTTGCAGAAAAAAATGGCGTAGCCCTTACAGCCAACAAAACAATATCAAAATGTGTGCTCAGTAGCACCCCAAAAATAACAGGATGATCTCAATAAGAGTCGTCAAGGCAAGCCATTTGAGATTACATTGATACAAACGTATCCCTTGACTACAGATGCCAAAGAGCAGGAAGCTGACCGCTTTATGAGGATGTGCAACACCTTTTAGATGCAACACCAAAAAAGACAATCTTTCTAGTCACTTATATGAGGAATGCAGTAAGTTGTCAGTCAAAGATTAGATGGAATAATGGGCCTTGGTGAACAAAATTAATTCTATCCAAATAATTCACTGCCATAACAAATAATGAACAGCCAAAGAGAGGGCTTTATACATCCATATCACTACATCATTAATACCAGAGTTAGGCTGACACTATACTTTGCCGCCAGATATGGAAGACATGTATGCACACAACAGAACTACCACCTATCAGCCCTACATAGCAAAGTTCAATATTTAAGAGAAAAGGGAAAGACTCCAGGTCAACTACAAACAAGCTCAACAATATTCAATATGAATACACAGTGGAGGTGAACATATTTAAGGTAGCAGACCTGGTAGATACAGTGCCGGAAGATCTAGGGCCTTTAAAGTTTGTGATGTAGCCCAGGAGGTGGCAAAAAAAAAAACATTCCAAATAGAAAGAAGAAAATGGATGCCTGTGGGGAATTTAGAAGTAGCTGTGGAAATGAATATAAAGGCAATTGGGGGGGGGGAGGGTATTGAACTGAATGCGGAGATCCAGAGAACACCAAGATGATGTAAGAAAGGATATTATATAAGCAATGCAAATAAGTTAATTACAGAATACAGTGGAAAGGCAAGAAACATCTGAGAAGATTAGAAATGTTAAAGGACATTTCCCTGTAAAATGAACATGACAAAAGAAGATAAGAAGGAATTAGCAAAAGATATTAAAATAGGTGCCAGGAATACACAGAACTATACAAGCAAACACAGTTGTGTACACTTACCACAAATGTAGATGTTCAAGTGTTTTCACTGTTGCAGTCCTAACTTGTGGGATTTCCTGCCGTGAAACCCTTGGGCGGCCTGACTACCAGACAAAAAATTGCCCCTCCTCTAAGAGCTGGCAAACACCCAGAGAGACATCAGTATACTCGGGTATATAATGAGCCATTCAACATCACAATTTAATTTTTTTTCTTGCCCCTCTGAGGGTAGGAACCCACAAAGATGGGTCCTAAAGTCAAGGCTTATGCCAGACAACCAAAGCAAAAGAAGGGGCAAAAAGGAGGGTCTCCCTTGGTCTGACAGGAAATTAGTACCAGTCTACCCTGTAGGCTAAGGGGGAAGGAAAGAACACTGCAACAGTGAATACACTTGAACATCTACATTTATGGCACGCGTACACCAACTGTACTATGTTCTTCGTGTTTCACTTCTGCAGTCCCAACTTGTGGTATGATTCCCAAAGCTGAAAAGGAGGGTGGAGGTAGATAAGGGAGAGGACAGGATGCCCTGCAGAACTGGCAATGGAGAATCCTGCTCTGGAACTGGAAAAAGCTGATAAATGGTAGTGTTTGGTGAAGGTATGCACAGATCACCAGGTAGCAGCTTCCAGAATGTCCTTGGTAGGGACTCCTTTTAGAAAGATGGCAGAATTAGCAGTAGCCCTAGTAGAGTGAGTCCTGACAGCCTCAGGTGGCTTCTTACCATGATGGCTGTAACAAAATGAGATAAACTGAGAGATCCACTTGGAGATGGTCTGTTTGGAAACCAGTTTTCCTTCAGAACTGGTGGCAAAGACCACAAAGAGTTGGTCTGATTTTCTCAAAGTCTTAGTTCTGTCAAGATAGTAATCGAGCTGCCTATGTATATCCAAGGAATGAAGAATTCTTTCCCCCTGGTTCTGTGAACTGGGAGAGAAGGTAGGCAAGGTGCATGGCTTGATTCAATGTGTTTGTCACCACCTTGAGAATAAAGGAAGAGTTAGTCCTGAGGAAGACTCTGTCTGGATAGAAGACGAGGAAAGATTCCACTGCAATGAAAGCCTGCAGCACAGAGAGAGTGACTCTTCCAGTAGAAGTGATAGCCACCCTTTTTTTCCAAATTAGAAACTTTCCGGTAGCAAAAGCTGCTGGTTTGAAAGGAGGCAGGGTCAGTTTTTAGAGAAAAAATTACGGTCCCATGGAGGGGTAGGTTGTCTCCTGGGAGGGCTGAAATGAATCCCTCACCTAAGAAATTGTCTGAGAAGGGGAGTGAGAAAAGACAAGAGGAAGAATATGGATACAAGCCGAAATGGCACAGGTATGAGTTTTAATAGAGAAATAAGAAAGGCCCTTGTCAAACAGATTAGACAGGTAGTCTAGGATGATAGAGATATTGGCTAAGAGAGGATTGTGGCCTTGATGTTGACATTGAATGGAAAACCTTCTCCACATAGATGAGTAAGATTTCCTAGTACTGGGCCTTCTGTGTTCTTTAAGGATGTCTTGAATCCACTTGCTTCAGGAGAGATCCAGGATGCTGTGGAATTATCCAGGCAGAGAGTTTGAGAGTCTGTAGGTTGGGATGCACAATCCTTCCCATGTCCTGAATCAGAAGGCTCACTCACTGAGGTGACTGCCATGGTTTCTTGTTGGCTAGGTTGAGTATCAGAGGGTACCAGTGTTGACTGGGCCAGTCTGGGGCCATCAGTATTGCCCTTGGCCCCTCTTCCCTTATTTTTAGAAGCACTTGAGGAAGTAGAGGTGGGGGGGGGGACCTGGAGCATCTGAAAAGTATTGTGCCAAAAGGTGCAACCCCACAGAGAGTGAGTGGTCTCTTAAACCTGCATTGCAAGGTGACAGCAAGGGTAGGACTGAGTACCCCCCTGCTTATGTACAACATGACTGTGGTGTTGTCTGTTTTTACTAATAGGACCCCTGGTTTCCATTTTTTTTCTGAATGCTACCAGGATTTTTTGAATTGCCATAAGCTCCAAGTTTATGCACTTGTCTCTGAACTGATTTTCCCAATTTCCCTGAGTCTGGAAGTGTTTGAAATGGGCCCCCCCCCCCCCAAGCTGTCTCTGAGGCATCCATGGGGATGGTTTGCTCTTGGGGTGAGAACCTGAAGGGAAGGCCCTGGCTCTGAGCAAAAGCTTATGCCCACCATGCAAATTCCTCCTTGAAACAAGGGATCAGCTGTATCTTGTTAAAGGTTATGCATCCTGACACCACATATTTTTGAGGTACCACTGGAGCTTCCTCATGTGTAACCTGGCCAGAGGGGCCATGAGGACTGCAGGATGCCATGTAGCCCAATGCTCTGAGGAACTCCCTGGTCGTCTCTGCATGATCTTTTAAGTACTGAGTCAAGAAAGAGACCTTGTCTGGAGGTAGGAAGACCTTTTGAAGGGATGAGTCCAGAAGATCCCCCAGGAAAACAATCCTGGCAGAGGGCTCCATGTTTGACTTGTGTTGATTTATGGTGAAAACAGAAAGGTCAAGAGATTCTGGGTGAACACAGATCTGAGTGGAGTTTTGAAAGACTTGTGGCCTGTATTAGACAACCGTCCAGGTAGGGGTAGATTTGGACCCCTCTGGTCCTGCAAAAGGCGATTATAGGGGCTACGCACTTCGTGAAGACCCTGGGAGTGGGAGACAAGCCAAAGGGCAGAACAGAAAATTTACAGTGACTGGTACCTGCTCTGAAGTGTGTAATTCTTGTATGGGGATGTGCAAATAGCTGTCTTTTAGATCTAAGGTGACCATGAAATCCTGTGGGGCTACCATGGGTAATAGTTTTTGAACAGTTAACATTTTAAATTTTGAAACCAACAAGAACTGAGAGCAGACAGGTCTAGAATGGGACGCCAACAGCCTTCCTTTCTGGGAATCAGGAATAGCCTAGAGTGGAAACCCTTTCATTTTTGGTGTTCTGGAACTGGTTCCACTGAGCCCTGGGAGCACAAATTCTGAATTTGGCAAAGGACATCTGTCCTTTAGTTTGGGGGAATGTCTGGATAGCCTAAGCACTTTAGTGGTTGTTTGAAAGTGAGCCTGTAACCATTTGAAATAATGCTTAGAACCCACCTGTCTGAAGTGATGAGAGACCAATTTTCCTTGGAAAGGGATAGTCTTCTTCCGAGTCTTGTGAGGAGAGGGGAGGGAATGGGGAACAGACAGACTGGGACTGATGGGTCATTACTGCTCTCTGCCAGGGACCTGTGGGCTACAACTCCCTTGCCTAGAAGTGTCTGAAGTCCAGTCCATGGGTCTTTGTTGTTATTGTTGCCTTTGTGTCATTCCCCTGCATGTCTTTCTCTACCTGGTTTTAGATTGTGAAGGAAAGGACCAGTGTTTTTGAGGGACAGTTCCTACAGAATCTAGAAGGCTGAACCTGAAGGAAGTCAACAGTTTGTATGGATTTAGCTTTGTCTTCCATCTTTTTAAGTACAGCCTCAGCTTTGGGCCCAAAGAGGAAATCCTTATCTAGGGGGCACATCCAAAAGATTTGACTTGATATACTCAGGGATTTTCTTAGCCATGCATCTTCTAATAACAGAATCAGTAGATGCAGCCCCCCTGGAAGCTTCCATAGCATCACAGCCACAGTGTAAGGACTGTCTAGCAACTTGAGAGCTAGAGTGACAAGGTCCAGTAATTCTTTGGAAAGATTCTTGCCCTCAATGGTTTTAATTTTTTGCTTCAACTGATCCAGAATGGTCTGCTGGTATTTTATCATGTGGAACTGACAATTAAGGGCCTTCATAGCTAAGGTGGCAGAGGTGTAAACTTTTTTACCAAATCTATCAACAGCTCTACTCTCTATCAACCGGCAGGGTTTTTTTTTTGAAGGAACTAGTTCCACCTCCTTTGGGTCCTAGGGTCATAACCTCTGGGTCAGTACAGGGGTTCTTAAAAGAGATGTCTATGCGAGTCCATTACCCTACAAAACCTGTCTGGTTTTCAAGGGGCTGGAGGAAAGGAATCTGGATTTAAAGAGGAATCCAAGAAAACATCCTCTACAACCTCTAAAACTGGAGGGATGGCAGGAGGCTTGTGTTCTGGCAAGTCAAGAAAACATCTAATATTCTTTCTGGACTGCAGGTAATCTTGGGCTTCCCAATGGAAATGCTCCCTCATGGCATGGAGAGTTTCCCCAAAGAAAATGTCCTCGGGTGTGGGTGGGCAGGTGGGAGCAGAAGTCAGGTTTTCCTCAGAATATGAAATCAGGGAGGGTCCTTCTTCAAAAACAGACTCCTCCTGGTCAGAATCTTCAGCCAATTCAAAAGGATTAGAAAGGACTGCTGGAGCAAGGTCCTTTTTCCCCCCTGGAGAAGACTCAATAGGGGTTGCCTGGATCTGACCAGGGAAATAAAATTTTTGGCTAGCCTAACCAAATCCTGCTGATAATCCTGTGTGTGGGAACCGATAGACCTAGACCTAGGCCAGAAGAAGTTTCCTTCTTTGGGGTAGCCCTCTGTTTGGGCCTAGGAATGCCCACAATTCTGACGCCAATCTCTTGAAAGGACTGTGCATCTGGCATTGGTTGACACTACAAAGAAGGGTCACCAGTCGAAGCGTGTTTATCAGAAGCAGAGGCCTGCAGCACATCTCCGGATCCGACCAACAAAGTCTTAAGGCTTGTGTAGAAGTTGAGGGACCCAAAGGCATATCAGACTCCAGATGGGTCTCGATAGAGGCCTGTGCCACCACCTGAGTCAAGGAAGGGGGCTGTGAAACTGCCTCGCCTTCTTTAGCAATCACGGGCCTTGGACAACTAACTGACAGATTGTCATCTGAAGCCCTATGCCTGGGTTGTTTTTCTTTATCCCTTTTGCGCTTAAGGAGCTGAACCTTAGATCAACTGGCAGATGCCATCGGACACTGAGAACCTGATGTAACACTAAGGTGCCAAGCTGAGATCTCAGCCCTATGCCCAATAGTCCTAGAGTTGAAACGAGCACAGAAATGGCAATTAGCAATGTTGTGATCTGGGCCTAAACAGGTGACACTCAGTGTAGAATCTGTTTACCACAACAGAGACAATTATTGACCTTCTCTGACACGAGTCAAAAAATATAAAAAGGTTTCTCCACCGGGGTAATTGGCTTTCAGGGAACTTCTGTCAGGTGCAGACCAACAAATGCACTGAAACACCGCTTCGGGCGCTAACTGCAAGAAAAAACTGAAATCATGATGTTGGCTGGCTATCTACATACCAGAGTGTACTGATGTCGGTCAGGGCACCCAATAGCTTTTGGAGAAGGGGGATTTTTTTTCTCTGGTAGCCGGGCTAGCCAAGGGCCTTCACAGCAGGAAATACCACAAGTCAGGGCTGAACAGTGAAACTTGAACAATATCCCTAACATCACTGACATACAAGACTAGAAGTAGAGATTATGGACAGTGAAGTCAAATGGATCTTAGAAAACCCTGTCAATAAAGTTGTACGAAACATTTGTATTCTGGATGGACAGCTGAAAATCCTGTAACACGATGCTGTCACGGTGCATCACATAATTTAACAGCAAATCTGGAACACACAACAGAGCTCATTGGACTGGGAAAGGTTAATTTACATTCCAGTTGCAAAAGGGCAATGCTGATACATACTCACTTTATCAAACAATCTTACTTGTTTCATATACTAGTAAAGTACTGCTAAAAATACTACAAACTATACTCTAGCAATATGTAAATCAAGAAATGACAGACATACCAGCTGGTATTAAAGATAGAGGCATCGGAGATCAAACGAACAATATTGGCTGGATAAATAAACTTTTTCAGGAAAAAATACTTCTGCTTTATTGACTAATGTATAACCTTTGACTGTGGGCACCATAAGAAACCGCTGCGACTTCTTAGAGTAACTGGGATACTGTACCACCTTATTTGCCTCCTAAGGATTCTGTATACAGATGAAGTAGCACCAAATGTGGAATAACTCACTAGGTCAAGGTTAGGAAAGGAGTGGAAAAATGCTGTTGTCACCCAACTTTTTTTAGTTCACATGACAAATATATCAAGCATAATGTAACGCAAAAAGACTCAAATGTTGGAATCAAAAGTACCTGGAGAAATATTTAAAAAAATGTTATGCAGATAATACCAGTCCGATGACAAAGTGAAGATCTTGTTAGCATCCTGGCAAGTATACCCCAGCAAAAACAAAAATACCAGATTATATCATCTAGTCTTATCAGTTCTTTCAAACAGATGGGGAAGAAAGGGAGAAAGTGACATTTTATCTTCCTGAGCTCGAGGATTTCTTCAGATGGTGACTGCAGCCATGAAATTAAAAAACTGAAACATGCTTCATGGGAAGAAAGCTATAACAATCCTGGTTAAGATATAAAAGAGCTAAAAAGAAACACACCGTCACCAAAGGTCTGTATAATCAAAACTATGGTCTTCTGGGTGATAAAGCATGGATGTACGAGTTGGACTATAAGGATATGAGCTGGAAAATCAAAGTTTTGAAATGTGGTGTTAGAGAAAGCTTTTAAGAATCCCACAGACTCGAAGAAAATTAATTTGTCAAAATTTAAGGAAGAAAAAACCCAGTCAGCTCACTGGAAAGTCAGTGCATAAAATCAGGACTCAACATTCTGGACACAATGAAAAGACAGGATGGTAAAGACTGAAGGAAAAAGAAGGGTTGGGGCAGAGGCAAAGAAGAACAGGCAACATTACTAAAGTTGCACAGCTTTTAATGAGTCTCACTGTTTAACTTGTGTTACATGGGCAGCTGAGTAAACACTCATTAACAGGGGAGGGTCTCTCTCGGTTCTTAGACAGTTGTCTTAAAATATCTCCTTCTGTGGTCCTCCTTTAGCAGCAGAACACCTAGGGTCAATTCCTGCCATCAACACCCTGCTAACAACTACAGAGTTTTACACTGCATCGGACAAGCTGACTCTTCATCTCAACACCCACACATCACTCCACAACTAACCTAGAACAGCCCATCAAAAATGCAATCTGTATAAGCACATATACACCAAAAACATGTAAATTTGATGGAAAGACAATAATGGGATCAAACATCTACTTTAGCGGTGAACACCTTGCACAGGTGAGTTGCAAGCACTGGAAGCCACTATATCTGCAAACAGCAGCCAACCTCATGTCTACATGTGGGCATGGGCATCTAGCAAGTCTTCATCAACCACAATATCAAAACCATCCCTAGTCTTCAGTTGACGGTCTCAGCTGTAATGTGTAGTACAGGTGTGGATGGGATGACCAAGTATCTTGTCACACAAAAATCCCCTTCTGCTCACTCTCTCCTGCAAAGGACTACTAAAGTGCCACCTGTGCAGTGGACTAGGCACTGAAAATACCACCCTGAGAAAAAAAATATAACCAGCAAACCCCTTGGAAACGGATTTCCCGTCAAAGCCCCCCCTCCCCCCTTGTTAAATTCAAACGACAGAAAAATTAAAATGCACTAACTTCTAAAGTTTCTTATTTGTTTCAGTGTCTAGACCCTCAAATGCTGCACATGATCCATAAAGCAGAGCAGCTGCTCCTGTGCACTTTGCAGATTAGCATAAAGGGAAGAAAACTCGAGCAATCCCTGGCATAACCTTAAGCATAAAGGATGGGACAAGTAGCCAAAACCATGATAATTTATGAAATGAAACAGGTGCTAAACAAAACACCTTGCAAGTCTGAGAATCTCATACTAGAAACAGTCTTCAATGGCAAGAAGCACAGTTGTACAGAAACTTAATACAGACCTCTGATTACGGTTATTGTTACAGTAGGGCTTACTCTTGGGCCTTCTCCTAAAGGTGGTTCAACATCTGGCAAAAATTACAAAACTTTTCTCCTCTTCCCCTACTGACAGGGTGGGCACCCTCCCAAGTGGACATTCAGTATGCATGTGGCATTATATGGAGGTTAACCCATGCTAATTTTGGTTATTTCTCACCAATAAGAGTTGCAGGGGTTTGGTGAGAAGTCTCAGCACATTCCTTCCAGGCAGGCATCCCAAATAGAACACCCAAATCTCAGTTTCCAGATACTAGGCAAAACTGAGGAGAGGAGTGCCCTGTATGGGCAGAACAGAGGGAAGGTGATGGAATAGGTCACTGGGTACACATTCTAATCTGAAGCTGACTACAAGCAGGAAACAGATGGGTAGAGCCAACGAAATATTACTACACCAGTGAACATACTCAGACATCTATGACTGCAATTCCTATACAACTACTGCAGTGTTCAGTGCATTGTTCACTGATGCAACAGTGCGAGCTCTTGGGAAGCTTCATGAAGCTTATGTACCCAGTGAGTGTTTGGCCTTGAGAGGCATTGTCTATAGTAGTCACTGTACTCTGCCCAGGCTCTAGATGTAATGTTCAAATTATGGCTGAAGGTGATGTGGACAGATGAAGAGGTAGCTAATTCCAGGATGGCCTTGTGTTGACTTCTAAAAGGAAGGCCAAAGTGACAGTTGTTGCTCTTTAAGAGAGGGCTCTCATCTGGCCTAGTAAGTCTTGCCTCACTAAGAACAAAAGGAACAGAAGGTGCAGTGAGCCAGCTAAATTGAGATGGTATGCTTTGAAGACAGAAGAGTCATGGGAGATTGAGAAAGTACAATTGTGTAAGAATTTACCATAACAGTACAAACCCTACTGATCACTGTTGAGCATACCACATATTATTGGCTTATCTTCCCAACTAACTTGGATGCCCAGCTGGGGAACCAAAGCCAAAACCTTCCATAAAGTCATACTGCTGACATAAGCCTGCAGCAAAAGGTACATAAAGTAGATGTACGAGCATGAAAACCTCAGATCATTTCAAAGCCATGTGACACCACAGTAAAGCATAAAAGACAGGCAAAGGTCAGCCAAAAGGGAAGAAGACAGAGAATGGCCTCCCTCTGAGAATACAAAATAGAGAACAATACCTAGTTAAGGACAAACAGTCCCCGTGGACTATGATGTTTGCAAATGACATTGTGATCTGTAGTGAGAGTAGGGAACAGGTGGAGGAGACCCTGGATAGGTGGAGATATGCTCTAGAGAGGAGAGGAATGAAGGTCAGCAGGACTAAGACAGAATATATGTGTGTGAATGAGGATAGAGGAATGGTGAGGATGCAGGGAGTAGAGGTGGCGAAGGTGGATGAGTTTAAGTACTTGGGATCAACAGTTCAGAGTAATGGTGAGCGTGGAAGAGAGGTGAAGAAGAGAGTACAGACAGGATGGAGTGGGTGAAGAAGAGTGTCAGGAGTGATTTGTGACAGATGAGTACCAGTAAGAGTGAAAGGGAAGGTCTACAAGAGGGTAGCGAAACCAGCTATGTTATATGGGTTGGAGACAGTGCCAGTGACAAAAAGGCAGGAGTCAGAGCTTGACGTGGCAGAGTTGAAGATGTTAAGATTTGCACTGGGTGTGACGAGGATGGACAGGATTAGGAATAAGTATATTAGAGGGTCAGCCCAGGTTGGAAGGTTTGGAGACAAAGCCAGATATGCAAGATTATGTTGGTTTGGACATGTGCGGAGGAGGGATGCAAAGTACATTGGGAAAAAGATGCAAAGGATGAAGCTGCCAGGTAACAGGAAAAGAGGAACGCCTAAGATAAGGTTTATGAATGTGGTGAGAGAGGACATGCAGGTGGTTGGTGTGACAGAGCAAGATGCAGAGGACAGGAAGAAATGGAAACAGATGATCTGCTGTGGTGACCCCTAATGGGAACAGCCAAAAGAAGAAGAAGAAGAAGGAGAAGGGTGGGAAGGAATAATGCAACAGTGATTAGTAGGACATCTACTTTTATAAGTTCTGGCATGACTGTCCTATATCTTTCATTAAATCACTGTTCCAGTATTCCAAACAGTTGGGTGATTCTCTAAGCTTTGGAAGTAGTGAGGGTGGATCAAGCATGAGTGAGCTGTCAATTAATCCTGAAAGAACAGACATAGCAAAGGAGGCTCTGGATCTAGAGCAAACATCTACCTTATTAGTGTTTGGTAAAGTGTGTACAGATGACCAAGTTGCTTCTAGTATAGTTTTAGAATCAATTTGTTTGAACAAATTTCCAGAAGAGGCAACTGCTCTAGTGGAATGGGCTTTAACTGGTGAAGGCAAAGTTTTACCATGGTGGGTATAGCAAAAGGAAATGGACTTAGAAATCCAGTCAGTAATAGTTTCTTAGACCAGGTTTCCCAACTTGGCTTCCTGGGAAGAAATAAACAAACGGTCCATTTTGGGGATGATGTTTGTCTTATTCAAATAAAATCTGAGCTGTCTGTGCACATAAAGATAAAGTATCCTTTCCTCTTTGTTCTAAGAGTTAGGGAAAAGGTGGAAAGATTGATGGCCAGGTTGAGGGGCAGCTCATGGACAACCTTAAGCATGAATGAAGGACTTGCCTTCCGAGAAACTCTGTCCTTCTAAAAGATCAGGAAAGGAGGCGAGGCCAGCAAGGCTCGGAACTCAGAAGTTATTCTAACAGGATAGAAGTTCCATGTACAATATTAGAGTTGACCAGAACCTGCTGGTTCAAAGGGTGGCAGAGTAATCTTTTCTGGGACAAAATTAAAAGTCCCAAGAAGGCAGGATAGCTTTCCTAGGTAGACTTAAATGATGATTACCTTTGAAAAACTATTTTACCTCAAGCCTAGAAATTAATGGATACTCTAGGGGCAAGCAAGCAGAAATGGCTGACGTGTGCCTTGACTGAGGAATAGGCTAGACTGGTTTTCAGTAACTCAAAACTAACATGGGAAAGCTGGAACTTCTGTGAGTAGACTCCTGTTTTTTAGTACAACACCATGCAAAAAATATTTTCCATTTGGATATACAAGACTTTTTAGTGTAGGTGTCCTTGCCTCCTGAAGAACCTGTAGCAGGTCCTCAAAAAACTGGTGTCTGAAAGTGATCAGAATCCTATCATCCATACTATCAGGTTGAGAGAGAAGAGACTGGAAGTAAAGAGCCCCTGTGTTGCATGAGCAAATCCACTCTGCAGTTTACATTTGTGGTAATGACCCCTGAACAAGTGGTACTGAAGAGAAAAATAGTACAGCCTGGACCAAAAGGGAATCACTAGCAAGACATTTGGTTTGTCCCTTTGGATCTTTAGCCATAAAGCAGGGGGACAAAGAAATCTCCCTTCCCAAGAAAAGGACCTGGCATAGGGCCGCATGGGAATGTGCATGTGGCTCTATGCTTAAACATGCAGTCCATGCCTGTCACTCCAATCCTCTTGGGTATAAATTATCATCTCTAGTTCAGTTCAAGTTAAGGAAAATCAATGTTTATTAAATACCTTTGTTTGGAAAAGTCAACAGTCTCTTCAGGACATTATGAATTACTCATTGTTGCTGCTCAACATTTTGTACAACATGGTAACCTCTAAGTGTGCGGTAATGGATGATCAGAAAGGGATTAAAGATGCACTGGAGACACTGATGGTCCTGCTAAAAAAGACACAGCAGCAGATGTTTAACAAATTAAGACAAACTCAGTCTCTCATGAACTGAAACTGGCAAAAATAGAATGGGCATTAACACAGCAACAAGCAGAGGTAGCCATACTGACGGCATTTACCAGCTTGCATTCAACACAGTTCCACGAGTTTCAGGGATGGGCACAATTATTAGAGCAGAAGATTGAGAAGCTGGAAAACAGGTCATGGAAAAATAATTTAAGGCTTGCTGGTCTGTCTGAAGGGCTAGGAGGAGAGCCAATGGCCTTCATACAAACAGAATTAAGCCTTCTGTCGGGTATTCCAGCTCTGGTCATTGAAAAACTGCACAAAATCAACCACAAGATAGCCAGTGTGAATATCCCCCACTTTATCTTTTGATGTTT
This sequence comes from Protopterus annectens, assembly GCF_019279795.1. NCBI lineage: Eukaryota > Metazoa > Chordata > Ceratodontiformes > Protopteridae > Protopterus > Protopterus annectens. Next base: position 303,317,726 of record NC_056735.1, on the reverse strand, counting down.
GGACTACAATGGCCATGAACAACATAAATAGATCCAAAAGTTCAGGATGGATAATTGCAGATAACCAAGTCTGAGTCACTCCTGACTACAGTACTTCTCCTTATAAAAAGAGAAAAGTTGTTGGCTCTTTATTTACACATATTCCAGGACATGGGTTTTAAAGTCAACTTATACTTCCCAGCCGTGTTTGCAATTACCAAAGGGCTTACCAAAGCACAATTCTATACTCCTCAGGAAGCTGAGCTATTTGTAAGTTATGCAAGTGGTACCGCAAACATCTTATACTACAACACAATATGCAAGGAACTGCACCTAGTAAGAAGAGGGACAGATCGGTCTCTAATTCACCGAGGAAACAACCTCAGCAATCAAAGAAGGGGTGTGAGATGGAATCTACATCACATGGTAGGGGTTTCAATATGGAGGAAATGGAAGCAGGAACTCTGGACAGCCTAGAAAGAAACGCGGGTAATGTCAACGATGACTCCTTTTCCCTTCCTGAAATCTCAACAAAGGAACTCAACATGCTGCAGAGTTCAAGGGCTGATCAAGTGGAACAGGCTGATGTTATTGCTCCCTTTTCTGGTAAATGTGGAAGTGCCGCTTTGAGCAGGTTCTACAGTTCGTATTGTTGTAAACGAATGTTGGGACCTATTACGTTATGGTAGTGGTGCTTACCTATTGTAGTAAAGAAGCTGTACAAAACATTTAAACCCACTAAGGCTACGAGTAACTATGTCCTGTAAGCTACTGTTATTAAATACCGTAACTGACAGTCAAACACTTTCTCTCTCTTAGCATTGACCTCTCTAGGTTTAGAATGTAGCTGGGAGGTAGATGCCAGGGCAGGGATGGAATGGATTTCTTCCAGTTCCTGTCCCTCATGTAGATTACAGGGATGGGAAGTTGTTTAATTCTGTTCTTGCTGTTTTGCATTATTTTTTTTTTATTCCATTACTAGTTGACAGGTTGGGTGGTACTCATTAAATACCATTTATTATCGTTGTAGTAAATCTTGTTCATCTGTGAAGAAAAAAAACAGGAAAGTTTTCTTTCTTTTTGTTTTAACATTTAGTGTTTGACGTTTTGTCCTTGCACATCTGTATTCTTTGGAGTGTTAGTAACCATGCTAACAGAAGAATGAGTAACACTGCAGATATTTTCTTAACCACTCGGAATCTAAAAGGTATCTGAACACCAGTTAAAGCTGCAGCTGTACTGAATTGTTTGAACAAACTGGGCATAGGTAACTTTGTTACAGGAAACCAAAGTTATGAAATCTAATACACAAAACCTTTAGAAAATGACAGGGCAGAAGTTTTTCGCTTACTCCACATCATCCAAGAGAGTAGCAGCAATTTGCTAGGGAGTACAAAAGCTTTACAGTGATCATGATAGTAGAGATATTACATTAAAGTTAAAAACAGAGTGGGATGTACTAATTTGGGCAAATACTTATGGCACTAATGAGGATGACCTAACAAGCCTAAATTTATCTGGGGAGAAATTAAAGAGCATTTACTTTTTGGCAACCTCACTTGTAATTCGTGGTGACTTCAATGCACTACTTGGCATGCTAGATCAGATGCTTTAGTGGTGGGTGCATGTGCCTACCTAGGTTCTCTAAGCTCCTCCATACTTTTATGGAGGAATTCGAACTACATGATGATTGGAGGATTTTCTATCCTACTGAGTTGGAATACACATACCAGACCTTGGCCATTGCTATTAAATTAGATACTGGACTTCTTAATCATTAAATACCTCCCAGATACAACAGAACCGATATCCAACAGACTCCCTTGTCTGACCATACACTGGCGGAAGTGAGGATAGCGGTTAGTCACAGACTCAAGAGTATTTCAGTAGAAACTAGATCCTTTAGTACAGCAAGATACTTCTAGGGGTGCATTATCACAGAGAACTGAAGCTTGTTGGAAATCTTCTCCCATTGTAGAAGTTAATGTACTTATTTTATAGGGGTTGTTTAAATTACAGCATAGGAGATTTGTCGGGAAAAATTGGGGAAAGGATGAAAATGGAAAAGAAAAATAGATAAGCAGCTGCAGGAGCAATACAGCACCAACAACAAGAAACTAAAGTTCAAAAATAAAAAAAAAATATTATGAAGGATAAAATGTGTAAAGCAAAAGGTGCGGCAAAATCCAGTAGTAGACCATTCAGGAAAGTGAGAAAGAAACTATTCCTCTGGCCTAGTGGTGTCACATTAAAAAGTTATGTACTTACCATAACGTTCATCTGTGTTGTCGCTCTTCATTTATCCTTGACATTTGGGACTCTGTTCTGATTCTCAGAACCGGCTTGGCTGTTATAACAGCTTGTGCAAGCCAAAAACTCTCAAGCTAAGTCTCTACCCAGAATACCCCTCTCCAGACTACCTCAGATCGAGTTTGCAGCTACACAATAAGAGGGAAGAATAGCTAAACAGACTTGAAGAGGCTACATTCAAGGTCATACCTGATAAAATAACCAGCACAAGTGTCCGATCCGCCAAAGAGTCTGCAGGAGGGGGTGTCAAGGATAAATGAAGATAGACAACACAGATGGAATGTTATGGTAAGTACATAATTTCTTTATTTGATTATGTCAATCTTCATTTATCCTTGACTTTTGGGACAGAGTCCTCAGCTACCTTTTACCTTGGGAAGCCTTATGGAAGAATATTCCCAGAGAAGCATAGAGCCAAAGGATGTTCTTCCCCTGAAGACGTGATCCAATTTGTAGAGTGATGAAGGTATGCGGACTAGCCCAGGCTGCTCCTGTGCAGATTTCATCCATGGAAGCCTTGGAATGGAAAACAGCAGACGTGAATACTGCCCTAGTAGAATGCACTCTCACTGGTGGTGGTAATTGGAGATTCTTTGATTTACAGATGAAAGCAATGCAGTCTGTCAACCATCTTGATAAGATGACTTTCAAACAGCTTTCCCCAGAGAAGGATCAGAGAAAGAGACAAATAATTGGTCCACTTTTCTAAATTCTTTAGTTCTGCTGAGGTAGAAACTTAATTGTCTGTGAACATCCAGTAAATGCAAGCAATATTCATCTCTGCTGGAAAAATTTGGGAAGAAAACAGGCAAGTCAATACACTGATTAATAGAAATGATGGGTTGGTTCTTAGAAAAGCCCTATCCTTATGAAAAATGAAATATGGAGGTTTTGAAGCTTGTATTTCAGAATTTCTTCTGGCGGAGGTAATGGCCATCAGAAAAATGGTCTTCCACAAAAGAAACCAAGTCACGGGAAACTGCCAGTTCAAAGGGGGAAAGGACCAAAGACTGCAGAACCAGAGTCAAATACTAAGGAACTAGAGAATCCTTATAAGGTAGTTTTAACCATAAGGTTCCTTTCATAAACACTTTACACAATCTATGGGTGATTAGAGGGTGATCTTAAAAGCCATTGTGGAAATTGGAAATAGCAGCTAGTTGAACTTTAACTGTAGAAGCAGAGGCTCCTTGTGCAAAAAGCGTAGTTAAAGATTCTAATACCCTTTCAAATGGTGCTGAGAAAGGATTAAGACCACTATTATGTACCCAAAAGGAAAATCTTTTCCACTTGCTGTGGTAAAGTTTCCTGGTGGAAGGTTTATGAGAAACCGATACATTTTTTTTGACTGGAGATGATAATTTTTTCTGCCTGGCAATCAATGGAATTGGAGGAACCAAGGCGTAAGCTTGAGATTTTGAAGACTGGGGTGCACCAGTCCTTGTGGGTGAGACAGAAAATCCAGAACTGGGTCCAGAGTCCATGGACGGTGAATTAGTTGAGGCCACAGAAAGGGGAACCAGACTTGACTAGGCCAAAAATGGGCAATAAGGATCACTTTGCTCTTCAACCTGATGACTTTAAGAAGAGAGGAATTAGTGGAAAGGGGAAAAGACATACAATAGTCCCGAGGGCCAATCGTGAAGGAGGGCATCTCTCAGGGACTTCCCCTGAGGGGGATTAAAGCAAAGTAGCTGCTGCACTTGTTGTTCATGGGTGAGGCAAAAAGGTCGCAGCAAGGCTGGCCCCAGCGGCGGAAAATCTTCTTCGCCACTTTGGGATTGAGAGAAGACAACTTGTGAGGCAGGAGAATGAGTCTGCTCAGTTTGTCCTTAATCATGTTCAAGCTCCCCGGGATGTGCATTGCTAACAGGAAACAGTTGGAGGATATCACCCACTGTCACACTTAGAGCTTCCAGACACAGAGGGTAAGACTTGGTTCTGCCTTGTTTGTTGATGTACCAGACTACTGACATGTTGTCCGACTGAACTGCAATTATTCTGACTGAACTGCAATTATTCCTAGAGGGAGGACAGCTTGGAAGACTTGTAACGCTAACAGCACTGCCCTCAATTCCAGGACACTGATATGCAGATTCACCTCCATCGGGGACCAACTACCTTGGACTGTCCTGCCCAGACAATGCCCCCCACCCTATCTGGGAGGTGTCCATGGTCACTATGGCCTTGGGCTGAGGTGGAAAGAAGGGATGGCCTAATAGGATTTCCTCAGATTCCATCCACCAGGATAAGTCTTTCTTGCAACAACTGGTGATTAAAAGGAATGTGTCAGTATGGGCCACTGGGATGACAAAGGCCACTGTAGTAGTTTCATGTAGAGTCTTGCTAGTGCAACTAAGGTGATGGCTGCTGCCATTGACCCTAGAGCTTGAAGAACTAAAAGCACAGGAACCTTGTCGTTGGACAGAACGGCTTGCACTTGGGATCTTATCTTCTACAGCCTGTGTAGAGGAAGGGAAGCTGTACAATTGGTGGTATTTAGGTGGGCTCCTATGAACTCAATCTTGAGTCGGGCTTAGTTGGGATTTTGAATGATTTACTGTAATGCCCAGACAAGCAAGTGAGCTGTCACTGCTGCAAAAGAGTTGAACACCCTGGGGGCTGTGTTGAGGCTAAAGGGCAGCACTCTGAATTGAAAATGACTGGCTCCTAGCTGAAAGCGAAGGAACTTTCTGGAGAGCTTGTTTATTTTTATGTGGTAAAACATGTCTTGAAGATCTATAGAGCACATCCAATCATCTTCCTCTAAGAAGGGTAGGACAGACTGAACCATGACCATCCGGAATTTTGCTTGCTGAACAAGCTTGTTCAGAAGGCTGAGATCTAAAGTTGGTCTTAAGACTCCTGTCTTTTTTGGCACCAAAAAGAACCTTGAGTTAAATCTGGATCCTATCTGGTCTGGTGGGACTTCCCAGATGACTTTTTTCTAGTAGCTTTTGAATTTCCAGAGCTGCTTCATCTTTCTGATTTGGTGGATCAGGGAGTTTTCTTCTTGAAATTGTATCAAGGATAAAGGGAGATGAGATATGGTAACCTCTGGCAATGGTCCTTTGCACCCAAGTATCTGAAGTTATTTGTTGCCAGGCTCTCGAGTGCAAAAAAAATCTTCCCCTGACTGCTTCCAGAGGTAAGCAATTGGACCTCCTTTCAGGAGTGCTGGTAGGGTTTCCCAGAGAAAGAATCTCTGAAACCCTGATTTTGTGGGCCACCTCTGCTGCGGAGTTGGCGTCTTTCATTGCAGCTCTCCCCTCTGCCACAAAGGGAGCTACCACCATGTGTGTCCTGAAAAGTCCTTGGGATTTTTTGAACCACATCTTCCCACTTCTCTGGTTCCTAGCATAGGACTGTTAGGGAGCAGAAAAATGTATGCCTAGTGCAGATGGGGTCTTTCCATCTTTCTCGCACGTGGTTAACATTTCCCTGACTTTGGGGCCAAACAAGGAAGATCAGTCAAAAATAGCATTGACAAAAGAAGATTTAACTGGCTCCACAAGCTCACACAAGTGCATCCAAGCATGTTGCCTTATGGCAATGCCAGATCCCGCTACCCTAGTCATCCCTACAGCTGCATGTATGATGATCATCATGGACGAGTTGGAAATAGACTCCAGGGTAGCCAGATGGAAAGCCACTTTATTTTGGACCTCCTCAGACACAGCTCCTGCAAGGGTAACTGACAACTTCTTGATCAGATCCCTCTAGAGCCTAGTAAAATATGCCATAAAATTCAAGGACCTAAAAGTGAAGGTCGATGATGCGTACACTCTGTTTCCGAATCTGCCCATCACCCTCGACTCTCGATTAGGGGAATGAACAGTGGAACTTCTCTTCAGCAAGTTCCTTCTTGGTGGCCGCTGCAACCACCATGGCATCTACTGCTAGCTAACCCCTTAGCCCAATGTTGGTGGTCTTCTGTTGCTGAAAGAATTCTGTCTGGTCTCCTGGGGATTGGCTCCATGGAGTCAGGGGCCTTCCAAGCTCTGCGGCATGATCAATTTAATAAGGTTGCCAGCAGGAGGTGTTACCCAAGAAGTAGATAGGAGAGCACCAAAGGCTTGCAGGTACACAGACTCCTCAGAGGTACACTGTTTGAGCTTCCAGTTACCCCTCTGTTTCAGAATTTCTAGAATGTTTCCAAAAAAAAAAAAGACATCTTCAGGGGGTGACCATGGGGAAGCCTCTCCATCATCGAAGTCCATGTCTTCTGTGACAGATTCCTCTGGGGAATCTGTTTCCTCTAGCACATCTTTTTCCAGGGTGTCTTCTCAGTGGGAATCTGAGGAGGACTTGGAAGATGAGGGGCCCTGCACAGGGGTATCCAGTAGCTGTGGTGCTCGCTGTTCGGGCATGGAGGTTGGCAGCAGCTCTGGGCAAGAGAGTCCTGGGGTAATACTCCGATATGGGAGGGGCCAGCTGAGACCCTGCAGAGGTCAATGCCCTCTTCATAACTGGAAGGCAGGTCCGCCTGAAGAGGGATGGGAGCCCAGAATTGAAGACAACCTCGGAACTGTGGTCCCACTCCTCTATGAGAAACCTACCCCTGAAGCAGCAGCTGAGGCACAGCCCACATCAGCCAAAGCTCCAAGAGTCTAGGACAACCCCAAATAAAAAACTGGAGCCGTTCAGAGACCCTTGGATCCGGCAGTGGAGCCACAGCCCCAGGAGTCAATTGGATCTGATGGAACCAAGGAACTCCAGGCAGATCCTGGAACCGAAGGGGTAAAAGCTGTTGGCACCAGAACAGATGGAACTGGAGGAACTGGAGTCGTAAGCACTAACACCTCAGAGGAGGAACGTTTGTTGGAGTCCTGTAAGAGAAAGCACCATCTCCAGAAGGGAGTGGGGCCTGGAAAGAGATGGAAAGACCCCTAGAAACTAGGAGACTCCTGGAGGAATGGACAGAGAAGCCTTAGGGGGACTCCGGTCTTTCTAGGAATGGACTAGGGAGCTGTCCCAGAAAGGGATCAATAGAAGGGGAATATCTAGTCCTGGGTACATTGGTGATATTCAGTTTTGGAACCGAGGGAGATAGTGGTTCCAAAATTTCTGGTAGAGAGACAGGTGAAGCCGGTATCGACAGGGAATCTGAAGTTGCCAGTACCGAAATGGCCAGCACCAGTACCTGTGGTGCCGAAGTAGTTACAGCAGACGGTGAGAGGAAGTCTGTTCCAAAAGTTTCTTAATTTCAGATTTCTGGAGCGCAGGAGTTGTGGGAGCTCAAGATTTGTGTTTCTTGGCTGCCACAGCCAAGGGGGACTCCAGCACCAAATGACTCCTCTTCTGTCCATGACCCAATTTAGGAGGTGGACATGAAGTTGAAGAAATATCAGACTTGGACAGAGCCTCTTCAAAGGAAGACTTAATTGAGCCTTTTCAAATGAAGTTGCTTTTAAGTTCAAGGGCCAGGTTACTGAACGCTTGACGAATTGAACAGTTGTGTTGTAAATGCGAGGGGCCCAGACAATAGACACAAGAAAAATGCCCATCTGAGTTGGGCATCTTCCTACCACAATCCTGACACTGTAAATCCTGTGGTCCCTTTGTTTTTCCATTTTAACATGGCAGATAAATCTAATGACCAAACAGCATAGGAGATGCACACACAAAGAAAGGAAACCGCTACCAGCAATGGTAGGCCAGAACTACCAAAATGGTAGGGAGAGGGAAAGTACTACCAACAATGGTAGGAAAAGGCACACTCACTCGTGGAAAGTAAATGGAGATAGCAAGGTATGGAAATATGAGAAAAAAATACTAACAATGGTAGGGGAAAACACTGAAGTGTTAAGAGAGAGGGACAGCAAAAAACAAACAAGGAAAAAAAGAGAGAGAGCAATACTAACCTATAAATATATCAAGATACATATATAGTAACCTAGAAATATATCAAGATATATGTATATTAATATTAATATATATATATATATATATATATATATATATATATATATATATATATATATATTTAGACTAGGAAAGGATTTTTTTTTAAAAGAGAACTATGAAGAAATTTTTACTCATCAGAGAATCTGGATGACACACCTTGTGACAAGAGCAGCAAATGAGATTCAAGGTAATCTCAAGAGGGGTATTGTGGGTGGAGACGTGGCTTGAGAGATTTTGGCTTGCGCAAGCTGTTATAACGGCCAAGGCAGTTCTGAGAATCGGAACCAAGTCCCAAGCATCAAGGATAAATGAAGATTGACAACATCAGATTAAACTGTTAGCCTGGAAATGGAAGGAGCGGGCTAAATCTGCAGTTATCCCTGCCATCCACAATGACCTGGGATACAGAACAGATTAATAGGAGCTCAGCTAAAGAGTATGCCAGTGCAGCCAGTTATGCAGATGTAAAATTAGGTACATTACTGTGCTTTAAGCTAGATTTACCCAAACACAATACCCTTACTGTACTTATAACCATTCTGGAAGCTTCCATCACTTTAGGTGAAGTGGAGAAAGCACAAGGATTAGAAAAATATTTTATGCAAATCAATACTCAAGCCAAGAATAATGCAAGTCAGACACTTCTGGTTTTGTTTCACCAGGCCACTGGAGAGAAGAGAACAGCTTTCCATCCACGTTCACGTAAGAGTGTGTCATAATGTTCACCAAGCCTCAAAAAGACCCACCGGATCCATATAATTGTCGGCCAATATCACTAGCAATTTGATCCTAGTAATCATTTTGGGTTTTTGAAGGGCTGCAGGAGAAAGTACAGTCGTGTAAAATCTTACCATAATGGTAGATGTTTTTCTCTTCACTGTTGCAGTATTTCTTACAATAGGCAGTATTCCTTAAATTAGGGATCCCCTGCCAAGGGCAGCCGGACATCCAGCCAGTATACCAAAACCTTTAGGTTGCTAAGGGTACGCGCCTTATGTCACACATATGCTCCCAACACAGAGCATAGGGCATAAGGATAACATCCGGATGTACCATTGTCAGAACCGACAGTCTCAGTGGGAACACCAGTCTAAGAATTTAAAGAGGTGCCAGGCACATCTAGAAGGGAAAAGAACCAGGGGAAGGAGGTAGGGAGTGAATACTGTAATAGAGAAGAGTTATGGTAAGATTTTACACAACTGTACTATGTCCTTCCATTTCACTGTTGCAGTATTCTTAACAGGGAGAGTTTCAAAGCTCAGGAAGAAAGACAGGGAGGAGGAAGGACCAATAGAGAGCTCTCTAGGAACCCAAGTAGTATGACTCTAGCAAAACCAGCTCTAGGCCTGGATATCACAACCAACCTATACTGCTCAGTAAAAGTATGTGCAGAAGTCCAGCTAGCTGCCTCAAGAATAGGGTTAGAATCTGAACCCTTGAAAAAAGCACCAGAAGAAGAAACAGCCCTAGAAGAATGAGCTTAACTGAAGAATGAAGGCTCTTGCCATGAAAAGAATAACAAAAAGAAATGGCTTTCGATATCCAAGAAGAAATTGTTTGCTTGGAAACCAGCCAATCACAAAGATCTGGCATGAAAAGAAAAAAAAAGCTGATCAGATTTGTGAAAAGCTTTCGTCTTATTCAAATAAAATCCGAGTTGTCTATGCACATCAAAACTGTGCAAAACCTTCTCACTAGCAGGTTGCGAAGAACAGAAAAAAGTTAGCAAATGAACAGACTGATTAAGAGATAATCCTTCCTTTATGCCCAAAGTGGTGAATGAGTTAACAAGAATGGACATTCTGTCCTTATGAAAAATTAAAAAAGCGGAACAGTCACACGGGCATGAAGCTCAGACATCCATCTGGCAGAAGTAAGGACAACCAAAAGAACATTCTTCCAAGAACAATGCAGCAAGGAAGATGAAGCCACAGGCTCAAAAGGAGCCAGAGTCAATTTCTACAAAACAAAATTAAAGGTCTCAGGAAAGAGGGACAGGCTTCCTGGGAGGTTGAATATAAATAATGCCTTTAAGAAATTCTTTATACTCAAATCTAGAAGCTAAGGAGGGTGCTAGAGGCAGACAAGCAGAAATAGCTGACAAGTGGGTCTTAACAGAAAAATATGCCAACCCAACATTCACCAATTCACACAGATAAGAGAGAACCAAAGGAGCATCCAAAAAGTGGATCCAGGTTACAAGAAAGGTACCAAACAGAAAACCTCTATTTAGATAAGTAGGATTTCCTAGTTGTGGGTTTCCTGGCCTCCTGCAGGACCTGCAGCATGTCCTCAGAGAAAAGGTGTCTATATGGAAATAAAATCCTAACACCCACAGTGTCAGCTGAAGAGTAGGACAGGTGGGATGGACAACAAATCCCTTGTCTTGTGTGAGTAGGTCCACCCTGTGAGGTAACTTGTGACAACTGCCCTTGGCTAAATGCAGAAGAGGAACCAATGCTGTCTGGGCCAAAGGGAGTCACCAGCAAGATTTTGGGAGCATCCTGTTTTATCTTGAACAGGACTTTTGGAATGAGAGAAAGAGGATGGAAGGAATAAAGAATCATCCCCTTCCAGGAAAAAGAAAGGGCATCCCCTTCCAGACCAAAGGGCATGGGGGACTGGCACAAAAAAGGAAGCTGTCTGTTCAGAGGGGAGGCAAACAGATCCACTTGAGGAGTACCCCATTAGTGGACAATGTCCAGAAACACATTTCTGTGAAGCATCCACTTGTGGGATTGTGATATGGATCTATTCACAGAGTCTGCCACAATGTTCTGACTTCAAGGAATGTAAACTGCCTGAAGTGCCACTTGATACTGGATAGGAAGCTCCCACACTTGAAGTGCTAACCTGAACAGGAGATAAGATTTTGCCCACCCCCCCTTACTTGTTGACATACCACATCACTGTGGTATTATCTGTCAGTACCTTGGGAGAACCTGGAATGAAAAGAGGATGAAATGCCTGAAGAGCCAAAAGAAGAGCTCTCATCTCTGACACTGATGTTGTCTTTCCTTTGTTGGGGTGACCACAGACTTGAACTTTAGGAAGCCCCCCCATCCCAAATCTGAAGCATCTGTGAACAGCTCCTGTGTGGGGGAGTGGAGGTTGAAAAGGAAGCCCTGGAATGAGGGACAACTGCTGACTCCACCACTGAATTTCCAGCTTGAGACATGGAAGACGAGGGCCTATGACATCTAGAGGTTGAGAGTTGCTGAAGCCAAACTGATTTTAGAAACCACTGAAGCTTTCTCATGTGGAGTTTGGCTAGAGGGAGCACAGGAATGGTGGAAGCCATGAAACCCAGAGCTCTAAGAAATTCCCTGGCTGTAACTGAAGCCAGTGGAAGAACGGTTTAAAAGAAGGCAATGAGAATTAAGGCCTTGGCAGGAGGCAAGGATGCCACCATTGAACAGTCTGGATCCTGCAACCCAGAAACGCATCATTCTGTGAAGGAGTCAGAAAAGACTTTTTCAAATTTATAGTGAACTCCAGGATTTGCAGGAGGGAAATGGCAAAATAAAGATGCTACAGAAGAATCTCTGGAGAGGAGGCCTAAAAAAATAGGTTGTCCAAGTAGGGAAAGACGTGTAATCCCTTTAGCCTGCAGAAAGGCAATCACAGGAGTGAGGCATTTTGAACACCCTGGGAGCTGCAGAGAGGCCAAAGGGCAAAGCAGAGAACTGAAAATGCCAGGAAGCAGAGAAACGTAAACCATTCCTGAAAAGGGGATGAATAAGGATAAAATAAGTATCCTCAAGATCTAGAGAAACTAGAAAAGCCCAAGGAAGCAGCAGAGGAAGCAAGGTCTGAAGGGACAACCTCCAGAAGGCAGGTACCTTCAGAAAGGTGTTTAAATGGCAGAGATCCAGAATGGGTCTCCCAAGTGCCCTCTTTCCTGGGGATGAAAAACATTCTGGAAAAAAAACCCTTTACCCTTTGAGAAACAAACTTTCTGAATAGTGCCCAGCGTCAAGAGACTGTGAAACACCTCTGGAAAAAAAGCTGTGCCCGAGGTTGAGGAATGCCCATGAAGGGGGGGGGGGTCCAGATCATGTAATATCACTGGCAAATGATGGAATGAACCCAGGAATTTTGGGTAATCTTTACCCGAACAAGAAATGAAAGGGAAAGACAGAGAAAGAGGAAGGTGGCTGAGAAGTACAGGATAGTGAGACAGCACCTGGTTTTACAGGAAAAGGAGATTCTGCACATAAAATAATTTGGGTGGCTTTAGCAGGAGCAGCCCGTTTTCCACCTGTTTTACCTTTGTGGCGGGGGGGAGGGGGGGTGAGACTGCCTATGAATAAAAGCTGGCTTATTATGGCAATTCCTTTGGAATCTAGGCACAGGAGAAACAAAAATATGTTTCAGCTCTTGTAAGGCCTTACCCTTTTTCCCTGCAGGGACTTTAATCAGCAGCAACAAACAAATGCTTGTTGTCCAGAGGAGCAGCCATCAAATTTGCCTTAATATCATCAGGCAGAGTGTGAAGCCTAAGCCAGGAATATCTCCTCATCGTAGAACCAAAAGCAGCAGCCCTAGAACAAGCATCTGTTGCATCATAGCTGCATTTAATATAATGGCGAGCCACCTTAGAGGAAGTCCCTAACAAGGAGGAAGCAGAAGTCTTGCTGCCAGAATCAGGCAGTTCAGAAATAATGCGACAGGCCTTAGAACGAAGAGCAAAAATATACCTAGTCGTATGGATCTGATAATTGACAGCCCAGAAAAAGCAAGCGTAGCTGAAGTATATACCTTCTTACCCATCATTTCCATAGCCCTGCTGTCATTATCAGAAGGAAGCAACTTTGCCAAAGGCAGTAACGTAGCTTGTGAGATGCCATAGACACCACAGAAGGGTCAGCAGAGGGACACCTACAGAGAAATCTGCAATCATCAGGTACCTTATAAAACCTGTCAGGCTTCTTGGGGGCAGGGGGCTGGGAATCGGAAGCGTGAGACAGTACAGAAGGCATCCAACAAGGCAGCCAAAACAGGAAGAACACCAGAAGGTCTCGGAGAATCCATTTGCAGAAGCTTATATCTTTTCTGAACCTCAGAAACCAAGGCACAATCCCATTTACAAAATTCCATCATCCTGGAAATTGTGTCCCCACAGGGAATCTCCTCAAAAGGAGCATCAGGACTAGTGGATGACGACTCCTCAGAACCAAAGTCCAATGGAGAAGGAAAATGGGAAGAGCAAGCAAGGGATTTCTATTCTTAATTCCCCTCATCCTCAGAGGAATACTGTTCTCTGGGTCTCAAGAGGAGTAGAAGACCAAGGGGAGCTGGAACAAACTCCTTGAGGGGGCTTCAAGACCATAAGGGCACTGAACAAACCCGGAGTGAAATTCTGCCAGTCATTCTGGGGGTCCTTAGGGGCAGTAGAAATATGCTATGTTTTTTGTTTCTTCTTTAAAGGGACGTCCAACTTATGAAACATAGAAGGTTCAGATCCTGTATGGCACTCTTCAATAGTAATCGAAACATTCTCCCTACCCAAAATCTGAGGAACACCCCTAGACCCTTCAGTAACAATCGGCCGTTGTTCACCCTAAGCATCCACAATGGACATCTGCAAAGCCTTCAAGGATGTACATGTCAGAGGCGGTGCAGCTGAAGAATCAGACCTAGCTTTTTTGGTAGTCTTCTTCGTAGATAGCGGACCCTCGGAGTGGGAAGTTCCTTCCAGAACGTCTTTTACTAAAAGTTTATGGTGTTGGTTCTCTAAATATACTGCCAAATAGCAGAGCTGACTATGGAGAGTCTTTGGGATGAAAGCTTGACAGACAAAACAGGACATATGATCATGGGAATCACCAAGACAAAAACACTGCATGTGACCTCCCACACTGGCATTTACCCTTTCTGGAAGACATGAACCCACAAGCAAGCAAAAAAAAAAAAAAAAAAAAAAAAAAGATAAGAGCAAAACCCCAAACGGGGCACTTGGGAGCATTCGGACTGATGATCAAAGATGGTGTTTGGACTGGCAGCAAAGATGTTCTGTGGATGGTATGTCCAGACGTCACCTTTATACCCTATGCTGCACACAGGGAGCATATGCGTGATGTACGATGTATCCTTGGCAACCTGAAGGCTTTGGTATACTGGCCAGATGTCAGGCTGCTCATGGCAGGTGACTCCTAATGTATGGAAGACTGCCTAATGTAAGGAATACAGCAATAGTGAAATGGAACGACATCAGCTGATGCTGTCAGGCTGTGGATTATTGTACAAAAACGTTGTCAGTTTATGGACTTCAGGGTGGAAGCTCTACCAATAGACTTTTCACAAAGCGGTTGAAATGTTGGAATAGTCATTTGTATGGGATACTATGGAATATTAGGCATTTCTGAAAAAAAAAATTCACAGACTGGGTGTGACTACTATATAGCAACCCCATGGGTAGTGTGTGTACTAATAACATTCTTTTTGAGGAGATTTCCAGAAACAGAGACACATAGGTTCATAGGTAGGTACTAGGCTATCGGCCCAAAGGCCTACGTAAGCCTAGCCAGCAAGGTTTCATAGCTTACGCCACCCAAGAAAGTTATTTTCCTGTGTCACTGTCGAGCAGAGACACAGAAGTGATCCCAGAGGTGTATTTCCTATTTCCCATCCACTCATCAAGATTTTTCTTGGAGAGTGTTAATGAGGAACTTTGCTTGACATAGATGGGTAGCTTGAGTATAGGAAGTCTCTGGGACAGGAATCTATCCCTCCAGCATGTCCCGTTTATTGTGGTGACAACGTTTAGGTCCCTAGAGCGTGTAGCTTGGGAGGGATTGGGATTTCTTTAGGTGTAGCATGTCCAACAGATCTGGGTTTGACATAGCTTTATATGTTAGGCAGAGATCACCTCAGAGTAGGCAATATGCTACGGAGTAAAGCTAGAGTTTTTTGAGGCGGTCAGTGTAGGGCATTTGTTTGAGGCCAGTAATCCTCTTTGTGAGGTACTTCTGTGGCCTTTCCAGCTGCTGCAGATGTCTTGTGAGGTACATTCCAAAAGGGGTGTTGTACTCTATAATGGGTCTAATGAGTGACATGACAGGGATGTCCATTATCCACCCCCCCATATATATCCTGGCAATTTCAGTTAAGACAGATATGTTATGCACAAATTCTCCTCCGTTCGTATAGATCTGGGACATAAATGTGATGCCTCTCACTACCTGGTTTGAAGATGACTCTTGTCTGGCTAGTGGACCCTAAAAAGCTAGTCCCACCTATTAGACGCACTGGAATGTATGGGGACTGTAACAGGGCTTCGACTAAACTGTAATAAATATGTATTAATGCCATTAGCAAAGCCTAACCAATTTGAGGAAGATATATCTACTTCTCAGGGTATTCAGATGGTCAATAAAGGACATCAGCTTGATATACTTTAGATGTTTCCTAATACAGACGGGCTAAAGATAATTTAACACCTGTTCTCAATTACCTTCAAATCAGCCCTGTTGATATGGAAAAATCTGCAGTTACATCCAAGTAAAATTCAGTTCATACTGTCCAAACTGCTTTATGGATTAAAGCATCTCCCCCAAACATTTTTTCCTAATCTCCTGAAGGCACGTAAATGGCTATTTAGTTTTATATGGGAGTCTAAGCAACCAAGATTAAGTAAAAAAATGTATATATAGACTCCACACAGTGGACTTGAGGTGCCAGGTTTACTTATGGCACAGCGAGTTTACTGTGGAATTATACGAGATGTAGAATGCCAAACTAACCTCTGTGGTTTGAGAATGAAATAACCTTATGTAGTATAATTCGGCCAGAAAAAGAAGTTATGTACTCAACATAACGTTCCATCTGAGTTGTTGACTTCATTCTTCACCCTTCCCTCCCCTCCATCCCCCTTCCATATAAATAAAAACATCTTCATCTGACGTTGTTGACTTCATTCAATCTTCAACCTGTGGGACACAGTCCCCAGCTACAGTCATCTTGGGAGGCCCTCATGGAAGGATATTCTGGAGCACTGTGGAACCAAAGGATGCCCTGTTTCTGGAGATAATGTCCAATTTGTCATGAGATATAAAGGTATGAGAATTTGCCCAAGTGACAGTTGCAGAGGTGTCATCAATGGGAACTTTAGACCAAAAGGCTGAGGACATGGACACAGATCTAGTGGAATGGGCCTTAATTTGAAAGGGTAAGGAAAGTCCTTTGGAAGAATACACAGAGAAATATAGAGAGATCCAGTTGGCTAGTGTGACTTTGGAGACAGGTTTGCCAAAATTAGACTTTGAAAAGGATACAAACAGCTAATCAGACTTTCCGAAATGTTTTGCTCTGTCTAAATAAAAATGTAATTGTCTATATACATCCAGCAGACATAGTTTATATTTTCCCTTGTTTTGAAAGTTGGGGGAAAAAACTAAATGACTGATTACTTGATTGACTGTTAGCTTCAGAAGCAACCTTGGCCAAGAAAGAAGGATTAGTAAGCAGAGTAACTCTGTCCTTGTAAAAGATTAAACATGGTGGCTTTGATGAGGAATGAAGTTCCGACACCCTCTTAGCAGAGGTGATGGCCACTAAGAAGGTGGTTTTGCAGGATAAATATTTCATTTCAACTTTTAAGGCTCAAATGAAGGCGCAACCAAAGCTTGCAAATCCATGGTGAGATCCCAAAGGGGGGGTGGGATTCTTGATTAGTGGGTGAGGCAGAAAGGTACCCTTCAGAAAGGCCTTGCACAACTTGGAAGAGGCCAAAGAAGATGAGTTTTCCCCAATGTGATAGTTGGAAATGGCTGCCAACTGAACCTTTACAGTAGAGAAACTGGCTCCATTATGAAAATAGAGGCTAAGATGTCTAGGATGGTGGGAATAGGTGCTGTAAAGGGGTCTATATGGTGCTGATGGGCCCAAATTGAAAATCTTTCCCATTTGCTAATATATATTTTCCTGGTACAGTGTTTATGTGCTACAATCAAGATCTTTCCACTGGGGATGAAAGCCCAGGAATTCTAGCCATCATTGAAACTTGAGCAACCAGGCAGTCAGTTTCAGGCTCGAGAGGTTTGGCTGGGTCTGTCCTGATGGATGGGACAGAAGATCTGTAATGGGATTCAGAGTCCATGGTGGACAAACCAGATGAAACCAAAGGGAGGGAAACCAAACTTGCCAAGGTCAAAAGGGAGCATTGAGGATTACCATGTACTTCAACCTCTGAGCGTTCTGTAGAAAACTGGGGATGACAGGAAGAGGGGGATAAGCATAAAGTAGACCAGGGGGGTGAGGCAAGCATGGACTAGAGCATCTCTTGGGGACTGTCCCTGAGGAGGGATAAGAGCGAAGAACTCACTGCATTTTGTGTTGGAAGGAGAGGCAAAGACATCGCAGCAAGGTTGACTCCATTACTGGAATATAATGTTCGCCACTGAAAAACTGAGACACTCGTGAGGCATCAGAATAGTTCTGCTGAGCTTGTCTACCTGGATGTTTGACTTCCCCGAAATGTGCATTGCCAGTAGAAAGTGGCTGGAAGAGATCGCTCACTGCCACAACCTCATGGCTTCTCGACACAATGGGCATGACTTGGTTCCTCAAGTTTGTTGATATACCAGACAACTGACATGTTTGTCTGTTTAAACAGCAATGGTCCTGGGCAGGGAGAGAGGAATGAAGTGCTTGCAACGCCAGACTCATCGCTCTCAACTCCAGGACATTTGTATGCAAGTTGGTCTCGAGATGGGACCACGTGCTTGGACCATTTGACCCAGATAGTGCACCCCCACCACCAAAATTGGGAAGTGTCTGTGGTCACTGTGGCCACTGGGGGGGGTGAAGGGTTGACCTTGTTGGAGAACATCTGACTTGATCCACCAGAGAAGGGATTCCCTACATACTCGAGAATACGTTATTGGGTGACTTAGTGGGTACGACAAAGACCATTGGATCGCTAGTGTCCACTGAAATACTCTCATATGAAGTTGTGCTACCAGAGCAAGAGTAATGGTGGCAGCCATGGAATCCACAGCCCTGACAGCAAGACCTGCTGGGGGAGAAGGAATATCCAGCATTTGTCTGATATGGAGTCTCAAGGTAGAGATCCTGTCTGAAAAAAGGATAGCTAAACAACATGTGTCCAGACAGGCTCCGATGAAGTCCATCAGTTGGAGTGGTTGAAGCTGTGACTTTTTCAGGTTGATGGAGATGCCCAAGGTTGACGCTAGTTGAAAAAGATGGTCCCTGGCTTGGATGAGACAATGCCTGGTAGCAGCAGTCTCAGGTGAGCTGCCACTACTGCCATCCATTTGGTGAACCACGGCCACTGGAATTCAGAACTTTGATTTGGCTACTGATTTGTTGAGGTCAGTGAGATCCAAAATGGGTCATAGGTCCCCTGTCTTTTTGGGCACTAAAAAAACCTCGAGTAGATGCCTGATCCAAGCTGGCCTTAGGAGACGCTCTGGATGACTCTCTGTGAGCAACTTTGAAATCTCTATGGCTGCAGCCTCCCTCTGATTGGGTGGAACATTGGGGACACTCCTGGTTGAGGAGGGATTTTGGAAAAAGGGTATGGAATAACCTCTGGATATATTTAACACCCAATGATCATTCGTGATGACTTCCCAGACTGTCAGGTTAAAAACAAACATCCCCCGACTGCCTCCAAAGACTAGTAGTCAGGCAATCCTTCAGGATTGCTGACTGGGCCTATCGGAGGAAGTATCTCGAGACATGTGGTTCATCAGACCCCCTCTGCCCAGAGGGTGGCGTCTGCCACTGGCACCATTTCCATCTCTGCCTCTGGAGGAAAATTCTCCCAGTGAATCCTGAAAAGGACCTTGATATTTTCAAAACCACAGCTTTTTACCTCTAGGCTGGTTCCTGGAGAAGGGCTGTTGTGGGGTAGCAAAGCAGATTCCGATGACAGACAAGGTCTTTCAGTCTTTTTCACTTTGTTCATCCTGTCAGATGCACTCTCTCCTAACCAAAAATGATCCATCAAAAGGGGTGTTCGTGAAGGATGTCGTGAAAGGTTCCAAGAAATCACTCAGCCACATCCAGGCATGGCGCTTGACAGCAATGCCTGAACCATCTGCCCCTGAGATACCTTCCACAGCATGGGAAATTGCCCTCATGGAAATGTTGGATATGGACTGTGGGGTGGCCATTCTGGAGGAAAAGGTTTTCTGTTCCTCAGCAGAGATGGACCCTGGGGCAGAACTAGAGACTTCCTTGACTAAGTCTTTGTAGTCTGGTTACATTTTACAAATAATTCAGCGCTCACAGTGTGAATATCCCTGAAGTGTACATCCACTTATTAAATCTGTCCAAAGCCAAGCCCCAGACTTCCTGGTGGATGGCAGTGGAGCTTTGTTAGGCCAGCTTCTTCTTGGTAGGTGCCACAACCACCACGGCATCAACTGGAATACCCTTAGTCCAATGGGGCCTGTCTGGAGGGGTGTTCAGGATTTTTTTTAGGGCATTTAGGAATGGGTTCCATAGTATCCGGCTCCTTCTACTTCAAGTTTAATAAGGGGATCTGCAGGAGGGGACACCCAAGAAGTAGATGGGCCTGAACCAAAAGCTTCCAGAAAAAAAAAGATTCCTCAGGGTTAGGGCTTTGGGCGGACCAACAACCTCTTTGGTGAAGAATTTCCATGATTCCTCCAAAGGAGACATCCTCAGGTGGTGACCTGGGGGACCGTTCCCCTTCAATGATATCGGTGTTCTCCATGCAGGACTCCAATGGAGAATCCAAGTGCCTCCTTTTGCACACTGACACTTAAGAGGGAACTCCTTGGTGGGGTGCTCTGGGAGGTGTTGGAAGACTTGGGATGTTCCAAAAGGGAAACAGTCTTTCTGGGTAAGCTGTCTTGGAGGTGACAGAACAGACGTCTCAGGCACAATATCTGTTAAGCAGTGGTTGGGCAACAAAGCAGAGAGAGTTGAGGCTCTTCTGGGCACAGAAAGAACCCTCTCCACCACTTCAAATGCCGAGGGAGAATGAGAAGTCGAGGGCAATGCCCCTAGAGCTGAGGCTATTGAGAAAGAAGCTTGATGAATCTGTGCCACCCCTGGATCAGAGTGTGGAGTCAGAGCAAAGCTGTCAAGTGCCGAAGACACAAGTGGAAGAGACCGCTCCGAAAACTTCACAGCGGACATCAACTTCTCAGACTGGACACTGAAGCTGCGGCTTCGAGAACTGCTTTTCTCCGAAACTGTGGGAGCTGGGGCAGTCAGGGAAACTGTCAGAGTTGAGGTACTCATATCTGTCGGCTCAGACATCTCAACGTCTGGTATCTTTGGGCCAGATAACTCCAAACCAGAAGGTCAGATCAGAGAAGGAGTTATTGGGGAAAAGGCAATACCTCCATTCACAAAGTGGCTTTCACAGGTAAAGCCGTTGCACTGTATTCTATCGATGTATAATTCTGGGAAGTCAGGAACTAAATGCATGCAATGTTGGAGTGAATGCAATTAATAAAAAAAAAAAAAAAAACACGTACACGATGTATAATGCATGAAAATGTGAATACAGTCCATTTCCTTTTCTATTAATGTACATGCACCTATGTCTAAAGTGACAACTTAAAAAAAGAGGAGGTGGAGTTGCAATACATATATAAAAGCCATACACACGTCTAGGCTGGTCAGACAGTATGGTGCTCTCCCCACACCCCCCTACTTATATATACAAACTCAGAGATCGCACTACAGTGAGGGTAAGGGTACATTTCCCGATCCCCACTATAGTGAGATCTGGCTTGTAATGTCAGAATTCACAACAGCGAATGCTGTAATGCATTCGCTGATTAAGTTCCAACATTTCTTGTGTCGATGTTTTGAGTCGACATACGGCTCACTCGACATTTTGTAAATCGCACAAGTTGCGATCGAAAAAGTGATAGTAAATCCACACACACACATACATATATATATGTATATAACACACACACACACACACACACACACACACACACACACACACACACACACACACTTTTCTCCATTACCTGTAACAAACATCCTTGATATGAGGAAGTGGGGGAATATGTACATTAGAGCACACTTCCCAACCAAGCTCTTGTCAGGTTCACTAGACAATCTAGAAATACTGAAATGTCGAATTTCAGTATTTCGAGACTGAATAGTGGAGAGTGCAGTTACTCAAAACTGCACTATGTCGAATCCGCTGTCGTGGTGTCACGTTCATGATGTGTGGTACGGTTTGTGGATTTATCTGGAGTTTCAGGTAAATGGTGTTCATGTAAGGGTATTAGGTAGGGATTTGAGTGTGTGTAGTGGTGGTGTTTGTGTGTTTAGTATGACCTCGGAGTTAGTATATATATGTAAGCGGGTGTGGGGGGCTTGCCCCCCTGCTTATGGGTAGGGTAGGCGTGTTTGCGTGTGTTGCTTTGTTTGTTGTAGTGTAGTTAGGTAGGTGTGTGTGTGTGTGGTGGCGATTGTGCTTTTCGAGGTTTTGGGTTTTTGGGTATGTGAGTTTTCTACTATTCAGTCTCGAAATACTGAGATTCGACATTTCAGTATTTCGAAATTGTCTAGTGAATCCCTTTTGTCAACACATCCTGAGCTCACAGCAAAAAAATGACAGGTGTGTATTTTCTTTTCATATCATTAGGTCCCAGTGAAAGTTTTCAAGAAGTTGATACAAGTTGAAGACTTCTGAATTCTGCTGCCTTTCATGAACCATCCATTTTCCGAAAATCCACCATCTTTTACAGGGTGTGACAACACCACAGCATTTTTGGCAGCCACTGGACACAAGGCTCTGAAGCTCCATTTGGATGGGGTGCTCATCAAATGCACATGCTCACTCACTCAGACACTGTATGCATATTCACAGGCAATCTGGAAGACTAACAACCAATCTACTGCATATGTATTGGAAGTGGGGGAGCCTAATACACCTGAATAACACATATCTCATACCAAATCAACTTGTCTGCAGTAACCTTCTTTATTCCATTAGATTGCTACCCTGGAAATCTCA
Organism: Protopterus annectens; assembly: GCF_019279795.1. Lineage (NCBI taxonomy): Eukaryota > Metazoa > Chordata > Ceratodontiformes > Protopteridae > Protopterus > Protopterus annectens. The sequence goes on along the minus strand of NC_056735.1, from coordinate 303,295,546 downwards.
AGGTCCTAATGATTCATAGCCACCCAATACAACTGGTAGAAGTTGTGCCACCCTACTAGCTAAACTCACCTTTAACACTACTTTTGTAGAACACCATGAAAAGCTTTGATTGCTTAACAGAATGCCAAAAATGCTGCACAGCCCAGTGTGTGTGACGAGGGGGCAGGCCACATTCCAATCCACATTTAATGTATCTGTAATAAACAGCAGCAATGGAAAGGGTCATCTAGATTAGACCTGAGCATGATATTCTGACTCATCATAATCCATCACAGGATTTCCACTAAACAGTGGGAGGCTCAACATAAGCACCACACTGATCTCTCTGACCCCTGAGATAAATCTCAAAGTTTCCTTATCTGTAATCTGGTATTGTGAAGTAATGGAATGCCCAGTGATATTACAATACTATATTATGAGTAGCTCCATGGCCAAAGGCATCTTCTGGATAACTGCCTATGCCAGTAAACTCCACGGTCGCACAACAAAGTGCAATACATCCATTCACAAAGTGGCTTTCACAGGTAAAGCTGGTGCGCTGTCTATCGAACTATACTTCTGAAATGAGTACCCATGTTCCCAAGGGAAGTCAGGAACTAAACAATGTATGCAATGTTGGAGTGAATGCAGATCATTTAAAAAAAAAAAAAAAAAGAAAAAAAGAAAACACGTACGAGATGTATATTGCATGAAAATGTGAATATGGTCCATTTTCTTTTCTATTAAGGTACATGCGCCTATTTCTAAAGTGACAATTTAAAAAAGAGGAGGTGGAGTTGCAATACAAATATAAAAGGCATACACACGTCTAGGCTGGTCAGACAGTATGATGCACAGGAAACACTCCAGGTGCAGTTAACAACTGACAAGACCCCTATTCAAATCATAGCTAGCTATAGGCCTCCAACTTTGACTCAAGATGCCCACTCCACCTATCTGGACCTCTTCAAATCTATCAAGATTCAACCCTTTACCCTGATCCTGGGCAACTAACTATCCAACCATAGACTGGAAGAAACACTCATGCCAAAACACAAATGCTCAGAGATTCCTTGATTTCATCAATGCAAACACCTTGGACCAGTTGGCTGACACCCCCACAAGAGGTGAAAATATCTTGGACTTGGTATTAACCAACATGAGTAACCACTGCAGTATCCCTACAGAGTTATCATCCCTGGTAAGATCGGACCACAAAGCAGTCACTTTCGAAGTCACCATCTCCCCTGACCCCTCCCCCTTAGCTAGGGTCAAACAAAAACTTCTCCAAAGCTAATTACAACCTCCTGAGGGAAGGTATAAACAGCTTCTTAGTCCCCTCACCCTCCAAAGGAACTGGCAGATACGTCCAAATCTACAGCAATGTACTATATGAGCATTTATATAGCTGCATGGAATCAGCAATACCAAACAAGACAAAATCATCCTCAGGGAAGAGTAAACTTGTCTGGTGGACATCTACAATAAATAAGCTCTAGAATAAAAGAAAGGAGCAGGTGCCTAATGGGAAGCATTCTCTCCTTAGTTGAACAAGCAAATAAAAGCACTAGTGGAAATCCTCTAAAGCAAGAGTCCAAACTGGCCACATCTACTAAAGACCATCATAGGGCCTTCTTCACATATGTCCGCAATCTCAAGGGAAGCCCCCAGATCTGCTCAGAACTGGTGGTCAAGGACACCACAAACACTGTAGATACAGCCAACCTGCTGTCAGACAGGTTTAGTGAAAACTTCACTCCTCTGTCCCCCTCCCCCATCAGTAATACAGGACACCTCCCCAGTAACTGTCCCCATCCCTTTACCTCTAGGGAGCAAGTCATCACTGCCCTCTCTATGGCAAAAAATACAGCTTCCATGGGACCCAATAGCATCACAGGCTGCATCCTACATGAACTCGGGCAGGAACTTGCAGCACCATTAGGCACTCTATTCAACCAAAGCCCGAGTACCAGCTTCGTCCCAGCTGAGGTGGAGGACAGCTATTGTCATCCCTTTGCACAAAGGTGGAGCGTCCACCAATACAGGAAGTTACAGATCTATCAGCCTAACTAGCTTGATCTGCAAGGCCATGGAACGGATCATGGACCTCATTAACATGGACACTGGCAACCTCCAGACACTTGATCTCACACGGTTTGGTTTTTTCAAGGGGAGGTCATGCCTGTTAAATCTGGTCGACTTCTTTGAGACTGTCACCAAGGCTACAGACAAGGGGAAGACAGTGTACACCGCCTACCCTGACCTGGACAAAGCCTTCGATACTATTCTCCATTCAGGTATAATAGATAAACTCTCTCAACTAGGCATCAATCCATATGCTGCCAGATGGGTAGCAAACTGGCTCATTGATGGAACCCACCTAGTCAAAATAGGAGAAGCCACCTCAAATAGTAGACCCTTAACAAGCAGTATACCCCAGGGATTGGTCTTGGGACCTCTGCTGTTATACTTACCTGAGGTGCAAGCAAAACCTACTGGGCTACGGCTGGCCAATTTTGTAAATGACTGCAAGATGGGTGCTGTCATCAATTCCCCTAGTGATGAGGACATCCTCCAAGAGGGTCTCACCCAAACAAATGACTGGTGCCAGAAACATGGCCTTAAACTGAATGCCAAAAAATGCATCATCCTTTTTGGGGAGAGTGACATCCCCGCAAATTATCACACTGATAATAAGGTCCTAAGCACGCAATCAATTGTGAGGGACTTCGGCACCAAGGTTGATAGCAAACTGAATTTTGACCACCACATTGCCTCAGTTGTATGGAAAGCTTTCTACATGGCCAACCTCATTAGTAAGGGTATTCAAACAGGGACAAGGGGGTCATAACATCCCTGTATTCGTCCCTTATAAGACCCATTATTGAGTACAATGCCCCTTTTGGCATGTACCTCACAAAGCACATGCAGCAGCTGGAGAAACCACAGAGGTTCCTCACCTGGAGAATCCAGGGCCTCAAACATCTACCTTACACAGATAGGCTAAAATCCCTAGCCCTCTACTCAGTCTCCTACAGACTCCTCAGAGGCGACCTCTGTCTGGCATGTAAGGCAATCTCAGACCCTGCCCTGATGGGACTTCTGCATATCCGCAAGTCAAGCTCCACTCGAGTAACCCGCACGTGCAATCTCAACATGGTCTGTGCCATCAATAGGACCTGCTGGCGGGACATATTTGTGTCCCAGAGACTCCCCCCTTTTGTGGAATAGACTCCCTCTCCACATAAAGCAGAGTACCTCATTAATCCTTTTTAAGCGCAACCTGGATAACTGGATGTGAAACAGAAAATAAACCCCTGGGATTTCACCTGCTTCCCTGCTGGCCAGTGGCACAGTGTGCTGACTTGTTGTAACATGGGCTAAATTCTTGTTTAGGTTTGTAAAGGCCTCAGGGTCAATAGCCTAGTAACTTCCTATGATCCTAAGATGCAAAACATCTATAAAAGCATACAGATGTATTTCTATTTCAAAGATGATTCCATGGAGAACAGGGATAAAGCCCCTAACATATCCCAGATTACCAAAGTCCAAATAACTGTTTGGGCAGTGCAGGAATCCAAGTGGAATGATGGATGATGGGATGATTGAGATGGCATCGGCCCCTAATAGTCAGAAGAGGCCCAGACCACTACTACTGGCACCTATTGGAGGACAGGAGCATGGTAGGCAGTTCTATGGACCAAGACATGTTTGGCCTTGCCAAGCCCTTTGTGGCAGCCTCTGTTGGATGTATGTGTAGAAGCATAAGCATGTCAGAAGGAAGGTACAACAGTCTGTGAGAAACACTGCAAGTCTGCCATTATTAATGTAGTTGGGGGGGTTCTTGGCTAGGCCCCCAGTTCATTTGAGAGAAGTGAGATGGTGCAACCTGTAGGCATACCAAACAAATGCAGACGAATGGCACAAATATCTCCACTGCCAGCTTCATGATGGCATACTCCAGTTGATTCTCTCCTGCTCCATTGGCAATCTCCCAAAACTTTGAGGTGTTCACGGAATCTGAGAAAGCTCAAGACATATGGGCAGGTGGACTGATGGTTGGCAGGAACAGAGGAAAGTTTAGTTGAATGAAAAATTAGACAAATTGCTAATTTATTTACGGTTTGACATTTTATTCTCCAAGGACTGGTCCAGTACATTATCTTCTGTTTTTCCTTCCTCTGGCTCAAGGAAATGAGACCTGGACCCCTCTCCTACAGTCTTGATAAGTGACATCACAAACCTGCCCATGCAACTTCAATAGCTCAGAATACAGTTGAACAGTGCAACACACAAGTGCCACTTCCCATATGCTATCTCCTAAAGTATGAGAAGAGAAAAAGTACAGTTGTGTACACTTACCATAAATGTAGATGCTTGAGTGTACTAACTGTTGCAGTCATCACATTTGGGTTAGCTCTGCCAGGGTAGTCCTCGGGCGGCCCGAATACCAGAGGCTTAGTATTTCTGTGTCGGTTGCTGTCACTTCAGGACTGATGTCAGGTCGTTAGTAGTATAAAGTAAGGCAGCCAACGTCATTACATCAGTTTTTCTTGCCCTGTCTGAAGCCCTCAAGTGGGAGCCAGGTTATGGTGGAAGAACCCCACCAATAGAAAGTAAATGCCAAAATGTCCCTTGTAAGGAGAGAGAGAGAGAAGAGGTGGATGGAGGGAGGGAAACCAGGACTGCAACAGTGAATACACTCGAACATCAACATTTATGGTAAGCGTACACAACTGTACTATGTTCTTCTTGTTTCACTGTTGCAGTCATCACATTTGGGTTGATTCCCAAAGCCGAGGAAAAGGGTGGAGGCAGTTGAGGAGACTAACGGCTGGCTAGGATGCCCTACAAGACTGCAGTGGCAAACCTGCCCTGGATTTGGAGAAGATAGGCAGGTGGTAATGTTTGGTGAAAGTGTGAACAGATGTCCAGGTGGCAGCCTCCAGGATGTCCCTGGTGGGGACTCCTGTGAGGAAAGCTGCAGAGGTGGAGGCTGCTCTGGCGGAGTGAGTCCTGACCCCCTTAGGGGGAGGCTTTTCCAAGTGGCTTGTAACAGAAATGGATGCAGTGTGCTATCCATTTAGAAATTGTTTGTTTGGAGATGGCTTTGCCCTCTGCCCCTGCAGCAAAGCTAACCAGCGATTGATCAGACTTTCTGAATGATCTAGTCCTGTCTAGATAGAATATGAGCTGTATGTGCACATCTAGAGAGTGTAGGATCCTTACCCCTTGTTCTGTGGGTTAGGGGAAAAAGGTGGGCAAATGAATGGATTTGTTGAGAGCTACACTGGACACCACTCTGGACAAGAAGGATGGGTTAGTCCTGAGGGAAACCCTGTCAGCATGGAAGATGATGAAGGGCTCCACAGCCATGAGTGCTTGTGGCTTGGAGACCCTTCTGGCTGAAGTGATGGCCAGAAGAAAAGCTGGTTTGAAGGGGGGCAGGGTGAGCTTTTCCAATACAAAGTTAAGGTCTCAAGCTGGGGTAAGGTGCTCTTCTGGGTGGCCTCAAGTTGCTAGCCCCTCTTAGGACTTGTTTGATCAGAGGATGTGAGTAAAGGGGCTGCTCAGTGGGGAAATGAGCAGAGATAGCAGAGGCATGAATTTTAATAGAGGAAAAAGAAAGACCACTGTGTAGCAGGTCAGCTAGGTAATCCAGGATGAGAGAGAGGGAGGGCTGTGCCGTATCAGCTCCCTTAGCCTGAATCCAGGTGCAGAACATTTTCCACTTGTCAGCATAAGACTTTCTAGTGCTAGGGCGTCTGGCCTCACGTATAACATCTAGTACCTGTTTACCGAGGTTGGCAGATTTATCAGTGGTTATAGAATGAGCTAAGCTGCTAAATTGAGGGTCTGTAATTGTGGCTGCATGAATTCTCCTTCCCTCGGGGTCAGGAGGATTGGGGTCTGAGTAAGATGCCATGGTGGTAGTGGGGACAGGCTGTGCAGCAGTACCAGTGCTGGTGAGGCCAGTCTGGAGCAATAAGAATTGTCCTTGGTTTTCCTCCCTTACTTTGGGCAGTACCCTGGTAATGAGAGATTGTGGAGGAAAGGCATAGACTGATAGATTGACCCAGGGGAAGGACAGTGCATCCACTTTCCAAGCCAAGTTGTGATGCTCCCTGGTGCAGAACTTGCTGAGCAGATAGTTGGTGTGGGAGGCAAAGAGGTTGACCTTCGGAGTGCCCCATTTCTGAGTTATTAGGGTGAAGGTTCTTTTGTCTAGCTGCCACTCGTGTTGGGCCAGAAGATTTCTGCTCAAGTCATCTGCCACAGAGATAAGAGAACCTGGCAGGAATTGTGCTAACAGGTGTAGCTGCATGGCAGAGGCTGTGTGTCAATGAGACATGGTCAGTCTGCAGAGAAGGTAGGAGTGAGTCCCTCCTTGCTTGTTGATATACCACATCACAGTGGTGTTGTCTGTTTTGATCAGGAGAGCCCCTGGGGAGAGAATGGGCCTGAAAGCTGTCAATGCATGCTGGACAGCTAACATCTCTTTTTGGTTGATGTGCAGATGGATTTGCTGTGGGCTCCATTAGCCCTGTATGCACCTGCTGTCCAGGTGTGCACCCCAGGCATAGTCTGATGAATCTGTGGGTGAGGGTCTGGGCGGCAGGGGGTGGTGAGAAAGGTAGTCCCTTGTTGTGGGAGCATGCTGCTGCCCACCAAAGAAAATCTTTCCTGAGGCAAGGTATCATGGGTATAAGGGTTTCTAGGTCTTGACAGTGTTGACACCAAAGGCTTTTTAGGTATCAATGAAGTTTCCTCATATGCAGTCTGGCATATGGAATGAGTAGAATGCAAGATGCCATGAACCCCACAGCTTGCAGGATTTTCCTTGCAAATAACTGGGGTCTGATGACTAGTTGAGAGAAGTAGGCTGTCAGGTAAGTTTGGTTTTCTGGTGTAAGGAATGCCATCTGGGGTGCTGTGTCCAGGCTTGCTCCCAGGAATATAATCCTTTGGGTGGGTACTAGTTTGGATTTCTTTTTGTTGATAGTGTACCCTAGGGAGGTCAGTAGGGACTTTACAAAGGCCAGGTGCTTGAGCGGCTTTGCCTGACTGTCTGCCTGAATTAGGCAGTCGTCTAAATATGGGTAAATTTGGATATTCCTTTGTCTGCAAAAGGCAATGGCTGGAGCCAGACATTTTGTGAAAACTCTGGGAGCAGATAAGCCAAAGAGAAGTGCAGAGATCCTGCTCTGAAATGTAAGCATTTCCTGCATGATTCTCTGATAGGAATATGGCGGTAGGCCTCTTAGGTCTAGGGTGGCTAGCCAAGCATCCTTGGAGAGCATGGGTAGCAGTTGCTGGAGGGTGAGCATTTTGAATTTTGGAATCACCAAGAAGGTGTTTAAGACTGGACAGATCGAGGATGGGGTGCCAGGTTCCCTCTTTTCTGGGTACCAGAAAAAGTCTGGAGTAGAAACCTTGGCCTTTCTGTTCTGCAGAGACATGCTGTATTGCCCTCATAGAGAGGGCAGGGAAAGGACTTGCTTTTGGGCCACTGCCCACTGGTTTGAAGGTAGATCTGGGAACCCTTTTGGGGTTGGAAGAGTGTGGAAAGAAAATTCGTATCCCTTGAACACTATGCCGAGGACCCAGCGGTTGCTACCGGCACTCATGTGAACTGCTTCTGCTTCGGGCTCCACGTCAAGAAAGACTGATGTAATGACGTTGGCTGCCTTACTTTACACTACTGACGACCTGACGTCAGTCCTGAAACGACAGCAAGTGACGCAGAAATGCTAAGCCTCTGGTATTCCGGCCAGCTGAGGGCTACCCTGGCAGGGATACCCCAAATGTGATGACTGCAACAGAGAAGCACGAAGAACATCACAATAGTTAGTATTAGTGTATAGTAGAATTAAGCAGGGCAGCAGCTATGGCTTGGCTTCACAGCTTAACAAGGCAAAGAATTCCAGTTTGACTTCACTGCTTGGTACAGCATTAAATAGTTCCTAAGAATCTTTCAGGAGTTATCACAGAAACGTGTCAAAGTTTACTCCTGTGCAGACATTCTTAGGAACTGCACAGAATTTCCTTCACCAAAAATCTAGTCATAAGGCAGGTCATGTGACCCAGTAGTATTCACACATAACTTAGTAAATAGATCGGTATCCAAAGGGTGCTTGTTTAAAAGGCTTATACTTTTTGGGGGGCAACACACTTGGCCTTACTTATGAGACAGGTAAAGGAAAAGCTGGGCGTACAACAGGCCGTTTTGATAGTCACCCCCTTCTGAAATAGTGGTCAGGTGACATGACTGAAGGAACAAATTTGGGTAAATAAGACAGCCACATATTTGCTATTGGCATCTGCAGTGAACCAACACTTGAAATTTCAACAAAGACATCACCAGCAAAATTAAATCTTAATAAAGCAGAATATTTACTGAGCAAGTTCTCCAAGTAGCAGCCCGAGTCAGTCAAGCCAGTTAATAAACATGCATTCTTAAACCATTTAATCAGGGGAAAAGGTAGAATGAACAAAGTATGACAAACCTGTTACTCCTACATATGAAGTGAAAACTCTAGGAGTAAGTCTTACTCAGGTTTACACAGTCAACTTAATAAGTTGGGTAACTGTATTTTGTTAGGAAATATAAATCACAAAGCATCTCATTTCCCAGTTGACCGTTTTTTTTTATTTTTAAGTACCCTTTGGTTAAAATAACAGGCAAGTATTTGCAGCCAGAGCAGTCACTACAGGATATTACACATGACAACACAAGCATATAACATTAAGGTTCCTTTATAGCAATACAATTTTATTTTCACTAGTTAGAGGTGACAGTATACATAATGACTACACAAGGCCTGACCCATGTGTGCTACTCGCAGCAACACACATGCATTTATGCTGTATTGATAACTTCCAACCTAAGTTTGGAAAACAACAAACAGGGACAGCCTGAAGATGATTTTTTTTTCCTTTCATAAAATGCCTTATATAGATTTCTGAAGCACTCCCAACAGCCAGGGGATGAAAACTGCTAATCAAAACAACTGAGGTATCCCCATTTTTCTGAATTCACAGGAAAGCTCCACCACTCCACAACCAGAATATACCATGAACAGCACTGTAATATATATTTTGCACCTGTGTTTTCGGCCTTCAGGATGACACAAAATGAACAGCACTGTAATATATATTTTGCACCTGTGTTTTCGGCCTTCAGGGTGACACAAAAGTGCTCTGTGCTTAAAAATATATGTTTTTTTATGAATTTGGAATTACAACTGACATTCGATCTTGTACTTCATGAGACATACCGTGGTTGCTTTTTAAGTCAGCTGTAAATACAGTCTCTGGCCACATCAAACAGAATAAGTAGAGCATTCTAGTTCAATGAAAAATAAGCACTCTCCTCTGGGGGGAAAAAAAAACAGCCACAACATGAAAACAGCAATAATCCCCCATGTACCATAAACAATAGGTCTTAAGAGCAACTTCTTCTGAACTCTGTTGTAAAAATATGCCGTTTTGACCAAAGTATTATATTTAGTGACAGCTCCATGAAGCAAACTGTAAATGCATGAATTCTAGCCATGATAATGGCACCAAAAATGCTTAAAACGGAAGTGCAAAGGGTGGGAATTTGTTTTTCTGGCACCTAGTAATTGCCACTTAAACATGTAAACAATCACACATCAGGAGCTCACAGTGACGCTGCCAGTGTACTAACATAAGCATTAAGCTTTCCTTACAAAAAGCTTTCATGTTCGGACAATAACAACATTAACTTCTTTAACAAAGTGATACTGTGCAGAAATTTTTTTAAGTGGTTCTTAGTGCATCACTACAGGAACCAATAACATTTGTGCTTTTTAAAACTACAAGTGCCATTCACTATCTTTACACACAAAAATAAATTCATAGGTTCATAGGTAGGTACTAGGCTATCTGCCTGAAGGCATTTATAAGCCTAGCTAGAATGTGTTGGCTTTCGCCGCCCCCTTAGATTAGTTCCCTGTGCCTCTGTCCAGCAGAGCCACTGAAGTAATCCCTGGGGTAAACTTTCTGTTTCCCATCCACTCGTCAAGGTTTCTTTTGAAGAGTGTTAGCGAGGAGCTTTGCCTAATGTAGATTGGAATCTTATTCCAAAGCATGGGAAGTCTCTGGGACAGGAATCTATCCCTCCAGCACATCCTATTTATTGTTGTGGTGAGGTTTAGATCCCTAGAGCATGTGGCTCGAGGGGATAAGGTTTTCTTTAGGTGGAGCATGTCCATCAATTCTGGGTTGGACATGGCCTTGCATGTTAGGCAGAGATCACCTCTGAGCAGGCGGTATGCAACCAAGTACAGCTGGAGTTTCTTCAGTCGAGCTGAATAGGACATCTGTTTGAGGCCAATGATCCGCTTGGTGAGGTACTTCTGTGGTCTTTCCAGCTGTTGCAGGTGTCTTGTAAGGTACATCCCAAATGGGGCGTTGTACTCTATGATGGGTCTGATGAGTGATGAGTAGAGGGGCACAATGACCTCTTTTGATCTGGATGCGAACCCTTTTGTGATTAGGTGGGCCACGTAGATTTTCTAACCACTTCAGCAATGTGATTATCAAAGGTGAGATTACTATCTACTTGGGTCCCCAGATCCCTTATTACGTCTTCCGTATTTAGGGGACTACCACCTATGTGGTAGTTTGTGGGTACTTTGTTTTTTCCAAAGGAGATGACTATGCACTTTTTGACATTTAGCTTGAGGCCATGATTTTGACACCAAGTATCCGTCTCAGTCACACCCTTTTGTAGGATGTCTGCGTCAGCTGGAGAGTCAATTATAGTCCCTAGTTTGCAGTCATCTGCGAACTTGGCCAGCCATAGTCCCCCTGTGCTTGCCTGTACCTCTGAGAAGTATATGCCGAATAGGAGGGGTCCTAGGACTGAGCCCTGGGGAATGCCACTTGTAACAGGTTTCGAGTTGGATCTAGCTCCCGCAACTCTCACCATGTGGGTTCTGTCTGTGAGCCAGTTGGCAACCCATCTTGTGATGTAGGGGTTTATGTTCAGGCTGGTGAGCTTGTCTATAATACCAGAATGGGAAATGGTGTCAAAGGCCTTAGCAAGGTCTAGGTAGGCTGTGTGTACCACCTTTCCCATGTCTATAGCCTTGGTAACTGTCTCATAGAGTCCATCAGGTTTAGGAGGTATGATCTGCCCTTAAAGCCGAACTGGGTAGGGTTCAGTGTTTGGAGGCTCCCAGTGTCTCTGTTAATGAGTTCCATGATGATGCGTTCCATAGCCTTGCAGAACAAGCTAGTCAGGCTTATAGGGCGATAGTTCCCAGGGTCTGTTGTGGCTCCACCTTTGTGGAGCGGAAAAACCATTGCTGTGCACCACTCTGAGTACGTAGCCTGTGGATAGGCGTAGTTTGAACAGTGTGTTTAGGTGAGGGGTTAGTTAGTCTTTGAGCTCGTGTAGGATGCAGCCTTGGACCCCATCTGGTCCCATTGATGCTGTGTTTTTGGCTTTGGAGAGGGCTGTTTTAACCTGAGTGCCTGTGATTTCAGGGACTCTACATTCTTCTGGTATGGTTATGGGCCCTTTTGGGGGTGAGAGGGGGGTGAAGTTTGCGCTGAACCGGTCTGCCAGGATGTTGGCGATATCGGTCGGTTCAGTGCATTCTGTGCCATTCTGCACTAACTCTGAGCAGATCTGAGCATTGTCACTTAGACTCTTGACACAGCTAAAGAATGCCTTGTGGTTATCTTTGGAGTCCTTGGAAATTTTTCTTTCAAAGCTCGCCTTGGATAATTTTATGAGGGATCATAGTTTCTTGCAGATACTGATCAGGGATGTCTTCCCTTCGTGGGATTTTACTCTTTTCTGTACTAGTTTCCTCCTTCTATTGTATAGCTTGTTTATGGCAGGAGTCCACCAGACTGGTTTCCTTTTCTTGGAGGAGTGAGTCTTGGTGCTGCTTGGGATGGCACGTTTCATGCATTCTTGTAGGTGCCCATAGAATGCATTAGTAAAAGATTTTGCAGCTTGGACAGCATTATCCTTCAGCATGGGGGCTTTGAAACTTTCCACCTCGGTTTTAAGTAACGTGAAGTTTGCTTTTGAAAAGTTTTTCACAGTGGTTTCCTTGTCAGGGGGTGGGGGCGGAATGTGGATATCCAAAGTAATTTGTTTATGGTCAGATCTAACCAGCGAGGGGTTGACATCTGGTGTGGAACACCGGTCGCCCATGTTGGTGATGACCAGGTCCAATATGTTGTCACCTCTGGTGGGAGTGTTGACCAGTTGAACCAGGGCATTTGAGTTTATAAATTCTAGGAAATGTTGGGCAAGGGAGTTAGTACGAGTAGTTCTCCCAGTTAATGTTTGGGTAATTGAAATCACCCAATATTAGGGTGTTTGGTAGGACCTTTATGTTTCCCAGTGTTTCCAGAAACAAGGAATGAGGGTCCTGGGACATGGTGGGTGATCTGTAGCAACCTACAATTTGAATTGCATTTTTGCCTGTTAGTTGCACATGGATGATCTCTGAAGCATCATGCTGTGCCACTAATCTGGAGGTGTGGGTATCCCTGATGAATATGGATACTCCCCTGCCTTTTGTATTTCGGTTTGGGTTCTGTGGCCGAAATGTATGGTATGAGTTGTAGCCTGGTAGTGCTGAGGTGCTCTCTGGAGCCTTAAACCAGGTTTCTGTTACTGCACAGATATCGATTTTCTCCATACCAAGGAGTGCCTCGAGTGCATGCATTTTGAGGTTTAGACTTCTGGCACTGAGTAGAAATTCAAATGCTTCTGTAAACAGCCTTGCCTAATTTTTCTTCCACACTGCGCAGCTGACAATAACTTAATTTTAATGTAATGTTTAGAAACTTTAGGATACAAACAAGCATTAGCTATATATACAGTGTGGTTTAAATGACAGTGGTGTATGACAGGCCACCTCTTGGAGTGCATTTTTGTATTATTTCAGATATGATTTAAATGCAGATTTAACTGATAAATATATTTAATTATACAAATGCAGAAAAATAAAATGTAATATCAACAAGGCCTTGTTCTCCCTGCATGATGACCTGCACTTGAAGACATTTAACCACTCAGTATTGCTGCTATCATCTTTACTAAGCCCTCCTAACAGAGAGTGAGAGAGTGTGAGAGAGGGAGAGTGTGAGTGAGTGAGTGAGTGAGTGAGTGAGTGAGTGAGTGAGTGAGTGAGTGAGTGAGTGAGTGAGTGAGTGAGTGAGCATTCTGCAACCAGCTGCAACTTTTCTACCCTTCTGGTCCTTCTACACCTCAATTAAGTATTCTCTCCAAGGTACCCTGGCTCTGTAGCACACAAGGAAATAAAGTGCTGACTATAACCAGATTTAGAGAGCAAGCTCAGACACCAGAGAATCTCGAGTAATGATGATGGGAACAGGAGTGGGAATGAAATCATTTGAGCCAGCTCACCCACTGTGGGGAGGATGGTGATCCTGGCTGGCCACTTTGCTCCCAAGCAAGGCCAACAGACTACGTGATGAGAGTTAGGTGCTTAAGCTGGTGATGGCCAGCCCTTGGCTGCACATGCACTGTTCATGGGTACTTACTAGGCTACTGAGCAAGGATTCCCATGAAGTATTTAACCCTACTATTTTAAGTACAAACAGCCCACAGATAAGCAGAACATTTACATGTTGCCCCTATGAGTAAGGGACAGGGGTGCTAAACCGGGGCAGGGGGGATTGGCAGTTACCCCTTCATCTGTACAGGGTATGTCTGAATACTGTAAAAAAGTACTTTGCTTTAAGTGGAGAGGACGACCATTCCATAAGGATTGGTACTTTCTGCGATGCATCTTTGTCCTTCCAACATGCTCTATTCATGTTGCAAAACAGATTTCAATCTATTGAGCGGGTGTTTATGCCCCATTGGGCTTGCAAATGTGCAGTAGGAGTGGCCAGATAGGGTCTGTTGAGGCTATGTATGCGAAATAAACATCATCCCTCAATAGCCTGTATGATACCGGAAAAAGAAACAAGTCTTTAAGATGGTCTGCATAGTTTTAATCTTTAGATCCTTGATTTTCTCAGTAATAAAGTGCTGTGGACATTCAAGTTGTGTCAAATGTTTGGACAGGTGCATAATGAAGGGGGCATTATACTCCATGCTCAGTCTGATAATTGCAGAAATAAATAAAAAAGAGTTATGTACTTACCATAACTTGGCATCTGTGCTGTGTCATTCATCACCATTGGGTCAGAGCCCCCAATTACTATGTATCCTGGGTGGCCCTCAAAGAAGAATATGCCAGAGCACGGAATAACCAAAAGAAGCCCTGTTCCTAGACAATAAGTCCAACTTGTGGTGCAAAATTAAAGTGTGTGGATTAGACCAAATCGCAACAGCACAAATCTCATCAAGGGAAAGACTAGCCAAGAAGGCGGATGATGTAGCAACAGACCTAGTAGAATGAGTCTTAACTGGTCTGGGTAACTAAATGCCTACTAGCATAAATGAAAGAAAGACACCTAGCAATCCACCTGGAAATAGTCACTTTGAAAACTGCCTGGCCCCTCCTGCTTTGAGAGAAGGCCACAAAGAGTTGGTCCAGCTTTCTAAATTCTTCAGTACTTTTCAAATAAGAAAGTAATTGCCTGTGAACTTCTAAACAATGCAAAATATATTTTCCTTTATTAGAATAATTAGGGAATATGACAGGCAACTGAATCGATTTATTGAGCTTACCTTACAAGACCACTTTAGGAAGAAAGGAACGATTAGTTCTAAGGGACACCCTCTCCTTATGAAAAATCATGAATGGAGGCTTAATGCACAGAGCCTGAAGTTCCGAGACCCTCTTGGCAGAAGTAATGGCTACTAAAAAGGCGGTCTTCCAGGAAAGGAATTTAATATCACATGAACAAGCTGGTTTAAAAGGTTTATGCATCAGGGACTGCAGCACTAAGGTCAAATCCCATGGCAGGGAAGGATCCTTAAAAGGAGGTCCAAGAAGAAAAACTCTTTTCAAAAAGGCTTTGCACAATTTGGAGGAAAAGGTAGGTTCATTGTTGATATGCAAATCAGACATGGCAGCCAACTACAGCTTAATGGTAGAAGAACTCGCCCCATCCTGAAAAAGGGAAGACAAGAGCAGCAAAATATCAGGAATACGGGCTGAAAAGGGATCCAAATTTCATTGTTTGGCCCAAATGAAAAACCTTTTCCATTTACTGGAATACACCTTCTTCACAGACAGTTTTTGAGAAACCAAAATAATGCTCCTTACCGGGGAAGGAAGACTGGACTGCGAAAGGATTAGTGTAACTGGAAAAACCATGAGGTTAGATGAAGGGTCCGGAGATTGGGAAATGGAAGCCCCCAGGGATGGGATCTAGTATCCAAGGAGGATACTTCAGATGAGACGATGTCGGAAAGGGGCAATAAGGATGAGAGAAGTCTTTAGGAGATGAGCTTTCTGAAGGACTTTGGGTATTAGGGGAATGGGAGGATAAGCATAGAGGAGACCTGGAGGCCAATTTGTGACCTAGAATGTTTCTGGGAGATTTCCCTGAAGGGGGATCAGGGCAAAATAATTGCTGCATTTGTGGTTGACTGAGGAGGCAGAAAGTTCACAGCAAGTTTGATCCCAACAATGGAAGATTAGTCTTGCCACTGACTGGTTCAGGGACCACTCGTGAGGACTCAAGATGGACCCGCTGAGTATGTCGGTTAACATGTTGGAACTCCCAGGTATATGTGTTGCAATAAGAAAGCACCTGAAGACATCACCTATTCCCACACTCTCATGACCTTTCTGGACAGGGGGTAAGACAGTGTTGTCCCCTTGCTTGTTGATATACCAGACAACAGCCATGTTGTCCGTCTGAATTGCTACGGTTATCAAATGGAGGAATTCCTGAAAGGCTTGCAATGTTAGAAAGACTGCTCATCTCCAGGACATTTATGTGAAATTTGGTCTCTGCAGAGGACCACGTCATGAACCGTCCTGGCCTGGAAAATGCCTCCACAACAGGGAGGCATCTGTGCTCACTGTGGCCAAGTGGCCTGCCTAGACATAGATCCTGAGACCAAAGCCACCAAGCAAGGTGATTCCTTCACATCTGAGCCACCTTTATGGTCATGGACATAGGCTGAGACAGAACTGACCACTGCACTGCCATGGTCCATTGGAGAACTCGCATGTGATACCTGGCGAGAGGCAGTAACTGAATGGCAGCCGCCATCGAACCTAATGTTTGGAAGATCAAGTGAACATACAGATGTGCTAGATCTAGCAAAAGACAGACCATCTTGAATCAGCTGAACCATGCGGACAGTCAAGTGTTGCAGTCTCTGATATGTTCAGCTGGACCCAGATGAACTCCAGATTTTGGCTTAAAACTAGATTGGATTTGGGAGGATTCACCATGATGCCTAAAGACTGGAAAAGACTGAGGACATACCTAGTGGTCAGAGACGGTCTATACACCTTGTGGGAGCAGTGAGGAGCCAGTCATTCAGGTATGGAAAAACCTGAAAAATTTGCAGCCAGAGATGAGCTGCCACCACTGCCATACATTTGGGAAACACCTGACAGGCTGTGGTGAGTCCAAAGGGCAGGGCGCTGAACTGGTAATGACTGGCCCCCATCCAAAAAAGCAAGCGTCTCCTAGACCATCTGTCGATCTTTACATGAAAGTACAAATCCTTACGATCCACTGAGAACATTCAATCTTCCTTGCACAGGAGAGGCAGAATGGACTGAACATGGACCATCCAGAACTTGGACTTCTTGACAAAAAGATTTAGCTCACTGATGTTCAAAATAAGAAACAGGTCCCCAGTCTTTTTTGGCACCAAAAAGGAGAGAGTAAGTTCCAGACCCTCATTGTCCTGTTGAGAACCTCTTGGATGGCTCTTTTTTGAAGAGGGTCTTCAACCTGGAGATAGGCTAACTCCCTTTGACAGGATAGAATGTCTGGGAAAATTTTCCAAATTGAAGGGGGCTGAGTGAAGGGAATGGAGCAACCCCTGGAAATAATTTTTAGAACCCACTGATCAGAGGTGAGACTTTGTCCAGGCTAGTGGGTGAAGGGAGAATCGAGCCTCGACTGCCTCCACAACAGGACAGTCGGGCAGCGTCTCAGTAACGCTGAAAGGGCTTCTTCAAGAAGGGTTCCTGGGAGCCTTGGTTCTATGGACCACCTCTACCCCTGGGGTGGCGTCTGCCATTAAATCCCCTGCAGAAGAGGATTCCTGGGGAGCATCCTGAAAGGAAGAGTGAGTCTTCCGGAAACAAAGTTTCTTATTTCCTCTCTGGGTCTTAGAAAAGGATCACTGGGGTGTAAAAAACGTGATCCCTACCAAGGAGAGAGTCCTGCCTTCATGCTCGCTGCATGTTAAGGTTTCCTTAACTCATTAACCCCCGAATACCTTCTCAGGGTGCCTTTGTGCTTACATCCGAGTGCGCTCTGAGACGCATGAAAAGGTATGCTGTTCCATCCAAGTGCCTTCCACAAGCACTGTTAACTTTGTAGTAAAGTTTTAGCTCCACTATTACAAAGTTGAAAAATAACTGAACTTTGTCAGGTACCTTCTCAACATAATTTTCAGTGTGGATTAACATCATGTTTATATTTAAAATTTACAAGAAAATCGGCTTGTCATGCACATCCGTGAGAAACCTTGAAAGGCAAGTACTGTACAACTGCAAGGGAGATCTTCCCTACATCAACGCAAGTGTTCATTGTAGAGAATTGTGCCCTGGAATAGCTGTAAAAAAGGTTTCAAAGTCAAGTCTGTTTAAGGTGATGTGATTTACTGCCTTCATGTTAATGCACATGAAAAAAAATGGACCGGAGGCTGTTGTTACGTTATTGGAGGACTTTTGGCTTGAAAGTGCTTCAGCCATGTTTATTTAGTGGATGCTTGGGTTCTAGCCAATTGATTTTTATCAGTTATAACTGACCCCCATTATGCTGTAATAAGCAGCACCAGTGCCAGCATTGTTTTGAGGCTTATCAGGTGTATTATAGCTTTTCTGCCATGATTATAGAGAGATAAAATAAATTATGCAGTTATATTCAAATGTGCGGTCATGTAAAATGTTGCTCTCTACATTTTTTCTCTAAATGGACATAATCAGAAGTCATTTCCATGGTCTTTTATCTGTTATCAATGTTATAAGTCTAGCGATTTGAATAGTGCAAATAAAGACTATAGTGTGGATTTGACAGCCCCCAGGACAATACTGCACCGCACTGAGGTGGCTATTTGGTTTGCTTGCATATATATAAAAACATGGATGTTCTAAAGCTATATAGTTTAAATGTCGATATGTCTTTAAGTGGTCATTTACGTATAGCCTATGGGACTCCATTAAAAGTGGTTTATGGTATTATACTTTCTTACAGTAGTTAGCAAATTCTTGTACACTCCAGTATATAAGCACAAGTCTGTACGTACTTATATCTGTACATGTAAATATATGTACGTGCACCCACATAAATAAAACTTTGTTCTCTCTATGAGGTCTGAAGACAGGGATTGTTAAATTGAGACTCTCCGGTGGGTTGCATTGACTTTCTTGCCCTGAAGAATATTGTCAAGTCTGCATGGTTCTCCACATTCTGTGAACGCTGCAACAAATTCTTAAGGTTGTGCAGCCTAGTTAAAGCAAGTGCAAGATTACGAGTTTATGCAGAAAATCGTAATTGATAAAACAGTTTTGAGTATGTTATGCTTGGCAGTTGGCGGCTAATTTCAAATGTCCGATTCCCTTGATTTTGGTCTGATCCTCTGACCTCATGAGCTTTTGAGTTCTTATTAATGTTGGTATATATGTGTATTTGTTTATGCAAACTTATTTATATTTAATCTGTGCTAGTAGAAAATATTTGTATAGAACCGTATCTCAAAGAAGCACAACAGCAAGATTTTTCCTCACTTTGTTTGTTTATATATATTTTTAATAATTTGCATGCGCTTTTGAGAAAACAGGAAGTGTGATTTGTACCAGATGGTCAGCCATGTGCAGCATATAGTTAGATGATTTTTCTTCTCCTAAACTCAGAACTACTTGATGGGTTGTTTCAGGCAAGCTGTTGGCATTTCTTCTATGACTTGATCGGTTAGACATTTGGGAGTATAAGAAGTTGTAATGCCAAGTCTATTCTCATTGTGACACTATTACTTTTTTAGCAAATCTCTGTCAGTGTTTGTGCTACAAAATTTGAATTAAAAGATGTACATTAAATACAAGCATCTGTAATCATTGTAGAGGTAAAGCAGAAAATATGCACACCGAGAGTTGTGAACAGTGTTTATGGCAACTGGGGAGAAATTGAGAACTAGCCAAGTAAGTAGAGACTATAGAATGGGTTGGTGTGTGTGTGTGTGTGTGTGTGTGTGTGTGTGTGTGTGTGTGTGTGTGTGTGTGTGTCCGCGCGCGTGCGCTCGTGTGTGCGCGTGTGTGGTACCCAAATTGCACGCCTTTTGCTTTCATGTACATTTTTTTTTTTGCATTAATATTGAGTTATGTGATGACAGCAAAGAAATGACTGGAACGATATTCTCTGTTATAATAGGACATTACTAGCCATGGCTTGCCTTACTTTCGCATTCAGCAGATGTTGCATTTTATAAGCAGCCTTTAGTTGATTAGACATACTAAGGATTTTCCAGAAACTGCTGTTCAGCCCTGCTACCCACTTACAATACTTGATTTGGAGATGAGTCAAGCTGTATGTATAACACTCCTCAGCTTATTTTGATAATAAAAATTGGCTAATGGAAGTAGATAGAAGTAGTTTTTGGTGATCACGTCTGTTAACATTTGCCTGTTGTACATATTTACTGGCAAAATGGTCATTCACAGTAAAGCTATACATATTATTCTTGGTGTAACAAAATGACAAGTTACTTTGCAGAGAACATGGAAACCTATGAGAAACACCAGAATTGTGTTTGCCAAGATATTGCATTACAGATGCGATGCAATTGTTTGGGTGGAGGGCTCATTTTGGTGCACGTATATGCCAGTTCATGTTACTAAAGGGTCATTTGATGAAATATTTCATTATGGCACTTGTGCTGGCATCATTTTATTTAACAGGCTGCTTGGGGGAATGCTTCATTTTGGTGGTTGCACATATTAGCAAATGTGATTGTGCATACCGCAGTCTTTTACTGAAGGGGTTGCTTGGGCAAACATCTCATGGTGGTGCATGTGTATTCCTGAAGAGATTAATTAGGATTCTGTTTGGGAAATACTTCATTGTGCATCAGGGAAGTGCTTGTGCATACATTGTCAGACTGCTGAAGTGAATACTGGGCAATATAGTTTATTGTGTCATTCTGGTACGTTTGCATACACGGGTGGGGGGTGACTATCTTCTTTACTGTGATACGATATAGGATATTTGTGCCTTTTTTACTTCTGTGTTTTATTTTAACCAGAGGGATGGTTAGGTGAGATAACATGAATTACTAATTTTTGGACAAAATCTTACATGGATTACCTCGATAAGTTTGACATTTATGTTTCTAATTTTCTTTCTGATTATACTCAGTAGTTGCTTGACTGAGGTAAAGGTTAATACCCGCTGCCTATTACAGCATGGAACTACAATTTAATTTAGGCATTTTTATTTGCTTTGCCAGTTATGTGTGGAAATTAGGTGGGAGGAAGGGCTCAGTAAGATCCAAGTGTTGCACTATTTTTCATGAATGACTTGGGTCTTCTCCTAACAGATGATAATGACTGTGTTACATAACAGCTGTACAAGGTAATATAACAAATGCCTACTCAACAGGTTATGTGCAGCAATTATCACCTGTATCTGAGCATGCAGAACTTTGAAGTCAGCTCATTATCACGTTAACAATAAAAAGAAGTTATGTCTTACCATAACGTTCCATCTGTATTGTTGATCCTCATTCAGTCATTACGCCTGGGTTATCGGTTCCGACCTCGGAACCGAGCCGGCCATCTTCCAAGCTCACAACAACCACAAACTCTCGAGCTAAACGTTTACCCACAACCCCCCTCTCCCTGTTACCTCAGATTGAGTTTGCAAGTCAAAGGAAGTAGAGGCTACCTCTGGTCAAACAACCTACTGGAACAGGATGATGAGATCCACTATAAGCTTGAGGAGTGGGAAGGAGGGAGGGTTGTAATGACTGAACGAGGATCAACAATACAGATGGAACGTTATGGTAAGACATAACTTCTTTATCTGATATTGTTGATCTTCGTTCATTCCTTACGCCTGGGACAGAGTCCCCAGCTACCTTTATTCCTGGTTGGCTCTCATGGAAGGACATTCCTGAGCACCACTGAACCAAAGGACGCTCTTCCTCAGGAGGCCAAATCCAATTTGTAATGACTGATGAAGGTATGGGGTCCAGCCCAAGTTGCATCTGCACAAATGTCAGGTAAAGAAGCTCTAGCATGAAAGGAAGCAAACGTTGCGACCGACCTAGTGGAAAGAGCCCCAACTGCTGTAGTCAAAGGAATATTGTGAGCTTTGTAAATAAATGTTACAACAGTCTTTTGACCATTTAGCCAAGGTGACCTTAGAAACAGGACATCCACGTCTAGGACCAGAACAGGCCACGGATAGTTGATCTGATTTGCGAGAAGCCTTAGTTCTGTCGAGATAGAACCGAATTTGCCTGTGAATGTCAAGGGTATGTAGACAATACTCTCCTCTGTTTGAATTGCTAGTTTTTCTTTCCTAGTCATTCTATCGATTGGTTAATGGACATTTCAGAGATCACTTTTGGCAGGAAGGAAGGAGTAGTTCTCAATGACACTATCTTTATGAAAGATTAAGTAAGGCTGTTTGATACATAGAGCTTGAAGTTCAGAGATACGTCTGGCCGAAGTAATGGCGACCAAGAACAAAGTCTTCCAAGAAAGAAACTTGAGGTTGCATGAAAAAGCTGGTTCAAAAGGAGCAGCAGTCAACGCTTGCAGGACTAAAGACAGATCCTATGGCTGGCTAGGTTCTCTAAAAGGGGGTTTCAAATGATTTACGCCTTTTAGAAAAGTCTTTCATAATTTGTGTGACATAAGAGAAGAGCCATTGTGAAAATTAGATATTGCGGCCAAATGAACTTGAATGGTGGAAGCAGATAGACCAGACTGGAATAAACTGGACAGGTACTGGTGTTGAAAAAGGGTCTCTCTCTTTTTCCTTCAGCCAAATGGTAAACCTTTTCCACTTGCTGAGATAAGTAGTTCTGGTGGAAGACTTATGAGACGCAATAAGAATGTCACATACTGGGGAAGAAAGATCAGTCTGCCTGGTAATCACTGAAGTGGAGGAACCAAGCTGTGAGCTTCAGGCTGTTCAGGTTGGGGTGAATCAGGTTCTGTGGATGGGAGATCAAATCCGGAGTTGGATCGAGAATCCATGGGTGATCTAGCAGGTGAGGCCATAAGAAGGGGAACCAAATTTGCCAAGGCCAATATGGCGCAATGAGGATTATCTTGCTCTTCAATCGGTGGGCTTTCAGGAACTGGGGAATCAGAGGGAGAGGGGATAAGGCATAAAGCAGACGCGAGGGCCCATCGTGGACTAGAGCATCCCTGGGTGACTGTCTCTGAGGGGGGAGTCAGGGCGAAGTAACTGCTGCACTTGTAGTTGGTTGGGGATGCAAAAAGGTTGCAGCAAATGAAACCCCAGCGGTTGAAAATCTCCACCACTATAAGAGGATTCAGAGACCTCTCGTGTGGCTGCAGAATGCACATGCTCAATCTGTCTATCACATTGGAACTCCCGGGAATGTGCGTTGCTAAAAGAAAGCAGTTGGTAGCCATCACCCAGTGCTATACCTCATGGCCTCCTGACAGAGTGGGTATGATTTGGTTCCGCCTTGTTTGTTGATGTACCAGACTACAGCCATGTTGTCTGATTGTATTGCAATCGTCCCTGATGGAAGGAGGGGATGAAATGCTTGCAATGCTAGAAGCACCGCCCTCAGTTCTAGGACATTTATATGTATGAGCCTCTAGGTCCGACCACGTGCCTTGGACAGTCTTCCCCTGAAAAAGACCCCCCCACCCCATCAGGGAGGTGTCCGTGGTCACTGTGGCTTTGGGTTGTTGGGGTGTGAAGGGGCGAGACCATTGCGATGGGTTCTGTGACATTCACCAAATCAAGTCTTGTCTGCACCTCTGAGTCACCCGAATCTGGGATGAGAGGGGAAACTGAAAAGGGTACCACTGGGTGAGTAGTAACCATTGAAAAAGCCTCATGTAAAAACTCGCGAGGGGGGCAATGATGATGGAAGCTGCCATAGAACCCCACCAGCTGAAGAACAGAATGTGCTGTCGATCTTTCCCTTGAGAAGATGGGTATGAATTGTTGTTTTATCCTTAGAATTCTGTGCTCTGGAATCGATGTCATGCAGTTCTTTGCATCCAGCAGGACCCCAATGAATTCTATGGATTGGGATGGGGATATGTTGGATTTTTGCCAGTTTATAGTTATGCCCAACCTTTCTGCAGTGTGAAGAGAGTATGCCAAGGCTTTTTCCAATAGATGTCTGGTGGGGGCGTTGATGAGCCAGTCGTCTAGGTATGGAAACAACCGGAATCCTTGCAGTCGCAGGTGAGCTGCGATGACTGCCATGCACTTGGTGAACACTCTGGGGGCTGTAGAGAGTCCGAAGGGCAGTACTCGGAACTGGTAATAACTGGCTCCCGCACGGAAGCGAAGGAATCTTCTCGATGGTCTGTCCACCGTTATGTGGTAGTACACATCTTGAAGATCTACAGAGCACGTCCAATCACCTGCCTCCATGAATGGGAGGATAGACTGTATTGTGACCATCCACAATTTCTGTACTTCTACGAATTTGTTTAGTACACTGAGATCCAAAATTGGTCTCCAGTCCCCGGTCTTATTTGGCATAAAAATAATCTTGAGTAGAATCCGGATCTTATTTGGTCAAGTGGAACTATTTGGATGGCTCTTTCTTAGCAGCTTTGAAATCTCTAATGCTGCTTCTACCCTTTGACTGGGTGGAATGTCGGGTAAGCTCCTTAGTGGGGCGGGACAAAGATCGAAGGGAATAAGATAACCTCTGGTTCTCTCTCGTGCCCAAGAATCAATGGTAATAGTTAGCCAGGCAGACGGGTACAAAGAGAAATTACCCCCAACTGCTTCCAGAGGAAAGCAGTTGGGCCGCTCTTCAGGAGCACTGGTAGGACTGGCCAGAGAAAGAAACTCTGGAACCCTGGTTACAGGGAGTTCCTCTGCCCCGAAAGGGGCATTTTCCATACGAGTTTTCCCCTCTGCCTCTAGGGGAAAACTCGGCTCGTGTGTCACGGAAAGAACCCTGAGATTTTTGTGCCACATCTTTCCACTCTTCTGGTTTCTGGAGAAGGCCCGTTGAGGGGAAGAATAGTGGACACCCATGGCAGAAAGGGTCTTGCATTCTGTTCACACCTAGCCAGTGTGTATTTAACATTGGGTCCAAACAACGAAGAGGCTTCAATGGGAGCATTCAGGAAGGAAGCCTTGAAAGGCTCCGTGAAATCACTCAACCGCATCTAGGCATGCTGTCTTCATGGCTATGCCTGCACCCACTGCTCTAGCTGCTCCTTCTAATGTGTGAGAAATCAGATGCGTGGAGGAGTTAGAAATCGATTCAAGGGTGGCTAACTGTGAGGCCACTTTGTCCCGGACCTCAGACACAGCTCAGGCCAAGGTTTCAGAGAGCTCAGAAATTAAGTCTCCTTGAAGCCTGGTAAAATGTGCCATATAATTCGGGGACCTAACTGCAAAGGTCGCTGATGCAAAGGTACGCTTCCCTAATCTGTCCAGCGCCCGGGACTCTTTGTTGGGCGGGTGGACAGTCTGGTTTTCTTCCGCCAGATCATTCTTTGTTGCAGCCGCCACCACCAAGGCATCTACAGGAAGACCTTTGGACCAGTGAGGCTCACTATCTGGAGGGGACAGGAATTTATCTGGCCTGCGGGGAATGGCATCAATGGTGTCAGGAGCCTTCCAAGCATGCTGCATGACGAACCGGACAAGGTCGTCGGCAGGTGGAGTAACTCAAGAGGTAGGGGGGCCGGGCACAAAAGGCCTGCAGGAACACAGACTCTTCAGAGGTCAGGTTAGAGGGCCGCCAATCACCTCTATGCTTAAGTATTTCGAGAATATCTCCAAGGGATACCTCAGAGGGTAACAGAGGGGACCCTTCCCCATCATCAAAGTACGTCTTCCGTGAGGGACTCTTCTGGGGAGTCCACGTGCTTCCTCTTACACGAACTCTTGCAATGAACTTCCTCAGGGGGAGAATCTGGAGAAGACAGAGCAAGAGGAGCCTCCAGTGGGAGTGTCCTGAGGCCCTTGTACCTGGTGTCTGCCAGAGGTGTCTTGCGTAAATTGCGGTCCAGAAGAGGATGGGAGCACTGAGAGCATACGATTGCCAACAGACGTGACAGCCTTCTCCATGAGTTGGAAGGCTGGTCCACCCGAGGTGGTCACACCCCGTTCAAGCAAATCAACCCGCTGACTCAGATTCCCTGGATGGCTGTGAAAAACAAGAGTATGTACATCACAGCTAGCATCCAGAGCAGTGACTGGAGTGACAAGTCTCTCCTGCCACAAAGGCAACTGCGACTCCTTAGTGAGGTCCATGAAAGGAGCTGAAGTGAGGGGAGTCTGTGCTACAGCAGGGGGCTTCAAAGGCAAAGAAGGAAGAGAATAAGTAAGAGTCCTTGGAGAAGGGTGATCACCTCCAAAGGAAGAGTAGTTCCTGGAAGGTTGGACACCTCTGGCCAAAAGCAATTGATCCACAAGGCACACCACATCATGTTCAGAGAGGCTTCTAGTGGATCTCAGACACAGCTGAAGGGAAGTCAGGTCTATTCAAGGACTCGGTGCCCACAAAGGGGTCTTTAGACGGTGCTAAAATAGGAGTCTGCACCAAAAACAATGGAGCCGTAAAGGCTTGTACTACTGGTGTCTGCACCGAGGAGATCAGTGCCGAAGGTAAGGTCTGCACCGACGAGGTCAGTGCCGAAGTGGCAGTTGGCACTATGGTAGGTGCCGAAAGAGTCTGTGCAGAAAACGAGGTAGTCTGTACCGAGAGAACAGTCAGAGTCGAAGCATAAGCTGGCATCGGAACAGTCATCGCCGCTGAAAAGGTCTGTATCGAGGAAAAAGTCGGTGTCGATAAGGAAGTCTGAACTGAGGGGCCCCTCAGTTTCGATAAGGTATAAGGCACAAAACTTTGTGCCGAAGGCTTCAGTGCCAAAGATCTAGGCACCGAAAGACTCTGGGCTGAGGAAGTTAAATCCGAACTAGAAAGTTTGGCCTTCTTAGGTCTCAGTTCCTGGTTGTCCTCAGCAGGAACGGGAGAGACTTGGCCCTTCTTGTGCCCATCTCTTTTCTTATGGGAACTAGCAGTTGAAGCCTCCGCCCCAGAAATAGCCTCTGAAAAGGAAGATTTAAGTAGTCCCTTTAAAATCAGTTTATTTTTCCTTTCCACCAAAGTCCTGTTAGAGAAATAAGCACAAATCCCGCAAGGCGGGGCAACAGTCAAGTGAGACACACCCAAACAGTAAACGCATAATGCATGTGCATCCAAAATAAGCAGTTTATGCCCACAATCCACACATCTTTTAAATCCCGGACTACCTTTTTTCTCTGCCATGATAGGAGGAAGAAAGAAAAGGAAGGAAGAAGGTACCATCAATGGTACAAGAAATATCCAAAGGTAAAGCAGGAAAGAATTTACCAATGATAGCAAAGGAGTTACCTCACGGTAAGAAGAAAGAAGGGCTGGAAAACAACAAAAAGTTTCTAAATGCGATAGGATAAGAGATAACTATTCGACAAATTTAGAACAGAGAAAAACTGCAATACAATAAAGTGTTATCAAAGAAGTTTATTTAGCTCAAGAGAAGTGGCTTGACATGACTGAATGGCAACGCGGCAAACGGAATCTGAGGTAACAGGGAGAAGGAATCGTGGGTAAAAGTTTAGCTTGAGAGTTTGTGGCTGTCGCGAGCTTGGAAGATGGCCAGCTCGGTTCCGAGGTCGGAACCGATAATCCAGGCATAAGGAATGAACAAGGATTAACACAATATTAGATGTGCAGTTACAATATAGCACTGAATCATTATCACTTTTCAGGTAAAACTATCAGCAGCTGTCGCTGTTATTCACATAAGTAGAGGTTGTCACATTGATGAATGCACAAGCCAGTTTTCGTTTTTTGTCTACATGTAGTCATTTCAAGCCATTCCCCCCACCTGTTTCTGTCACTTTTACAATTTTTTGATGCACAGTAAAGTCCCTATTGTGGTTATATGCTTCATATTTTTGTGAACTACTGCACTTGAACATCGTATCATGTAGTAAGTTCCTGTACGCACAGCTGTTTTCTGGTGTGTTTTCCTACCTCTGATGTGCTGGGTGAATCTCCTGTTACTTGGGGTACTGAACTTGTGGCACTTATTAGTTCTGCCTGATGAGTGAAGGATCCTATAGGGAGGTACAGGACATGGCACCAGCAATCTTCTGGTGTGCAGAGCTGCTCAGAATCCCTAGGCAGGTGGAATGTGCAGTAATGTTGTGACATCCTGCCACATCCCCCTGTAAAGCAGGCCACATAAGGCTCCTGGCCACCATTAAAAGTCGCACAGGCGGTACTTTTCCCTGAACCCCTTCAGCTGCTTCACTGCATTCTCCAACCATACCAGTGAGTTGAGCCTTTTCCAGAACTTAGGTCACCAGTGGCCCAGTTGGACACTCTGACTTTGTACTTTCTGGCCCATCACATTGAACATACTTTTACCAGGTCTGATGTACTCTCCATATAGTAGTGGCATAGTTAAATAAAGAGGAAAGGGGACACTGAAGCCTAAAACTACTTGTAGCAATTGAGAAAAGCTCATATGTCTTCTGGTAAGGCAGAGTGCTGGCAATGCATGCAATCGGGAGTCATTGCTGCTACCGGCAGTCTGAGTGGGTAGCCAGCACAAGCATGGGACACTTCAGACGCCCACCATCTGAAACCGTGGTGGCCACATCGTCATTTTGTGTGGTCTGACAATTTCTCACTAGAACAGCGAACAGTCAACAGACATTTACAGAATGGGTTCATGCATGGCTTGATTCACAGGGTCGATGGATCAACAAATCTGCCATGACAGCATCATCACTAATGTTCACCTTTACAGAAGAGATGGCGTTCACCTAACCGAGGATGTCATTACATTGTTCTTGACCGACCTCCACAATGGTGTGATGACCGCTATGCACATTATATTGATAACATGCAGCTAGTGAGAACGAATGGACAACAGCTATGACCAAGTAGGACCAGTATGGTAAGAAACTCTACTGTTATATTTTATGAACACTGTTGTCACAGAACTGCTAGGGAACTTGCACACATGCTGAGTAACACAATTTCTAGATTGTAAAAATAACTATCTGTATGCTGTGTGCAGGTACGGACAACGGATTATGAATTGTGTTAGGTAAATTATGATATTTTTCTTAGTTTGGCAAATGACTGTGGTAGGGAGATGGTGAACATGCTGAGTAAGAACAACTGTTTGAGGAGAGTGCCACATACAAGAGAATATGTCAATAACTATCCTGCACACATATCACAGTTTGATTACAATTATGGTTATGAGAGTTATGATTTATTTTCCTATTGTGCTAAATAACTCTGTCAGGGAACATCTCATCAGGGTAAGTTATACCTCATTTTGAAGGCGGTATTATTACTTATAGGATGGAAAAAGAACTGTCTGTATGGTGGACAAATGTACAGGTATCACATTATGTTTAGTACTTCGGTTATGAAAATTATGATATTGTTTCATATTTCATGAATAACTTTGTCAGGGAACATGTCAGCAAGCTAAGTAGTAGCTCATTTTGAAGACCGTATCAGTACTTGCAAGATATAAAAAGAACTGTATCCGTATGCCGTACACATGTCCAGATATCACAGTTTGCTTGGGACCATGGTTATGAGAATTATGATATTTTTTCATATTTTGCTAAATAACTATCACGGAAAATGTCATCAGGGTAAGTAATGCATCATTTTGAAGGCGGTATTATAAGTTACAGGATGGAAAAAGAACTGTGCCTGTATGTAGAACTGTACAGATATCATATTTTGTTTTGGACTTCGGTTATGGAAATTATGATTTTTTTCATATTTTGGTAAATTAGTTTGCTAGGGAGCATGTAATTGGGCCAAGTGATACCTCATTTTAAAGGTAGTGTTAGTCCTTACAACATGATAAAAGAACTGTCTGTATCCTGTATACAAGTACAGATACCACATTTTATTTAGGACTAAGGTTATGAAAGTTATGAATCTTTTTCATATTTTATGGTAAATAACTTTGCAAGGGAACATGTCAATGTACTAAGTAATACCTAATTTTGAAGACAGTATTAATAATTACAACATGGTAAAAGAACTGTATCTGTATGCTGTACAAATGCACATATATCACAGTTTGTTTAGACTTGTAGGATTATGAAAATTATACATTTGCAATATTTCTCATTATTATGTCCATATCTTTGCAAGGTAGCATGGTGACAACACAAATGAGGCATCGTTTTGAAGCTGACAGAGCTACACAACTTGTACATGGATATGCAGTCTCTTTCTGTTACAGGTGATGAGATATTATGCTTTATCAATTATGAGAAATATAATATTAATCATATTTCTGTGAACATCTCCGTAATGGAGCATCACACAGTGATGGTTAAAGTACAATTTTAAAGTCAACATTCATACAAACAAATTAATTACAAATTGTACGGGTCTCCATGGTACATTCACCAATATTTTGTGATTTGTTACACCACAAATGTAAAAAATAAGCACAATATCAGCATTCCTTGGCAAATATATAACAACGACTTACATACACACTATCGACATTTACACTGTTGGAAAGGTCAGTGTCTGCTGAACAACTTTTGCATTTACACTTTTAGTGTAGCTCTTATGGTTAGAGTTATGAACATTTGTTTTTTGTATGATATTACAAATGGATTATCTGAAAATAAGCTCAGGCTGCACTGTTTCTATGGTGGAAAAAAGCAGGCAGGATTTTCTGAGCTGCTTCAGAGTGAATGAGTTACAAGAGACAGTTCAAACAAGGTGGAACCGTCAAAGGGGGCATTAGTGGATGACACCTTAAAGGGATCCACAAAGGCAAAGCCAGGCATACCATCGAATAGCAATGCCTGTGCCTGTCACTCAAGAAGTGGACTCTGCAGTACTGGAGATCAACTTCATCGAAACATTAGCGAAAGAGGTTCGAGTAGGCAGCCTAAGAGAGACTACTTTGAGAGTCTCTTGGAGGCAACAACTCTTGACAGGGAAAGGTAAGCTCAGAGACCAAATCCTTCTGAAGTCAGGTAAAATGGGCCAAGTAATTAGGTGTTCTCAGTCCAAAAGTAGCTGAGGCAAACGCACACTTTCCGAAATGGTCGATCGTCCAGGACTCCCTGTTCAGGTGATGGACTGGGGAGCTTTGCTCAGCTAGCTCTTTGTCAGCTTTTTTGGCACAGGTTCCACCGTGTCCGGCTCCTTCCAAGCCCTGCTGGCTATACAGGTCCACAACCTCATCAGCAGGTCATCAAAGGAAACTTCCTCAGTCAAAGGAAACTTCCTCAGTCAGAAGTCTGGGGGACCCATCCCCCTCATCAAAATCTTTGGCCTCCTCTTGGTAAGTTCTCTTCCGAGGGGGTACCTCCACGGTGGGCTCAGGGGGGACACAGAAGAGACTGGTAGCCCAATTGGGGCAGTGCCCATCTAAAGGCGCTCACAGGAAGGCTGACCATGGATAGATGAGGCGGCCTCAGCACTGGAGAAGCTCCTCTCTATCGCTCAAAAGACCAATGGGCCCGATGCAGCACTGAAGCCCCCTGACAATATCGGCCCTTAGCTGTCACGCACTGAAGCCAAGGGAAGGGAACAGTCCAAAAAATCCAGACCGGAACCCACCCCCAGGGAACTCGCATGGGCTTCTCGGAGGAGAGGCCCAGCCTGGTCCGAGGGCAACAGAACAGAGCCAGCCAGCTTACCGAACACCACAGCCCTCTCACTAGAAATCATCTGGTCCTGACATTCCAAAACCTGATGGATTAGAAGAGGAGAGTGGAGTCCTGCAGATGGAGAGAGTCCACTAGCCACATGGGCAGGGGATGGCAGCAAGCCCAACTCTATTTGAGTCTTGAGGAAGCTCCTCATCATCCTATCAATATCCGAGGGAAGGAGATTTCTGGAAGATTCAGACAAGGCTGATGAGTGGCCAGATCTAGCTGGGGATTCCACACCCCTATGGTCCCCAGAAGGGGATTTGCACTGATGAGTCTAATCTGACCTCCTGGATGACTGAGAAGGAGAACTCTCTATAACAATGGGATCCGACTACAAGTACTCTAACCCCAGAAACAAAAGGAAGGGATAGAGAAAAGATGTCTTTTTTTTGAACTACCCTAAAAGAAAAAAGGGCGGGAAGTGATAGACTCCGGGGAAAAAGGAGGGGGTGTTGTCAACTAAATTTAAGAATTTAGTAACCGGGAGGGGAGAAAAACTTACTAAACTATCAACAGAGAAGTACAAATAACGTATAACAAATACAAAACCCCAAGAAGAGAAAGCACTCGTCAGCTATCTGCTAGCCTGAGCCTGGACCACGTCTTAAGAGTTTCAGTGGCAAATAAGCTATGACTGTCAGAAGGCAGCAAGGGATCATGGGAAGTGGAGGAGCTTGAGCTCTGGATCTGTCTGAGAAGTTGCTGGCTCGGATGAGAGGTCGGACCCTAGACCCATCAGTGACGAATTATGACACAGATAGCATCAGATCAGTGGAATGGTCACATCCCTGTTCACTGATGCAATATTCTTAGTAAAATTTATGCAATGAAAAAACACTTACTATACTGAATACAAGGTTATCAAAAGACAGTTAATTGTCTGCAGATTCCCAGGTCCCTAACTACTGGTTCAGCTTTCAGGTGTAGTGTCAATGTGATAGTTAGAAGGGACTTCTTGCTTGTCAAGTTATACTATTTATTTATTGGTAAAGGATACTGTTATTTACTTGCTGGAATTCGGTTTAGTCAACAGTTTTGACATTAGCTACTAGTTTGTAAAAAAAAGTCCTTCTTGCAAGATCTATGTGTCATCTGGGAAGATTACCATAGCATCAAGCTTACACTAATCTGCAAACTTGGTCAGCCATAAACCCTCAACAGTAGCTTTGACCTCTGAGAAGTTGATCCCAAAACAGGTAGGAGCAAGGACTGAACTCTGGGGTACACAGATAAGTGACATGGCTTTTGGAGGAGGTAAAATAGAATCCCAGAAGTTTGAGTGGGCTGTTTGTGAGCCAATTTGCTATAAGCGGTACACAGGGATCGACATTTACCTAGGTTAGTTTAACAAATCCAAACTGGTTTGGGTTGGGAGTTTGTGGGTTACCTATGTCCTCCTTTACTAATTCCGTACTGATCTGTTCCATAGCCTTACAGATGAGACTGGTCAGACATACGGGTCTACAATTTCCTGGGTCTCTTGACTCTCCACCTTTGTGCATGGGATAACAAATGTTCTCCACTCATCCAGCACAAAGGCTGACATTGAATACCCTTTGTAGGGGGTCTGACATGTTCCATTTCAGGCTGGCCAGTAAACAGCCTGGTATATTACCAAACCCCACAGAAGCAGCATTTTTAGCCTTGGATAGTGCCTTGACAAAGAGGGAGATCTGGGGGGGAGTAAATGCACGTATGACATCTAGAAGTGCAGAGGGGTGTGAAATTAGAACTAAATTTATCCTCTATTAAAATCGGCCATGAGTATGGTATATCATTGCCATTAGCTCTGCACAGTGCTGGGCATGGTTTCTCATGTACTTAAGGCTGTGTGTGTGTGTGTGTATGTTTTCTTTTTCCTGTGTGCCAATTTTTACCTTTCATCTGGTTTTGGTTGATTTGATTATGATCTGGAGTTCAATGTTAATTTTAGCAAAAATATTGTTGCTGTTTGAAACATGCATTTATTTTTATGAGCAATTATACAGCCTATTTACATTTGGATTCCACGACAGGGTTTTATTTTTGAATTTGCTGTTGTATTTACTTCAGAGTAACTATTGACATGTGCATAGAATCGGACTGTAAAGGATTCTGCATATGCACTGATGTCATGGAGTTGGAAGGGGATGTTAGCTAGGTCATCACTCAGACTATGTTTCTGGGGCCACTAACAAATTCTGCGGTCAAAACATTCTCATAGCATGAAGCTTCTAACAAGATGCCTGCCTAGGAAGGGCCTTAAAACTAGCAGATATTGTTATCTGACAAATACACAAACCAGCACTGTAAAGACAAGTGTGCCCTATCTTTCACAAAGTCTTACAACTGTAGGTGCGTCTCTGGAGTCTCCATCCAGTTTCCCCAACTTTTGGGGCCCATGGACATCAAAAGCATGGAATGAAAAATGCCTCCAGTTGGAGAGAGAGATACATACCTAGATAAAAGAAGTGGGTGGAGATGATGAATGGTTTGGGGGGACTAACCCCAATCAGAGGGAGGACAGAGAGGGAGAGGAGAGAAGGACAGGGACAGGAAGACAGAGGCAGGTGGGAAAGGGTACTGCAACATCGATCTACTCAAACATCTACATTTCTGATAAGTTTGAAACACAACTGTTCTTTGTTCATAGTCACTGATGTTGCAGTGCTAACTCTTGGGAAGACTTCCAAACCTTCTAGGTAGGTGGTTGGGCAGTAATCATATCAATGGACAGCAGTCTCTGTAGGATGGCAGAGGTGCACCTGTCTCTTGCTCTAAAGATGGAACCATGGTGGAAGTGCTGGATGAAGGTATGAACACAGGACCATGTAGAAGCCCCTAAAATGGTCCATGAGGGCACCCCTTTACAAAAAGGCAGTAATTGTGTTTTTTTGTTTGGTGGAGTGTGCTCTAACCCCACCAAGCAGCAGTTTATCATGCTGAGAATGGGGGATGCAGTTGGTAAACCATTTAGAAATGGTTTGTTTGCTAACTGGCTTATGTTGTTTTCCCTCTACAAAGAGTACCAACAGCTGGTCGCACCTGTTTGATAAAAGTTAGCCCCATGATGCTACAACCTTGTTTACATTCAGGGAATGCAGTAGCCACTCTCCATTGTTTTGGAGATTTGTAAAGAACACAGGTAAGTGAATGGCTTGATTTAAAGAAACTTCGGAGGCTACTTTGGGCATATAGGAGGGACAGGTTTTCAGGGTGACACTGTCCCTGTGGAAGACTAAGAATGGTTCCTTGCACATAACGGTTTGATGTTCAGAAACTCACCTGGCTGAACTGACTGCTAAAGCGGAGGATGTTTTCCACATCAATGCTTTAACAGGGGATGAGACTGCAAGTTCAAAAGGTGGCAGATGTTTTTCAAGTACAAAATTCAAGTCGAATGAAGGGGAGCGGGGCAGGTTTAATACTGGGGGGCACGTTGAATTATCCCCTTCACAAAATGCTGCAGGCAAGGGAGGGAGCAGATAGCTGGAAAAGCTGGGAGACCAGCTGAGATGGCAGGAACATGAACGTTGATGCTAGAATAAGATAGTCCCTGTTTGAGGAGATATACAGGTATTCATGTATCTGCTTTAGATTTGTTTGAAAGGAGAGAATACCACTGAACTGACACCAGAAAGAAAAACTTTTCCAATCTGCTATACGTGACCGTCTAGTATTTATTTTTTAGTCTCTTTTAGACTGGATAAGACATCCTGGGAGTAAGAGAGGGTCAACTACGTTAGTATCCAATATTCCACATTGGCAGCTTAGTACAGACCCCATTTTCCGGGTTAGAAGGCCTATGATCGGTGAGAATTTTTTGGTTATCCCCCAATGAAGGTCAGGAAAAGTGAGAACCAATGTTGCCTGTGCCAGAAGGGAGCAATTAGTATAAATTTTAGGCCTGTTTGACCCCTCCTTTAAAGCACCCTGGAGATAAAGGGCATCAGTGGAAGGGAATACAGAAGGAAGGTCCAACCACTTGAAGGCGCCTGCTTTCCATGACCCTTTCTGCTGGGTTTATAAACAGAATTCACTTAACTGTTTGTTTTTGTTGAGACAAAGATCCGTCTCTGGTACTCCCAGGGCTGCATGAGGTCCAGAAAAATAACCCTTTTTAGCATGCATTCACTGGAGTCCAGAAGAGTTCTGCTGATGTTTGCCAGAAAACTGCCCTGACCAGAGCTGTAAGATGCGTTGACTATTACAACGAATTTCTGTTAACCAGCCAGAGATCTACATCTAGTCTGTGCAGTGTATGAATACCCCCCCCCCCCCCACATATATACCACATGGCTGTGGTATTGTCAGTCCAGATTTGTAGTAGTCCTGGGGACAGCGCGTCCTTGAAAGTTTTCATAGCCATGATGACTGCCATCGGCTCCTCTAGGTTGATGCATCTTCTTTGCTGCCTGCCCCAAATTCTCTGGGTTTGAAGTGCCCTAGAAGGGTCCCCATGCCTTGTCAGAAATGCCTGTTGACACGGTCTGTGTTTCTCTAAGCAAGAGGAAGTGCATGCCTAGGTTGTTGCAAGTACTCTCCTCCCACCATACTCTTTCGTAGGCATGGGAGCAGAGGAATCATGGTTTCCAGGGGCTGCTGATGCTGAGCTTGTGGGTTCTTTAGGAAACACTGCAACTTTCTCATATGCAGCTTTGCCAGGGTGTCATTATAATGCAAGAAGACATGTAACCAAGGGCCCTGAGGAATTCCCTTACACAGTGATTGAGTGCTTGGAGCATAGGTGATGTTGTCATCTGGGAGTAATGCCTTCTGTTGAACTGAGTCTATGACTGCCCCAAGAAAGGTAGTCCTGGTGCTTGGGTAGACTTGTGACTTTTTGAAGTTGAGGGTCAGTCCCAACTTTTGAAAGCAATGTGTGGCGACTTGCACAGCTGCTGGTAGGCTGAGGCAGGCTGTCTGAATCTGTCATCCAGGTAAGGAGAGATCTGGATCCCTTGTGTCTTGCAAAAGGCAATGACTGGTACCATACATTTGATAAAAACTCTTGGAGCAGAAAATAACTGAAATGGTAAGGCACAAAATTGGTAATGCGATCCCCCTGCCTGAAATCATCAAGTGTTTCCCGTGTTGCCAGGCCACTGAAACATGCTGGTAGGTGTCCTTCAAATCCAGAGTCACCATCCACAACCCTGGGAAGATGAGGAAGTAATCTCTAAAGGGTTATCATCCTTAATTTTGGTACCACTAGACACTTGCGTAGTCTTGACAGAATGAGTGGAAGACATTTTACTTGAAACTTTAAGTTAAGGAGAATTAGTAGAAATTGGGGTTACTTCCAGAATTGGATTTCACAGCCATTCCTTATAATCTGCAACACCCATTTATCTTATTTTACATCTTCCCAGTGCTGGTAGGAGGGGGACAGTCTTCCTGCCAAGAGTAGGGGTGGAATTTGAGAGGGGGGGGGTGCTGGAAATAATCACAGCTGCTCCCTGGGTACATTGGGATCCTTGAATTCCCCCAGGTTTTGAATGGCTTGCTTGGTGTGTCACTTTCTTTGCTGCCTGGGATATTTCCCCTTAGGCTGTCCTGTTTTTTTCAAGTTTAAGAAAGGGCCATGACTTGAAAGAATACTTCCTATTATAAGTGGGAGTGAGGGACAAGTAAAATTATTCAACAGATTTCATCTGTTGCTCTTCCTTGTCCTGTTGTCAATCACTTGCTCAGCTAGGGTCCAAAAAGGAACTCCTTGTCCAATGGGCATCAAGGAGTTCAGTTTTATCTGGTCTGAGACAGGTTGTGCCCTCAGCCAGGGATGTCTCAGAATGGGTGACTGACGGTCACCCTGCATAATGCATCTAAGACATCATACTCACATTTCAGAGAGAGTCTGCATACCTGGAGAGGGACATCGCACGGTTATATCTCTCTGCAGGCTCATGTCCTGTATCCCTTCTGCTTTGGTGTTAATTCGCTCCTGCAGTGACTTATGTGGAACTGACAGCCACAAGCTCTCATGGCCAGGGTGACTGAAGTGCAAGTTTTTTTTACCAAAATTGTCCAGCAATTTTATTTCCCTGTCATCTGGCAAGGGGTTCTTGGATGCAGGTCCACAATCTCCCACTATTTCTGGATCCACCCCTGTTTTTTATAGGGGTGCTTATGGGACTCCAGCACCCTACAGAAGTGGTCAAGCTTCCTAGGAGCAGGGGGAAAGGGAGTCAGGCCTCAATGTTATGTCTTCAAAATCATCATCCAGGACAACATGCACTAGAGGGATCACCAAAGACATAGAGGGCGAGTCTCTGTAATGAGTTTGGACCTTGGAGAATTCCCAGCTGATGGCTTCCTTCACTTTATAAAGAGTTTCTCCAAAAGACTGATCTTCAGGAGGCAAATACAAGGACAGGGTGTCACCTGAATCAGAGTCTTCGTACATCTGTGGGGGAAGTGTTCCACACAGGCTAATTCCTTCTCATCCTCTGATTTTTGTCTGGCAATCGATACGGAGGTTAAGGTTGCAAGCCACAGTTCCTGTGATACAGGATTTGATTCCTTCAGCCCTCATTTGCCTCCTCTGTGACCTTGAGCAAGTCACTTAACTAGGCACTGCTCCTAGGTCACCCCTGAAAAGGGACTGTGTCCATATGGGATTACCTGATTAACAAACAGGATTAATTTTTTCTCAGGGGGACATTTCTGGCACAGGATTCTTTTGCAGGGTAGGTTGCCTGGACCGCATGAAGTCCATGAAGCCCTGGGCCAGCCTGACCAAGTTCTCTGAAGAGACCTGGGAGGATGAGGCAGTGGGCCATGACAATGAAGGCTGGGGCAAACCTGAGTGGCTTTGAGTCTGGGTGCATGGGTCTTAACTGAAGTGAAGGCTTCAGTCTGTGGGCAACCACAGCTTCTATCCAATTCCCAGGGACATCCTACCTCATAATAACAAATGGGGTACTGCCCTCACCCTCTGTCATGTGTACTAAGGTGTTAAGCTGTGGTCTGCCTAGCAGCTTTGGACCAAACTGATATTGGTCTGCTGTCAGACTGGAGATGCTTGCCAGAGTTGTGAAGGCCTCTAGAGGTGTCACGCCAGATGACTCTGGCCTAACAGGTTTCAGACCAGGGGTCCTCAAAAGCACCTCACCTG
This sequence comes from Protopterus annectens, assembly GCF_019279795.1. NCBI lineage: Eukaryota > Metazoa > Chordata > Ceratodontiformes > Protopteridae > Protopterus > Protopterus annectens. The sequence continues at coordinate 303,257,400 of NC_056735.1, read as the reverse complement.
CATCAGTGACATAAACTTTTGTCAACGACCCGGACACAGAAACATCCTTGGTGTCCCCAGTGTCCTTTGTCAGATCTGTGTCCTTACGCTTCTTGGGGACAATTGCCAGGAAATCAATGGATGCCGAATCTGAGAAAGACCTGCCATACTGGAATCCATATGCTACTGCAGGGACTCTGCTCTATGCTTAATAGTTAAACCTAGCACAGAACAGACAGTTTGAAAGATTGTGTTCAAAGCCTACAAAAAACAAAAGGTTGTAGGAATGAAAATCTTTGTGGTGAATCTGCTTCCCACAAGAAATGCAATTGTTAACTTTTCTGGGCATTAACAAGGAGCCTTCACAAAAGTTAGAGAAAAAAATTTCCACAGGGTATTTACCGAAAGCTTCTTAATGCTCTGATAGTTAAAGCTGGCTAATGAACTGATTGATAGCATAAAGAAATACACTGGGGAACAGACTATTTGTCAAGAAATAACTGGAAACGGTGTTGGCTGGCACCCTCTTCAAACCGACATCCACACATTGGTCCACAAGGGACGTCTACCAGCTTGGGGATGATGAAAAAGAGTTGAAAAAGAGTGTTCAGACCGGCCGCAGGCTTCTACACAGCAGGAAGACCCCAGAATCAGTACTGCAACATTGATCTTGATAAACATCCTCTGTTCAGCTAAATGGTCCGGAAATATTAGTACCTAGCTGACATGTCTGATATACTTTTCTCTAGTAAAGAGACCACGCGAGGTTGGCTCTACACAGTAATTTCACTAAAAATACAGCTACATAGAACAGTATTTTCTACAGCAATATCAAACTGCAAAACAAAGCCAATTTGAAAAGAAGACTTTTTTTAAAGCTTAGAACTGACATAAGAACTGCATTTTGGAAAAAGGACTTCACATTTAAAATGCATCAAAAACCTGACAGAGGTTGACAGGTGACGGTTCTTTTATTGAGTTAAATGTTACATAAAAGTAGAAGAAAATGTACAGCAATGGAGGAAAAACTGATAACTTGAAAAAGACAACCACCGCCCGTTCGTTACAATGTACAAAAAGTACATCAGATCCAATAATGTAGGGAGCATATGAAATTCATAATGAGCTACTAGGACTGAAACACTATGCAAGGCACTGACTGCTGACTAAACACACTAAATATACTCAGATTAATATGAACACCATCTCTGGGATCCCTTTTGTTCAGTTTTTAATATGAAAACCATCACCGGGATCCCTTTTGTTCAGTTTTTTAATTAACAACACATATTTGTGCCGCCTCATTTACACACAATCTACACTACAAATAAATGTAGAAAGTCATAAAACAGGCCCCATGCCTAGTGCTTAAATGAACAACATGAACTGTATGCTGTATTACATATTCCTCTGGACCACCCATTGACCTCTGATCTTCACTACTGTTCATAACTAGTCCAGTCATTCCTTACATAAATGGGGGGAACAGCCAGAGGGCTCCTGAGAACATCACACGGCAAGGCAAAAAATTTTGTTATACAGCCCTATATCCTTATTCTGCGCGTGCCCACATGCACGCGCGCACACACACTTCTGCAATTAACATTTTCTAATGAGAAAGGTGTCTGCAAGTATGCACTTCCCCACTCCATACCCCCATTGCACTTACAATGTGTATCATAAGCTAGCTACACAGTACTGGCAAATTGTGGGGAATCCCTTCAAGTTCTATTCCTGCTCTAAAACCTTAATAAAGCTAATCCATCAATTAATTACAAAATACCTGCCCACTAGATGGGGAAAACTACTTCTGTGCCAATGGACCAGCCCTCTTACACATTTTTTTTTTTTTACATGGGTAAGCTGCAAGCACTATAATGTCTTTGTGCAGTCTTACTTTATACATGTAAAATTAGCTTTTGCTTTGTATATTTATATTCTGAGCATTCCTATGCTAAATTCTGTTCAACAAATGAGTAGGAGCTGTCAAACAAAAAGAAGCAACAGATATGTGGACAATGGAGCTAAAGCCATACAATCAGAATGTCAAATATTTATGGACTCTCTTCCAGGACACACAAACATACATAAACAAATAAGCAAGCCTAACAAGAAGGCCCAACCTGCAGGAGCATCTACAGCTGCTAGAACTCTAAATGCAAGAAAAGTACACTACTTCTGGTTCCCCGTTAAGTTTCACAGATGGCAAAATAAACAAGATGGATGTCCATAAACCCCCCAGAAAACCATAGCACTGAACTAGTGAAGTAAATGAGGTAACAGGTTTGAAGTAATAACTGCAGAAGTGTCCTTAAACCCAAGTCTTGCCTTGGACAATGCATTACATTTACAAATCTCTAGTAATTCTTAAAAGGCCTTGTTAACATCACATACCAAAGCTTGCTTGGACTCGAATACAAACGGCAGTAATTCATAAAGAGCAGTAGGTGGCAGCAAACATATGCTATAGCCTCTTTCTAAACATATCGACAATGTGGCAGCGACTGATATGATACACAGAAAATAAAGGCTTTTTCATGTTATATTATCCCATGTCTTCCACACAAAACACTAGCTAAGAAATTACTCTTTTCACCATACATCTTTTCACCATACAGCCACATAACTGGCCTGAAAGCAGCTTTATAAGTTCCCACATTTTCACTGAATGAAAAAATTTAACATGCTTTGAAAGCAAGTTCATAATTACTTTCTGCCAACCCAAGTTATGCAAGAACATTTTGAGAAAAGCAAATCTAACACACATCAAATAAACCAATACTGTCAATGGATTCAATGGATTTTGAAAGACAGGTGAATATTCTGACATGACATGCATCTCTCAGCCTGCAAACTAAAACTCACACACAATGTATTCACTGTCCAAAACATGGACTCTGCTTGAAATTCTATAATCACGTCACCCAGACGCTGCTGCTCAAGGACTGTCTGTCCCCTGCCTTGCAAAGGTTCAATTTAGGCTTTGCAGAGTAATGACATACCATATTATTAACAGGAACAAAAACCTGCCTGTCCTACATGTTTTTTCTATTCTGAGACGCCCAAAATGGTCCCTTATAATATTTTTAAGTTTAATGTAAATGCAGGATAAGGACACTTCCTGTAAAAGGAGATGAAAAATAAACAACTGTCTGGCACAGCTGCAGTTAGCTTAAGTTTTTTATATCATTAAACTCTTCCACTGTTACAGAAGATGCAACTATTACTTTAAATCTGGAAAAACTGCTGGTTTGAGAGCTATTTTTATGCATAAGTACTTCAGTCAAATGTGGTTATAGGTCCTTACCTTAAAAAACACCACTCTGGGCCGGTCTCATTATGGAGCTACCAGTTACAGTAGACAAATTTGCACAGTTTTTTTTTTCTTTTGCTGAGGCAATTTAAAAGAAAGTTCCTCACACTATGTAAAATACAAAAGTGTCCCATCTCTGTTCAGAAAATGTATTCAAAAACCATTCACCTGATGAACTAAGGAAGGGCAGAATTTGCTAAACTGTATCAAAGCTGACTCAAAGGCCAGTCTAAAGACCAGTAACATGAAGGGGGAAGTATGGGCCAGCACAAAATGAAACATACAAGAACAGCTGTTTAAGTACACTCATAACACTAGGATGTTCAACTGGATGGACCTCTTGTTACAATATCATTCATAATACGTGGGAGATATCTGCAGGCACATATTCATCAGGCTTGACTTTCAGAACTATGGCTGTCCCCACAGAGTGGGCTTGTTCTACTTCATAAGCTGAAGACATCAGCAAGGCACTACAGAGAAAGGAGAACAACCCATGTAATCTTCAGCTCTTTGTTCCATAAAGAAGCAAATTTTCACCAAGTACGTCTTGTAGCTTGGTTAATGGGGGTGACCCAACCAGAATGAATGCAACACATCCCTCCCTGTTCAGGTGAGAAAAGAAAGGTGCCACTTATCTTCATCCCCGACTCTTAGTTTACCTGGGATTAGAGTGGGAAGCAATCTTATTTTCTTCCATTATCAGTGACACTGCTAAGCCTGTAACAGCCTCAGATGTTGTACTATATCCTGATAATATCTTGTGTTTTTTCTTACAATGAGTAAACTAACAGCAGCTGAAAATGGATTTCCAATTTCCCAAGGGAACAGGGTGGAGGGCCAACAACCAAACCCCATTAACATAAATGTTCTATATGCTTTTTGGTACTACTAAGAAATTAAACTCAGCAAATACTACTCAATACTTTACCCGCACTAGGAAACAAACTGCAGAAAGTCGATAAATTCAAAATACTGGGTCTGTGGATGCTGACCCCTCTCCTATCATTTAGAGGACACACTGAAACAAAAAACAGAGGTAACAGTGGTTGAAAACCTACTGTACTGTATCTAATCTAGGCCATGAGTCTAGAAAGGAATATTTCAATCACAAACTGAATCATGGACTATCAATAACCGCAAGGAACACCACCTGCAACAGTCAACATGTTCAAAGTCACATGTTTATGACACTTGGCCCACAGCACGGACATCTTTGCTCAATGTTTCAAAAAACAGCTGGCTCTCCATGTCTGCATTTGCAACTCTCCTATTATCAATTCTTTCCTTTAATCTCCTCAAAACAGATTTGTCCCCCATTTTGACACAAACTAAACTTAAGGACAACTCTTCCAACCCACATAAAAATGTAGAAGAATCTTCCAGTTCTACAAAGACCGCAGCTCATGCAAGCCATATGGGGGGGGCAAGAAGTATCCCAGCAAGCTGGAATCATCGCATCATCTTCTACCAGTCATCACAAAAGTGAAAATATGCTTAGATTAGGACTTAAATAATATGTAGCTTCTTCAAAGGCAATGGATAATAACTGCTCCGTCACCCACCCTTCACAGAATACTACTTACAGGAAATACTAACCATTATCACATAAATATATCTTTACCACCTGCATACCACAGTATCATGGTTTAAAGACAGCTAATACTGCCTCATCCCATATTAAGACATTCTTCCTTTCTTTCCAGCACATTAACGTACTGTTTACTTATACCCGAGACAATATATTATAGTTCTCTATGCTACTGAACTATAATAACCAAATACTAATCCACACTTGCTCTAAGCCTCACATTCTTCAGTCCAGATCATTTAAAGTTAGATTTTCCTAAATGTTTCTACATCCTTATACTTTCTCATTAACCTATACCCCAACTCACTTTACCTTTATTAATATTCCACTCAAAGAAGCCAAACTATTTAAAGGAAGGGAAACATAGTTCTATTACTATTACTCATAAGGAAAATCAATGTAATTTTGTGTTAATATGCTAATCACTTAAAACCTGATGTTGATAACTAATGTTAACTTACCACACTAGGATTTCAGTTGTGCCAGTATCTAGACTTTCAAATCTGTGACAGCAGCTTCAAATCTATTTATTGTATCAAATGCTCTTTGGTATCATTATATTAAAACATATGTCAAGCCTGTCCCTAACTACTAAATTACACAGTATAACACAACTACAATGGGTATTACTAACTTCTGCTATGATTGCTCAAAGTTCTGCATTTGACTTCTATACAATTGTGTGTACGGCGTACATGTGTGTGCATTTATTAGTGCTTTCCTTGGTATCTGCTTTATGTAAATCACACACATCTGATTTTGCATGCCAGTTTCTGCTACCTATATGCTGTAGTATATAGTTGTTCATATAAGATGTCTACGCATTAGTTGTTCCACCTAACATTTCTTACATTTAGCATGTTTTCCAGTTTTGTATCGGTTATAATTATGTACCTATGTTGTTTATATGTTCTTCCTTATCTGATTTGTTCATAGTTTGTCTTGCCTTAAAGGCCTGGGTTATGAATGAAAAGGGACTCTGGATATACCCGCTTAACAAAGATTAAATAAAATAAATAACTAAAATAAAAGCTACTAATTTTAAAAACTCTACATAAATGAGATTTTAAAAGATAATCAAGTGTGTAAAAGACTGTCAATATTCTGTTGCCACTCAATTATGTAGTCTGTAAATACTTAATGTAAACTACTGTTACCACTGTCTAATAACTATTCTATAGTTAATGTTTGGTCCTCTACACTACATTTGGCCTGGCCTGGGTCTAATAACTGTATGAGTTGACAAAATGCCAGTTGCTATACCACTTTGGGAATGAAAGAGGGGTTGCTCACAACATCCTGTCTTAGTAGAGGACTGCAAATGTCTCCTTACTTATCAATGTTCACAGCTCATATTCTTGCTGCTGAAGTAACAGCCACCTAATATATTTTCCAGAATAAGAAGTCTGATGGAGGGGTATATGTAGGCCTAAATGGGGGTGAGGTGATAAAGTCCGTCTTTCCATTACAAGGTTAAAGTTCAAGAAAGGGAACTGATCTCTCTGGAGGCCTCCAGGACTTTAACTGAGGTGTAGACAAGGTCATCGAATAGGCTTGCCAAACAGAATTTGAAACCAAAGCTGTTTTAGGTAGTGTGGTAACAGTCTGTATATAACAAGGGAGAAGCTAGTTCATTTATTCAGGTAAGACTTCTTGGGCTCCTAGAGAACGCATAAATCTGATTGAAAAGTTGACCTGGCATGGGATCATGATTCCATTCCTCTGGCTGTTACTCTTAGGCTCTACTTTTGGCAGTAATAGAGCTCCTCCTTGCTGAGCTAGCAGTGTGCAAATAAGGGGGGAAAGGTTGGGGACCGTTCCTTACCAAATGGCATGGAGAAAGGCAGTGAGAGAGAGAGATAGAAAGAGCGTTACCTTGACCAAAGAAGAGCAATTGGGCAGCATCTGCTCTATATTAAGGACCCTTGGTAGCAGGGCAGTTGTATAGGAGAATTCTGCTCCACTGGACCAAAAAGACATTCAATGCCCAGGCTTGCTTGCATGGATACTTGCAGCAGAATTTCTTGAGCAATGATTCAGTAGTGAAAACAAAAATTCCACACACTGGAAGCTTTAGTACCAAACTCAAAGATTTTAAATAACCAGCTTCCATTCATGGAAACTTGGGGGGGGGGGGTGTAACTATATCTATGTGTGTGTGTGTGTGTGTGTGTGTGTGTGTGTGTGTGTGTGTGTGTGTGTGTGTATATATATATATATGTGTGTGTGTGTGTGTGTATATCTATATATATATATATATATATATCTATATATATATATATATATATATATATATATATATATATATATATCTATATCTATCTATATATATATAGGTTCATAGGTTCATACTAGGCTATCTGCCCTAGGGCATTTATAAGTCTAGCCAGAATGTGTTTGGCTTTCGCCACCCATTTTAAATTTATTTTTCTATGCCATTTTTCGAGGTTAGTATACTGTGCCTCTGTCTAACAGTGACACAGAAGTGATACCCGGGGTAAACCTACGATCTCCCATCCACTCATCAAGATTCCTCTTGAAGAGAGTCAATGAGGGACTCTGCCTAACCTGGACTGGGATTTTATTCCAGAGTGAAGGGAGCCTCTGGGTTATGAATCTGTCCCTCCAGCATGTCCTATTTATTTCAGTGCTGAGGTTCAAGTCTCTCGAGCGCGTAGCTTGATGGGATTTGGATTTTCTGAGGTGCAGCATGTCCATTAATTCCGGGTTGGACATGGCTTTATACGTCAGGCACAGATCGCACAGGCGGTATGCCACTGAGTAGAGCTGGAGTTTCTTTAACCGGGCAGCATATGGCATCTGTTTGAGCCCTTTGATCCTCTTGGTGAGGTACTTTTGGGGTCTTTCCAGTTGCTGCAGGTGTCTGGTAAGGTATATCCCAAAAGGGGCATTGTACTCAATTATGGGCCTGATGAGGGATGAGTAAAGAGGCACGATGACCTCCCCTGATCTAGATGTGAATCCCTTCATGATTAGGTGGGCTATATAAAATGTTTTTCTAACCACTTTGGCCACGTGGTTTGTCAAATGAGAGATTGCTATCAACTTGGGTCCCCAGGTCCCTAATTACTTCTTCTGTACTTAATGGATTACCACCTATGTGGTAATTTGTGGGCACTTTGTTTTGCCAAAGGGATGACTATACACTTTTGGCATTTAGCTTGAGGCCATGGCTCTGGCACCAGTTGTCTGTTTCTATGAGGCCCTTTTGGAGGATGCTTGTGTCGGCTGGAGAGTCGATTATGGCGCCCAGTTTGCAGTCATCTGCGAACTTGGTCAGCCACAGTCCTTCAGTGTTGGCCTGTACCTCCGAGAAATATATATTGAACAAGAGAGGTCCCAGGACTGAGCCTTGTGGGACACCACTTGTAACTGGTTTGAGTCTGACATGGCTCCAGCAATTCTAACCATGAGGGTTCTGTCCTTGAGCCAGTTTGCAATCCATCTAGTGACATAGGGGTTTATATTTAAGCTGGTGAGCTTATCTATAATGCCCGAGTGGGGTATTGTATCGAAGGCTTTTGCAAGGTCCAGGTAGGCTGTGTGGACCACCTTCCCCTCGTCAATGGCCTTGGTGACTGTTTCAAAGAAATCAACCAGGTTTAAGAGGCAGGATCTGCCCTTAACAAAGCCGAACCGGGTAGGAGCCAGTGTCTGTAGGTCCCCAATATGTTTATTTATGAGGTCCATGATGATCCTTTCCATAGCTTTGCAGACCAAGCTAGTCAGGCTTATGGGGCGATAGTTTCCAGGATCCGTTAAGGCACCACCTTTATGGAGAGGGACCACTGTTGCTGTACGCCACTCTTTGGGCACATATCCTGTAGTAAGGCTGAGATTGAACAGTAGTTTTATATTTGGGTTTAGCTCTTCTTGGAGTTCATGTAGGACGCAGCCCAGGACACCGTCTGGTCCCATTGATGCTGTGTTATTTGCTTTGGAGAGGGCGGCTCTTACCTGAGCATCTGAGATGTCAGGGGGGCAGCACTCTGCTGGGATAGATATTTGCCCTTTTGGTGGGGGGGGGAGAAGTTTGCGCTGAACCTGTCAGCTAGGATGTTGGCAATGTCTGTGGGTTCAGTGTATTTTTTGTCATTTTGGACTAATTCTGAGCATATCTGGGAATTACCACCCAGGTTCCTAACATAACTAAAGAAAGCCTTGTGATTATCCTTAGTGTTCTGTGCAATTTTTCTCTCGAAGCTGGCCTTAGACAATTTTATGAGTGCCCGTAGTTTTTTGCTAATACTGATCAGTGATGCCTTCCCTTTTTGGGATTTTGCTCTATCATTTAGTAGCTTCCTCCTTCTATTGTATAGTTTGTTTATGGCTGGGGTCCACCAGACAGGACGTCTGCCTTTGGAGGATTGGGTCTTGGTTTTATTTGGGATCGCATGATCCATGCATTTCTGGGCCGTATTTTCCACAGGCCCGGGGGCTTTGAAGGATTCCACCTCGGTTTTGAGGAGTGTGAAATTTGCTTCAGAGAAGTTTTTCACTGTGGTTTTCTGGGCAGGGGGTGGAGTCGGGATGCGACTATCCAGTGAGATTAGTTTATGGTCTGATCTTACCAGTGAGGGATACACTTCTGGTCTGGAGCATAGAGTCCCCATGTTGGTGATGATCAGGTCCAGTATGTTTTCCCCTCTTGTGGGAGTGGTAACAAG